>NC_072731.1:30920373-31250688 GCF_026930045.1 Uloborus diversus | reverse complement strand
GGGAGTAAGAAAGGAGAAAAATAAAGAAAAGGGAAAAAAGAAGAAAAAAGGGAGGGGGAGGCGAAACAAAAATGCTTACTAGAAAACAATTAAATCTATTTTAAGTGCCACAGAGTAAACTTTTCTAAATCTTTACTTTTTCTCTTTTTCAAAATTTTCCCCCCTTTTTATTTCTTCCTTTCTTTTTATTTTTTATTTCCTTTTCTTTCTTCCTTTCTTTTGCGTCAGTGTCGCCGAGCCCCCCCCCCCTTCCCCTAAGGCCCAAGCCCTAGTTTCCGACTAGTCTGATATGGCCTCTCATTGGGCCTGGTAGCACATTTGGGAAGTCGCAAGAGCGTAAATATTGATTTTCTGAAAGATATTAGCATCCAAAGTGGCTGTCAAAATTGTTCACATGAAAAATAGGCTATTTTTAATGCGCTGTAGTTCAAGTTTGTCACATTGTATCTTCGTTTCATTGGTACCATTAGAAAGAAGATATTTTTTCATACAGAAATATTTTGTTCACATGTAATATTTTAGTGGCCCCTTAACTTCAAAATATTTTAGTGGCCCTGTGGGGCCGCACAGTTTGCCACCCCCTAAGCATGGCCCTGTATCTATGATGTGTACTAGAGTATATTAATGTGTTCTTCCTCCTCCTAGATGCAAAAGCGACATATGCACCATTTGTTCAGAAGCAGCGCATCTGTTAAAGAGGTAACATAATTTTTAATGCTTTAACATTGTTATTTATTAAATATGATGACGCTATCACTTATAAAATATAGAAAAGAAAGCTTCCACAATTCTTTGAAGTTTATGCTACATACGTGAAGAGCAGTCTTTTCAATATCATTTGGATAAAAAGAAAATAAATAAATCAACTTGAAATTTTTTAACAAGTTATAGAAATTTTATTTCTAATTAATAATTAAAAATATATGCCTTGGGTAAATACCATATTTTTAAAAATAATACAGTTTGTTGTTTTATTCTTTTTATGTTTAAAAATAAACTATTTTAATATTATATTCAAGTAAATTACTGCCCATTAGCCAGGGCTAAAGCAGAAATACGTGAAATACAGCACCAGCTCAGTCATTTCCAGCCGAGGACTGCAGTTTCGTGCTTATTAGCACTCATCAGCCCGGCGTAGGAAAGTGGCTGAGCTGGAGATGGAAAATCTATTGAGGAAGCCAAGAGTGCGAAACAAACTGGTAGCTATCTCCAGCTCAGTCACTTTCCTATGCCGGGCTGATGAGTGCTAATAAGCACTAAACTGCAGTCCTCGGCTGGAAATGACTGAGCTGGCGCTGTATTTCACATATTTTAATATTGTTCATTTTCTGTTACATTTTATATTTAATATTAACAGCCCACCCCCCCCCCTTTTTTTTTGCTTTAGAAGTTTCAAAACAGTTCAATTTTTTTTTAGTCTAAAGTCGAAATTTATTTATTCTTCTAGTGTGAAGAAAATCAGCTGCAAGATGAAGTTGTCCAATCATGGGAACAACGTAAGGAAGAACTTGAGAGGGTAATATATCAAACTTAAAACATTTTTTTTTTCTGGAAAAAAAAAATTACTTAAGTCAAACCTTATGTTTGAACAATCCAATAATGTGTGCTTTTTCACTTATTCACACATTGCAAACAATTTCTTTTGTTTTTGTCTAAAATGAAAGCTTTGCGTAGTTGGTCGTATAGTGGAAAATAAAATGGCAGTGGGAATAAACTAAATAGCTACAGAGTATAAGTTGTGGATGACTAGAGTCTTAAAAAAGTTTTTAAACATTATCCATCCTCTCATATAGATTACAGTGAATACAGGGGTGAAAATCCTTTTCCATTCAGCAGCTTTTCTCCTGTTTGGAAAATTCAAAACTACTGCCCCAACAATAAAAAACAGTAATATTTAAGTTTAGGAAACAAAGAAATCTCTTTCTAAGCTTAGAAACAGAGGCTTCATGTTTTCCATCCGTATGGGTAAGAATCTGGTCATTTAAAAATGTCTGGAGACGTAAGCTTGATTCCAGAAAATCACTCTTATTTACTTGAGACTCTTTGAATTTTATGGTACTGCATTTTGTGTTCTATTCTGCTCTTCCCATCCATCCATCCAAGTTATTTACATATTTACAATTACTGTATGACTTTAAACACATTTCTACTTTTGAATACAGGTTTGAAGTTGGACTTTGAGTCAGATTTAACATTAATGATCACAAGTATAATGTTTTTCTTATAAATCCACATTTTTCAGGTTCTCTAAATACCAATCTATGTACTCTTTAATCAGTTTCATAACCCTTGACAAAACTTCAACTGTTTTTGGATATCATCAACTATATTTGATGGATATTTTCAATGTAATACAGGAGGAAAATAACCCTAATCTTGCTGTCAAAAATCCATGACATTTCAGTCATCAGTGTTTGTTAACGAGGTAATCGAGTTACAGAGCTGTATATTTTTCAAGCTGAACTATTGAGATATGAAGGTATTCTTAAGTCATATCCTAAATTATTCTTCATATCGTTTCATATAGCAAAAAAATTTTAATGAAAAATTCCATGAAACATGGACTTGTACACTTATTGAAAGTTGCACAATGTAAAAGTTTTGTCCATTGATCTCCCAAACATCGTGGATCTGGTGATCCAAAGAAATGACTACTGTGCCAATTCTGAGAACTTGATGTTGGTTATGGCTGTGGGCAATGGTCAAAATGTGAAGCAGTTGAATCAGAGAAAAGCATATGAGGCAAAAGATCAGGTAGATGCAAGAGATGGATTTATAAGAGCAACTTTATACCTATGTTCACAATGCCGTAACTCAATCGTAGGTCCAACTTCAACCCCTTGTCCAAACATCGCAATTTGTTTAAAATCGGTCAGTAAGAGTAAATGTAAGGCCTGTAATGACTGTGTTTCTAGGTTGGATGGATGGGAAGAGCAGAGTGGAGCATGAATTTACAGCCACTCCCTTGTAGTGAGTTCTTGGTTGTTAATGCAGTAAATATATTTGCATTTTCAGCAAACATATGCATAGTGTACATTTATTGTAAAAAAATTTTACTTGACCATAAAAGGAGAAATGTTGCAAAGTACAAAAACGAGTAAAAAAAAAATAGATTTTGGATTAGTTTCATGAAAATGTAACGTTTATTTGCGCACTTACAACTGTAAAAGAATGTAGTTAATCATAAAGACATGTGAAAAGAGTGTTAATAAGAAGCATTTGAATGGTTTTAGAACAACTTTCAAACATTAGTAGTTTCATAAAAATTTTGGAAATTGTCTATTTTTTCAAATTTTTAAACTCATGTCCCAATAGCTAAACCTTCATATCTTTCAAAAATAATACCAAAAATGATGTTCTCGGCTGCAATACATTGCATCCCAAATGTGCATGTCAAAGTTTAAAAATTTTATTTTTATGACATACACTGATGTACAGATCAAATTTCTTGAGGGGAGGTCGAGCCGGAAGGAAATTCTTAGAACAGTTTCGTACGTCTTAAAATATTATGTTGCAAGCTCTAACGGGCTGCTAAGGTCCCGCTTAATGCCTGAGTGTATATTTACTTATTAGCTTTCTATTATGTGCAATGCTTTACAGTGTAGTGCACCTTAATCCATTAAAAATAGTATTGACACAGACTTGGGAGAAAATACCTATTATTTCTTAGCGAACTCAAAAACTGTCCCACAAATATGTAACGCACCTTCGATTTTATTGTTTAAGAAATCATGATTGCGTAATAACATTACCAGAAAAAAAAAGCTTATTATTTGATTATGCCACTCTTCTTCGCAAAAGAAAACCTCTTAAGACAATTACTTCTTATTTACAAAAAGTATCAATACATTTATTGAGTAAAATAAGTACTAGCCTCAAAAAATAAAAAAACTAACGTTCACACACACAACATTTTTTGGAATCACCAAAGCGCATAAACAACAAGTGAAAAAAAAAACTACTCATAAACGTGAAAATCGGTAAAAATAAGCACATAAATCGAAATAAAATTGTAGATATTTAATTTTCGAGGATAAAAAGACACTTTGCCAATGTATTAAGATGTGTATTTTGAAATTATTTTAAAATTTTCATCTTGATTTTCAACATACGTTAAGGTTGCGTCTTTCAGACTTCACTAATAAAACCTTTCCAGAGGGACTTCTCTTCATTTCTAAAACATTACCAGTTATAGCTTAAATTTGCGTGTTTGATGTCAAGAAATCTCCGATACAAAACCGCCTAGTTACTTTACCAGAATTTACGTAAAACTCCTTCTTAAAGACTCAAATTTGAAAAAAATTCTAAAGTAAATCCTCAAAACCTTCTTCTCTTAAGTCAAAACGCTGTAGAGGCGTGGCATTCCACACGGGCGGCCGACATCCTAGGATCAGCCCTGAGCGTCGGAAAAAAATAGATTTCAAGAGAGTCAAATTTTTAATGCTAGGAAAAATTGGAAAAGTTTTTCAATGAATTTAGAAATAACCATCCTAGAAAGGAAAAATAATGAGTAATAATTATTTTAACAATTAATAACATGCAATTCCATACATGAGTAAAAAAGTCATGCTTTTTAAATCACCAATATAGTTAGATCGTTTGTACGCTATTCTTTCTAAGTGCTGCTTTGTTTCTAAACTATTACCAGTAAAATCATAACTAGAAGCAGTGTAATTTTATTTATTCATTTAGTTTCTGTTTTTTGACAAACTGCTCTTTTTAAGCTATCTCTGACCTCCTAGCAAAATTTTGAGAAACTTAGATTCGGCGATTCCGCAATATAGTGGATGTACGATTAAACCAAAATTTAATGGTTCAGATGGAACAAAAATGTGATTAGAAAAAAAATTAGTGCTGTCGTGCAAATTTAACTAATAAAAATATTTTTTCAAAGAATCTTGTTTTAAAATGTTTCTCATTTTATTTATTTTGAAATAAACAGGAAAATATGTACCAAAAATCTATTTGAAAACCACTTTCTTTTTTTTTCTCAAATTACTGTAAAGGTTACTTTTACTAGCAATGTCTTCATAAGTAGCTGTGGTTAACTAGACAAAAATTTCTCTTTTTTTGAAAACGTAAATTAAAATATTCCAAAGTATTTTCTTTTGTGATATTTTCTGCACAAGAATTTTAGTCATTTTTTAGAAAAATTTATAAAACATTTACAAAAAAAAAAAAAAACTAAAATGCTGAACTTAGTTTCAAAAACATACATCACTTTAAAACGGCACAAAATAAATTTATAAAAGATTAATAGAGCGTAAAAAAAAATCTTTCATTGAGCTTTTTTTAAGGATATTGGGCTTAAAACGCTGCAAATTTCACTATGGCTTCAAAGCCCGGTGTATATCTCTAAAAAATCTACCTTTTGAAGCCACAATAAATGGCTCCAAAATGCGATGAGTGGTTAGAAACGGCTTTTGAAGCCAGTGGCTTTGAAACGCGGTGAGCTGTTAGACGCTAGCTTCGAAACGAGATGAACTCAATTGTGTGTATATATATATAGTTTCATTTTTGAAAGCACTTCAAAGAATTGAAAAAAATTCTTTAAAAAACATTCCTAGCATCTTTTAAATCATGGTATTAAGCCTGTACTAGTAATAAATCATCAAATTAAATTTTCGGTTTGTTTCTTTTTTTCTGATATAGCTGAACTTGGAAAAGAAAGAAAAGAAAAGAGAAAGGCAAAAAGTATTAGAATTAGAATACATGAAATCAGATAAAGAAGCAAAGGAAGTGGAAATGGAACTTTTAGATGAACAAGAAAAGTGGTCATGTCTCGTACAAAGCAATGTAGCAAAGCTTAATGAAGCTGAAGCAGAGGTAAGTTCTGATGTGTAGTTATCAAATAATTGATCTGATCTGCATTAAAACAGAGCACATATATTCTGAAATGATTGCATATGTTTTCATTTTATTGCATTGGTATAAAATATTAAATTTTTGAATTTCAGTCTCAAAATGTCAGAAATTCTTTCTCTAGTGTAATAAGTAATTCAACAGAATACTTGGGTTTATCAATTGATCTATCACACAAATCTAAGAAGATTCTTCTGCCTTTGTATAGGAGTTTAGTGAGACCTCATTTGGAGTATGCTGTTCAGTTTTGGTCTCCTTATCTCAGGAAAGATATTTCTGTATTGGAAAGGGTTCAAAGAAGGGTTACTTGACTAGTAAGGGAACTTTCAGATTTAGATTATGATAACAGACTTTATAAGCTTAATATGTGTAGCCTGGAGCAAAAGAGAGTCAGAGGGGACATGATTCAGTTGTTTTAATTTATCAAAATGAAAGATGTTAATGGATTAAATTTTTGCAGGGAAAGGACAAGGTGTCATTGTTTTCAGCTATTCAAATCTCAGGCTCACCTGGAAATTCGGGAAAATTACTACTCTAGTAGGGTCGTGGGCACTTGGAACAGCTTACCAGGAGAGCCGATCATGAGCAAGGGGGTTGATAGCTTTAAGAAGGCCATTGAATTTTGTTGGAGACTTATAAACTAACTAGAACCTGCCTAGCTGGACCTGGAGCCCGTTGCTGCTCGTCACATTTGTATTTGTAACACAAATTTAAAAAGTGAAACATTGGTGCTGGAGACTATAAACTGATAGTAGCTATTTGCCAGTTAACCCACTGGCTACTAGCTTAGGGCTTAAAGTTAGTCACCACTTATGTGTTATGCATTGCATGTGAGAGACATTGAAATGACTAAGTGTCTAGTTCTAAGTTTTAGTACAGCTGTACCAAAATGTATGCCTTCCTTGTGTCAACAGGATAAGGTCACATGGTAATACAAATATGATGACCAGCAAGAGGCTCTGGGCCCAGCTAGGTTAGTCCTAGTCTATTTAAAGGTTAGTCCCAATGAAGATCAATGGCCCTCTCAAAGCTATTCACCCCCTTGCCTCTTTCTGTAAGCTGTTCCTAGTGCCTGCGACCCTACTAAAGTAGTAGTAGTAGCAGGGGTCGAAGTGGTCCTATATATCCTATATTTCCTATATTTTCAAAAAAAGTATGAAAATCGTCCTATATTTCCTATATTTTTGGAAAATATCCTATATTTCCTATATTCCTGTTTTTTATCCAATTTATTTCTTTAAAACAACAGTAAACAAACTATCTGACTTCGGATTTTTCGTCGAAAGTACGTGTGTAAACGAATTTCAAATTAAAAAACACAACTCACTAAATCCTGCAACAGGAATCTTCTCTCATTGGTCACAGCAATATGACGTCACTGCAGTGGGTGGAGTTTCGAGAACGAATTCTGAAGTTGGTTTTAGAATTTTGCGTTTGGCAACAGCAGTTTGTTTTGTTTTCCAGCGTGGTTTTTTTTTGGTTTTGTTTTCGTGGTTTTTTTTTGGTTTTTGTTTTCGCGGGTATATTTTTGTGTTCAGTGCATTTTCTGATCGGAATTATAATAGTCTTTTTGCAATCTTTTCTTTTTGTGGAATTTTATAGAACAAAATATCTGTATGTTTGTGCTACAAAGCATTGGTTATTTCCTGTTAGTTCTCAACACAAAGACGGTTTTTATTTATTTATAGAAGCTATGTTTGTGACACTTCTATCCCTGCAAAAATTGTGAGTTGCTGTGTTAATTATCAATAAATTTCACAGGGTTCGTACGGGTCATGGAAATCCTGGAAAGTCATGGAAAAAAATTAACAGAATTTCAGACCTGGAAAAGTCATGGAAAATTGAAATTTTCATTGAAAGTCATGGAATTTTTTTTCAAGTCATGGAAAAATGTCCTGGACAAAGAGAAAGGAACAGTAGCTAAAGCAGCATTAGAAATCTTGAGTAATTTAACAGTATAGCACATAAAAGCTATTAAAAGTGGAAAACTGAACGTTTTAAAAATCAAATCTGAATTTTTAAATCTCATTGCATCCACTTCTGTCGCAGCCGCTTGCCACTTTTTGCGATGTGATTTTACTGCCTGGACATCACTTATTTTGAATTTTTTGTTATTTTTAACTCTTCTTATGTTTCATATTCTGTAGTAGCAAAATTTCACGTTCTTAGTTTCGCCACGCCCACTCAAAAAAAAAAGCAATTCAATTGCATGCAAGTTCGCTTCCATCACTCGTAAGGACTTTATTATTAAATTTATCAGAGTTTATTTTAATTTGTTGAATGTTTTAGAAAATAAAGATCTATAAGTCAGGTGATAGAATACAGAAAAAGAGGAATTCTAATGCTCTAAAACAGTAGTGCCCAACATACGGCACGCAAAACTAATCCATGCGACCCACTACTACGTTCAATGTCGGGAATTACAAGTGTTCTGGAATTTCTGAACCTATTAATTTATATACATTTGAAAATATGCAAATTTGTAAACAAAACAAATATACTTTTAAAGCAGAAGATTGATTCATTACTGAATGTTTTTTTCAGAAAAGATCTGGTTTAGAAACATAAAGAACTAAACTATGTGGCTTTACTTTAAAGAACCAAAATACTGTCAAGTTACATGGATGATTAAAAGCACTGTTGACACTAAAAGGAAACTTTTGAAGCAAATTTATTAAAACTTAGTGATGACTCATTCAACCTTTGTCCCATTCAATATCATTCTGCCTGTTTTTTTTTTAAAAAATTAAGCATTACCATATTTGTTTCACTGCATTTTTACTTTACGAAAATTTATATGTTGAAGACAACTAAGAATAGTTTTTTAAGTGTGCACTTATATTTTTTCCATTACGAGTAAGTGCTTCAATGAGGCTGTGGCATTCATATAGATGTTTTGCTAATGCTCATTTCCAAATATTACCAAGTTTGAGATTAAATAGTGCTATTCTCTTCGTGTAACGAGGTCTTGGAAATTTTCATTGAAGTCATGAAAAAGTCTTGGAAAAGTCATGGATTTTTTTCATCCAAATAGAGTATGAACCCTGATTTCACTTTGTTCTTTTTTTTTTCTTTTTTTTTTTTTTTTTTTTTTTTTTCTACAAAGTACACTTTTTTCAAAAATTATTCTTTCAACTACAGGAAAGTCATTTTAGGTGTAAGTTATAATTTTGTTTGAAGGTTTTTTTTTAAACAAAATCATTGATAAGAATAAATAAATAATATGTAAGTATTATTTCTTTTTTCATAGCGAAACTATTCATATAATGTGTCCTATATTTGCCCTATATTTTTTGTGGAAAATGTCCTATATGTGACAAGTCGATCACTTCTACCCCTGTAGTAGTAATTTTTCCTAATTTCCAGGTTAGCCTGAGATTTAATAGCTTAAAGCAATGACCCCTTTTGACAAAATTTGGTCCATACGTTGCCCCTAACATGTACAGGTGCTGATTCAATTTTGGTGTTAATTGCTCAAACGGGGGTTGAGCTACAGAGCGTTTTTTGTTGTCAATTGTGGCTACTGTATCTCAAGAAAAAATGAACAGAATCAAACCAAAATTTATCGACAAGGAGCCCTTAGAGGGTATAAGAGCTGATTCTATTTTGGCATCAATAGCTGAAAAGGGGTGGCACAATCGAAAATTCTTTTTTTTTCCATTGTGAGTGCCATATCTTAAGAAGTAATGCCATGTTTTGGATGAAATTTTGAGTAAATGTGAATCCGTATGTAAACAAGCATTGATTAAATTTTGGTGGCAATTGCTCTATGGGGGGGGGGCTGATTTTTTTTTTTTTTTTTTTTTTTTGTATCAATAAAAATAGCTTTATAAATGCAACAACAAGAAAGATAAATTATAATAGACTGTTGTCTGCGTATTTCGCGTGATTTTAATTGTTGAAAAATGGACAGAAATTCGCGATGATTTAAACTTTTTAACTGTTGCCATCTTGTGTTTTTAACAAATAAATGTTTGCAATTATTTTAAGCAAGGCTTTAAAAATAATTTTCAATTTTCATTCTTTGTTTTGCTTATGAAATAAATCGGGAATCGGGATTGTCGTCAAGTTTTGGCATGTGTAATTTTGTTTTTGTTCGGAATATTGCTTCCTGGTCAAGCATGGGGAGGGATCAGAATTTTAAGAAAGATATAGAAGAAAGTTTTAATGATGGCCACAACATACTAGTTTGTTTTACTGTATTTGTGTTCCCTCTAACTCTAGGACCATCCATTTGTTATAACAGAATCTTTTTTGCCCATTTAAGCAGTTCCATTGTAAGAGCATCACATTCTCAAACATTTTTATTTATGTCTTAAGAGTTTTTTTAAACACGCTCATCTTTACTTGCTGTATTTCATTTGCCTTCTATGTTGTCACTTTGTACTCATTTTGCACCTCTTCCAATATGAATGTTCACAATTTCGTAAAATTGAGGGTGAAAGATATCTGGCTGTGTAGCATTGCATTGGCTCATTTTTTTTTTCATATGTTTTTACGATTTAAAATATCAATCTTGTTTCCTGTTAATCTTTTCACATTCTGCTATTCATTTTATCATAAATGCCATAGCAATCTACATGTGCAATAATAATTTCTATACTAGGATTGGCAATATAACTTAAAACTATAAGTTCTGGAGTGAGTTGACACCCTCCCCCCCCCCCTTCCCCCAAACTCTTGCTGTGCGTCTTGATCTTCCAGTTATGTTAAAAATGAAGAAATAGTAAAAATTCTGCAATATCCGAACATCAAAGCTTTTGCTTGCGTTCAAGTTATAGAATTTATGTGTGTGTGTGTGCTATTGAGTTGCCTTTAAAAATTCATAATTTGAAAATATTTCATTTTATTGACTAGTTGCTTTTTGTTACTTTGTTTTTATATTATAATATTTGTTCTGAGTGAGAGTTAATTTTTTTAACAGATTAAAAGGCTTAAAGTAGAGCATGAAATTCTCATAAGTCATATAGAAAAATTGCTGAAATATCAAGAAAGAAGAAAAATGCTTCGAGATTTACAAAGGCAAGGCACAACACGGTAAATACAAATTTTTTCCTAAAATGAAATTCTTTAATGATTAATTATACATTTATTATCTCTTCACTAAAGTGGTGCTTCTCTAATTTTTCAGTATTCACTCATTGTGGCAACCTAAAGAAAAACTGAGGAGGATGTCAAATGAAGCTCAACATGCCTTGGTAAATTCATTGAATACAGTAGAACCTCTTTAATCTGAAGTAATTGGAACTGGAGAGAGTTCGAACTGTCAAATCATTTTAAAACAGTACATACCTCTTGCTGGCTTTTAGCATATTTTACTGGTCTGTTCATTCTCAATGCTATGAGTACAGTAAACTCAATTATCCGCCAGCGGGATTATCCCCAAATCAATTGACTATCTTGAACATGTATTTTCTCAGCAAAAAGGAAATACCAATAGCAGTTTCTTGTCGAAAAATTAAATTTAGTTCTTTATTGAAGTCAAGTTCTGTGACATCAATAAAGAACAAGTATCAAATATAAGATCTGTTGTGCAAGGATCAAGGATCAACAGTCGGGGCTCATTCAAATTTTACGGGGTTCCTTTAATCAGAAAGGAATGGACCTCGACTGTTTATCCTTCTGAATTTATGATTTGTCTTGTCTGTGTACAGTTATAAAACTATTTCAACAGTGTATTCAGTAGTACTTAATAACATTCTAAACTACTGGGCTTATACATTTTTTTTTTTTACGCAGTTGGGTTTTTTGTTTTTATTTAATTTTTTCCTTCTCATGTATTTTTAAATTCCTTTTCTTATGACATCATTTCTCAAAATCATTTTTTTCATTGTAATTTCATTATTAATTTTGTAATTAAATATCAAACAGTTAAAAATAAATGGTTTTAATGTTGCCTTCGCTTGATCTTCAGATTTGTTAATCAAGAAGTTCAGTATATAATATATATGTACATGGTGAATTCAAGCGGTAACGGAAGGAAAAAATCGATGCATTTCTGTCTGTGAGCATATCAAAGTTAATATTTTTTCAAAAACTGATGCATAGACTTTTATACACATCATAGTAAGTTGCCAAAAAGCCAAAGCCGAGAATGTTTTGTTAGTAACTTTTTTTTTTTAAGTTAATAATTTTTTTTTCTCCAAATTTAAAAAACGGTAACGGAAGGACATTTTTGCGACAATTTTACGCTATCATGTTCTCTACAAAAGTTCAGCTAAACTATAAAAGGGTAAAAATTTGAGCACATACAGGAGTGTTCAGTCATTACAATTCCACCTCTAGTTTTAAAAAATAGTTGTTTTAAGCATATAAATTATGTATTTGTTAAGGGTAACGGAAGGACAGTAAGGGAAGGACGTGAAGTTCAAAACAAATAACTTGCAAAATGTCAGCTTACAAACATTTATTCGGCTAATACAGCAGTCTGAAACAATGATATCTAATGCCTGAGCCATCTGTTACAATTCTGAATTCTTTAAATATTCAATATTTTTATCATAATCTGAAGAACATATATCTTCTTTCCCAAGGAATGCAATGATCATTTCCACATTATTATGTATTCTCAAACAAGTTATTTCTATTCCTTCATCTTCTATATGAAGTACCTGTCCAACATTGATCTTTGTTAATTTTTTTCCCTTCCATCCAACTAACAAAACTTGTCCAAACGTTAATGAACCCCTTGGCATATTCTTATGATTTGGCGTTTTTGATTCAGAAGTGTCTTCATTTTTAACATTATTTATAACTGAGAGTCTGTTGACTTTGAAGCGAAATCTCGTTCGATTTGTTGAAGTACTAACTATATTCAATAACATAACTTGTTACAGGATTCAAATAGCACATATCTTGTGTGTCAGGATGAGAATGGATCTTTGTGGATCCTTTTCTCTCCATCTTTTTGAAAGCTGATCTATGAATTTACTGATCTCTTCGCAATGTGTTTAACAGTTAAATCAGTGCTCTCAACAGTCCTTTCCGACTTGTGGCAACAAATCTGAAAGCAGTTTCAGTATTGTTTTATTCCAATATAAATTTCAATTTTTTAAGCATATGTTTATGTTTAAATCGGCTTGTCATGTCTCAAACATGTCATACCAAAATGATTTTCACATGCTTAGAAGTTTATTTTAAGTATAGTTTTCATGATTTTTATCACATACAATAAAAAAAATAAAATTACTAAAAATTTAAAAAAAAAAATACATTTTATTTTTTAAATAAAAGCACACCTAATTTTTGTACAAATATTACTTATATATACAAACACGAGGACCAACAACAATCTCCGGGCCCAGCTAGGCTGGTCCTAGTCAATTAATTAGTCCTCACTGAAGATCAATGGCCCTCTTAAAGCTATCTACCCCCTTGCTCATTACCGCCTCTTCTAGTAAGCTATTCCAAGTGCCCACGACCCTACTAAAGTAGTAGTTTTTCCTAATTTCCAAGTTAGCCTGAGATTTAAATAGCTTAAAACAATGACCCCTCATCCTGCTTTCCCCGCAAAAATTTAATCCATTTACATCTTTCATTTTGATAAATTTAAATAACTGAATCATGTCCCCTCTGACTCTCCTTTGCTCCAGGCTATACATGTTAAGCCTATTAAGTCTGGTATCATAATCTAAATCTGAAACTCCCCTTACTAATCTAGTCACCCTTCTTTGAACCCTTTCCAATACAAAAATATCTTTCTTCAGATCAACTTTTTTCAATGCCGAGAATCAACTATAGATTCAATAAGTTGTCTTTTATTGGATGAACGCTTTTTTCATGCATGAATATTCAATAGTCGCCACAAATTTTCAATTGTATTGAGATCAGGGCTGTTCCTGGCCATGGTAATATATCTATTCCTCTATTTTGAAACCATGCTTTGCATACTTTTGCTGTGTGGCATAGAGCTGTATCCTGCTGACAAATAAATGGTGCTTTGTTGGGGTAGAGATCCCTGATGGAAGGTATCAATTTTGGTTTCTGGACAGTTTCGATGTATTTTTGGCATTCAGGATGCCATCAATCACTTATATTCGGCCCACACCATCTGCAGACAGACATGCCCAAATCATGACATTTGTTGGGTTTTTTGTAGTTGCTTCAATGCAATAAGGATGAAACGTTTCACCGACTCTACATCTCACGTATTTTCATCACTATCAAAGAACGATATTTTACTCTCATGGCTCCAAATTACTTGCATCCATTGATTTGATAACCTTCTTCTTATTGTTCTTGAACTTACTGCAATACCCATTGCATTCATTTCACATCTAAATGCATCTGATGAAATTTTTCTATCTTTAACTCATAGCCGTTTTATTTTTCTATCGTCAGTAGCTTTTGTGCATTTTTTTCGGCCTGATTTGGTCTTATTTTCCACTGATTTAGTTTTTTCATAACGTAAACACAACTTTTGTACACTAAAACAAGTCAGCATAAAAGAGGCTATTTTCTCCACTATGACAATTCGACTTCTTTTTGTAGATGTCCAATCAATTCTTCTTGTTGGTGACATTGTTTAAAATTAGTTTAATTCAAAAAATGGTTTAAAATATTCAAAAACAGCAATACTCTATTTAATTGTACTAGTATGCATCATTCCGCAGAATATTTCCACAACAATAACTCTTTTACTATTTAAATAGCCTAAACTATAGTTATAGACACTTGATTGGTCCTCAGAATAGTGTTTGTGTTTGGCTAGTACGCTTTTATTGCAAAACATGTCATCATTCAAAACAATTTGTATTCATTTGTCCTACTAAAATGAGCATAACTTTCTTTATAATTCAGATAGTTTAATTATGTTTTTAAATTAAATTCTACATTAAATTACCTTCAATTTCATATCTAAACATTTATATTTAAGTAAAAATTTTCTACAAGCACACAAAGTTGAAAAACATGGCATTTTCAAAAAAATGTCCACACTTTTGGCCACCAAGTATTTATATTAGGTTAAACCAATAAATTACACATACCAAAAAAAAAAGATTATTTAATAGCTCGTTAAAACTTACTTGCTGTGGTGAAGTTTTTAAATTTACCCATTCTTTTTTGCTTTCTTTCTTTCCCTTTTTTTTTTTTGAATATGTTTTTGAGTTTTATGAAGCAAATTTTAAAAATAGGTATCAAAGCACTATAACTTAAATGTGCACTAAAGCAGTGATGTGTTAAGCAAAGTAAATGTGTGAACAAAATTTAAATCACAGAAGAAGTGTAAGAAAAAGTAGAGCAGGACAGGACTGGTCTTTTGAGAAAAATATTAGGTGAAAAAAAATAATAATAATAATAGCAATAATAATAAATTAGTAGTTGGAGTAATGGTGGTTTTGCATCCTTATTCTCCTTTTTGTTATTTTATCAGCTCACACATGTTTCTGTTTTTGAAATATACATAGTTACCCCAAATTGATGAAAATTTGAATTTTTGCTGCTGTCAGCTGTTTCAAATTTGCAATTTTACTGCTCCAGGCTGATCCAAATTCTCTGTTTTACTGCTCCAAGCTGCTCGAAATTCAAAGTTTTACTGCTTCAAGCTGCTCCAAAAGTGAGTTTTGGTTGGCACATCCCTGTATTTGGCCTTATAAAATTTATTTGTGCTTAACATTTTATTTATTTTTTTTTTTTTTAATTGAACGCATGTTTTGTGGTAACTTCTATTCCTTTACAAGTTCAGCATTTATAAAATAAATTCCATATTTAACAAAAGAAAGCATGCACAGAATTTTTTTCATTGTGTGTGTATATATATATATATATATAATGTGTGTGTAGTAGTTCCTTACTTCAAAGCATACTTTTTGATGCTCCAATTACACTATTCTCGTGCTCCAAGTTTCTACAAAAACTTTTTGGTGAGCCAAACTGCTCCTAGTTAACTATTTTCCTGAACCAAGCTGCTCCAAAGTCACTATTTTCCTGTGCCTGAGATTGCTCCAAAAGTGGGTGGTTTGAGCTGGCACATCCCTGTTTTATAAATAGACAAGTAAACATACTTAAAAGAGCAAGATACTTTCAAAAATTAAGAAATTTCTATTTTTCTCACACACAAATACTCTCTTTATAGTAAACTAGCCACCTGCGACGACCAGCTGGTTCGCCTTCTTACGCCATTCGCCTTTCTGTGCAAGCATCCACCTACGGTGGCTATTTGGCTAACTTGTCATTTACCTTTTTACTTCAAGTTCGCCGCCTTCGGCAACTGTTTAAATAAATTTGGCAGCAGTATTAATCAATTCATCAATCTTTTTTTTTTTTTTTTGTGCCATTCACATTTTTACGCCAAGATTGCCACCTTCGGCGGCTATCTACTTTTACGATCTATCTCTAAATTTTCTTATCCATCTCTATTTATTTTAACCTCCCCGCCCATTTCCTAATAAAAACAAAGATTATTCAAAAAACTGCATTTTTTTTATTTAAGTAGAGCAAAAAAAAAAAGCTCAAATTCCCCGTAGTGCGCAAAAAGTAACGTTTCACAAAGATAAAAAAATCGTGCTGTTTTTATTGAATTAAATTCGCACAACTATGAAATGTAACGTAATATAGATACAGCAAAAGGTCCAGCTTGGGGGGGGGCGTAGAGAGGGCAGGGACCGTCGTGACAAATCCTCCTCTGAAATTTTTATTTATCTCCAAAAAATAAAGAAACGAAGACAATCTAATCAAAACTCTTCCTTCGATTCCTCCTTCACTATCACTTGGCCTTGTTATACAAATCTTCTTTCATTCAGACCTCTTCTTTTTGCCCCTCCCTCCACACCACGATACAAATTTTTTTTTTTTAATTTCAAAAAGTCCTCATTTTTTCACACCTTGGTACATTACTGATTGCTAATGACTCTTGTTACGGATAGCATTTTAAAAACATTCTTTGATATACACATCAACAAGAGACGTAACATATTTACATGATCAAAACTATCATTATACTTTTGATTACATGCTTAATTTTGAAGATTTTAATAAAGCCTTTAAGAATATTACTTTATTTTTTGAGGTGGTGAGTGTAGAAAACTTTTCAGCTGTGACTATTTTCACTTATTTGGGTGAAACTTATTCTAAAAGCCCCCGAGGCATGCATTTCTAATTGCAAACATGTAATAAACACTGTATCAAGTGTTATAGATCGTAAAAGCGTACACAGTCCTCTTATTTTGTGAACTCGCTAATAAATAATTCCGATGGAATATAAATTAGTTATCAAATATTAATGAAGTAATTAATTAAAATAATTATTTGATACAAATTTTTTAAATACATTGTTGTTTAATTTTTGCAAACAACATAATAAACATAATTTTTAAATGCTATTTTTCCACTTGATTATATGTACTGGAACCACCTTTGCCTCGACCATGTCCCTCCTTGAAAACATATTCTGGCTACGGCCTTGGGGAGAGGAAATGGAAAAAGAAATAAATGCAATCCCTAAATAGAAGAAAAAAAGCAAGCGCTGCCGGAAAAACAAAAACACGTCATAAAATGTAGAAGTAAACTATATAGTAAAAAAAAAAAAACATTGTTTGCGATTAAGATTTCATCGTAAATATCGAATCGAATTCCAGGTAGTGACGTCACAGGCATAAAAGATTGAAGAACGCTTTTTTCGACCAATGCCTGAGAAAAGACATGATGTGTTCAGCATTAAAAAATTGTAAACAAAAACAAAAAAACTATTGCGTATTTTTTAGAACTTTTTTTTCTGAAAAGGACGAAATGTTTTTACTATTCCCAACTTAAATTTTAGAAATGAGGCTTTGATTCTTCTCGCAGGATGATATTAAAAAAAAATAAAACCCAGAAAAAAATGCAAATTAAAGGTTTTTTCAAAAATTCATAAAAAATACAAAAATTGCTCAATCTTCAAAATTTTTCCATTCTTTATATTTAAAATTAAATTTTCTACACTATAGTACAAAAAATATTTGTGTGGTGCAATTGGTTCGGGGTCTGTGAGGTAAAAAGTACTAAAAAGTGCAAAAAAACACGTAAAACATTAAATAACTCTTTTCCTAATTAAAAGATAGAAAAATCGAAGCCCGAGGTGCACATCTTCAGCAAAAACTGTACCTGTATACCAAATTTCATCTTTCTAGGCCTTACCATTTTCCCGGGAAGCGCGCCACACACACACACAAAAATCTTATTTTATTATATGTATAGATAAAAGTAAGGTTTCAATTCAAATTCTGGGAGGAAATCTGTGGCGGATCTGCGTCCAGGAGACCCCGTAGTACCTACAGCCTTGAAATTTTTTACAAAGTTATTTCGAGCCCAGGGGGTGTGAACCTGGGGGTTTATTTTTTTTAATTCGAATTAGTTTTTTTGTAATTAATTTTTTAAGTTCAAATTTCGCTTAAATTGCCTATTATAGCTTATTAAAGGGGTGAAAAATTACTTGCACATATTAATATTATATATCGTTGGAAAGGGTAGAATTTTCCACTTTCTACGCAATTTGTTTCAGTGCTCTAACTTAAATTCGGCGGGAGTTATTTGCGTTTTTAGCTCCAACTTTTTTAGGCTTGGCTAAAATTTAGGCACTACTTTCTTCATTAAATCTATCAGTAAAAAGCAAAGGAATTGTCCCACAGTTTTTCTTTTTGACACCACTGGGAAGAGCGCCTTCTTTTACTCCAGATCTAACTCCACCTATGGTCGAAAAAAAAAGCTTCCATCTCCAAAACAAAAAAGAGTTACAAACAGTTAAAAATCAAGTTTGAATAATTTCATCTCCATTAAAATTATTGATGTTTTATTTGGCATTGCCATAGTTACGTCTTTTCGATTCTCATATTTCTTATTCACAAACTTTAAGGGTTTCGATTTTAACGGAAAAGCTTAGGCTCAACTCAATTCTGGCCCCGAGCAAAATATATCACTAGAGGCCACGAATATGAAAGCGACTTTTCAAACGTACAAAACTGCAGTTTTTCAATGCTCATGAGCCCCTTAGCACTTACGGCTCTGCAAGTTGGTACAAGCTATTTTGAAACCCGGAAAAGGGGTGCTTTTTGATCCAAATGGAGCTAATAATGCTTTTTTAATCTGTATCTTTCTAATTGATGATTTAAATCTTTGCAAATCAAATAAGATTGCGAAGCAATCTTTGAGGCTTGATGAGCGTTAGTGAGCAGGAGGCAGAGTCCCCTAGCTGTTTAAAAAAAAGAAGGGGAGAAAAACGATATGGTTTTTGAGGTAGCTTTATATTTAAAAAAAAAAATTGAGGGGGGGGGGGAGGATACAAGGGTATGGGTTGGCAAGCCTTTAAAATGTCATGTTTGCACTGAAATTTAAATGAACTGATGAATTCATCATTAATTTTATTATTGCATGTTTCCTTTTCTTTCAGAATGTTAGTGAGTTTACATACGTTTATAAGATTCATATACAGTTATTTTAATTGCATATCTCATAAACATATGTTTATAAGATTGAAACATATGTTGATTTAATATGTTTATAAGGTTGGAATATTCAAAGTTGTGAAAATTCTAATTCTATTCCTAATCCTTATTTTCTTTTTCCTGACATGAAAGATGTATATTTTACATAGGTATATACATTTATCTTTAAACAAATTTTAAAAAGTTGTCAACGATGATGATAATAATAAATAATAGCATGTGTCCCAAATTACCCTAGTTCTAAATATGAGCCTAAGTTGTCACATAGGTAAGATCATTATCTCTGGATTTATTAAGTTGTTGATAGTAGAGCTAAAATTTCTGAACGTAAAATTCCTTGAAATGTTTGATTTTTTTTTTGTGCAGAATTGGCTAGCTAGTGCCCTTTTTTATTTTGCTTATTGATGCCCATTAGGTCATATTAATTCTATATTGTTCCATTCCAATGTCATGTTATGAGCTCTCCTAATGTGATGTTATACTTGAATTTAAACAACGTTGGTTGAGTGTGACAATTTTTTTCACCACAGTTGTGTCATTTTATCTGCATTTCTAAAGTGTTTCAATTCTGCTAAATCCATTGTTTGTTTTTCAGGATTTGGATTATAAACTCTTGATCAGTTTATCAGAACTGAATAATTTAGTTGCTGAAGATACAGCTTTATCATTAATCAGTTTAGATTGTGTTGATGATGCGAAAAATAAGGTAGAAATGCAGTTGGCTTTAGAAAAAACTAGGGAATTTGAAATTCAACAGATGTACAAGTAAGTCAAAATTAATTAGATTGCTTATTTATTTTTATTATTGTTTGCCTTTAAAGAATAAATCAAAATGTTATTGCCAGCAACTTCGATTCTGTAATTTTGCAGCCAATCTTAATGCTTGATCTTAATTAGGTGTTCAGAAAAAGTTGTCTATAACTGAAATTGTTGGAATTCTCTTCCATTTTTCATACATGAATGATTCCCCACAAGATAATGTCTTTTGGTCCCCTCCCCAGTCAAAGTTTTTTAAACGAAATTACCCTAATAAGGAAGGGCACAAACAAAGCACTAACTGCTACTTCTTCCTTTAGAGCATTACCGAAATGTCTGAAACATACTGTTTGTCTACTTAAAAATGTAAAAGTCTCCATAGATCATTACTTTTAATAAACATCGGGCAACCATTCTTCCTTTTATTAACAATTTATGTGACTTCTATCTTCTCTTACATTTTACAATTCACATAATATTATCATTATATCTTTACTAATAATAAAGCAGAAAGTCTCTCTGTCCGGAGGATGTCTGGATGTCTGTAGGATGTCCGTAGGATGTCTGTGACGCGCATAGCGCTTAAACCGTTTCGATTTTCATGAAATTTGGCACAAAGTTAGTATGTAGCATGGGGGTGTGCACCTCGAAGCGATTTTTCGAAAATTCGATGTGGTTCTTTTTTTATTCCAATTTTAAGAAAAAAAGTATCATAAATTACGAAATTATCGTAACGTGGAACCGTAACATGGGCACAAGCCAATTGGCGAGATATGAAATTATCATAACGTGGAACCGTAATGTCGGTACAAGCCAACTGGCGAGAAAATTCACTATACATTATTTGTAAATATACAGGCGAACCAAAAGACCTTTTGATTTTTCTATTGCGGGCGAAGCCGTGCGGGTATCACTAGTATCAAATAAAACGTAAACTGAAAAAAGATTTATATATTATAAGGTAAGGACTATATATATGGTATAGCTAAGGACTAAGCTATTGTAAGCCAAATCATGTAAAAGTAGTAAATATTTGCTGTTCCATCTTTTAAATTTTATTTCATTTTGTTATTCATAGGGATGTAATGTATCTCTCTCCTCCAATCACCAAAACTTAATTTCTTTCTAATACTTTTCCACCCTTGTAAATCGATCTTTTTAAATTGTTTCTGTTAGTCAGGTTAAACCAAAAAGAGTTTTCTTTAATTGTCTTTTTTTTTTTTTTTTTTTGGTATTTGACTGTAATGTGCATAAAAATACATTGTGTTTATCTCTTTTATAGTTAGCATGCTTCTTAATATTTTTTTTTAATCAGCTTTAAAAGGAATCGACTTTATTTTCTTGATTAATTTTCCTGAGATGCTTTGAAACAATCATGCTTATCAATGGTAATTCCATTTTTAATAACTTGGACATTTTGTCAAGAACTTCTCAGTGTTACTTGACTTTTATACATCTTTCTCATTTCAAGCCGTGAGAAGCAAAGGGATGTAAGTAACAAAATTAAAAATTTGGAGATGACCAGTACAAATGGTAGGTTTACCGCTCCTCTATCTTGGGGCAAGATATACAGTAAAACTCCTCTAATGCGGACACTAACAGGACAATTTTTTTTGTCCTTAATAGAGGGTGTCCGCAGGATAGGGGTTTGATAATGTTACTTGCCTTGGAATCCGGGAATTAAAAATTGTCTGCATAAGAGGGGGGTCTGTTAGGAGGGGTTTTACTGTTGTAAAGGGTATTCCAAAATTAACTCAAGATTTCAATTTGCTGCTATCTTTGCCATAAATTGTTGGCAGCCATGAAAAAAGAACAATTTGACAGCTGAGAGTTTAGGGTTAGTAAAAATGGAGTGTTATGTTTCTATACAGCTAGTGAAACAATTTAATTACCGCATGCAGCATTTCTTGATCACGTACTCTCTCGTTTCAGTGATCAGAATTGGCACCCTTGATCATCTTATTTAACATCATTATATTTCTTCTTATGGGGTTATTTGAAGTGAAAGGTCTATGTCATCAAGCCCACAACCACCTGTGCATTACTGTGTTACGATATCAATTGCCAATAACAGTTTCACCAGCCTCAACTTCCATTATTTTTTAAGTAACTGTTCAATAATGAAAACGCGTTATAGTATCGTGTAACGCTCCGTTTTTAATGACCCTAAACTTTTCTCTGTCAAATTCTTCTTTTTTCAGGGTTGCCAACAATTTACTGCGAAAACTGCAGCAAATTCAAATTTTGCGTTGATTTTGGGACACCCTTTGTAACCCTACTAGATGCTGCTTTAAAACATGATTTAGAAGATTTTTTAAATTAAAGCCTACCTAGGATTTGAAATTTAAACACAATTCGCTTGAAACTTTAAACAGTCCACTTACATCCCTTTGCTTCTCACTGCCCCATTTATACCTGGATTTTCAATATTTTTGTTAGATCTGTAGTATAGTTATATAAACTTTTATTCGAGTTCGTTATTTCACGGCACATTCTCATAAGCAGTTTTTGAATCAATTAACATGTTAAAAATAGAACAGTGTAAGCAAAAAGAGTGATGAATTATAATCTAATTATCAGTGAAATTGCGGAATGTGGGAGAAAAGATGAAGATGTGGTTGATGTGATGAATTGAAGACATCACAATATGTGTGATTAGTTTTGAAGAAAGAAGGGGGCATTATATTTATATACTTTTTTTTATTATTTTATCTATCTATTTTTTTATTTTTCTCAAAATTTAAGAAAAAATAATAGTATATAGGCAGTTAAACAGCAGTGTAACTAAAATTTTTGAGATCTAATTGCATATTTATTTTGTTCTCGCTAAAAAATAATGGAATTGGATATTCTTTTCATTGTAGGCTTATCCTAGATCAAAGAAGCATTATTGTTTTAGTTTTATAATTTTTTCATTAAAATGATTTTTATTTTTCTTCACTAATGAAGAATATAAATGCTTCTTATGATCATTATGTAATTCTTATAACTTTGTTTTTAGTGAAGAAGCATCAAAAATGTGGAACAAGATGCAAGAGGCTTGGAGCTCAGAAGCTGTTGCTAGAGATGAAATTTTGCATGAAGTGTGTTTTATATTTTGAATGTTTTAAAATTCATATTAAGTTTTCTTTTTCTGATTTTGTTAGCTTTTTTTTTTTTTTATACAAGTCTGAAAAGAGAAAGACGGCATAGTATGCTTTCAACTTCACAAAGTCGAAGAAACCTTTTAAAGAAATGAAAGCTAACAAGGTTATAACCAAAGTACATAAGTTCAGGTATAAGCACAACATGTAATTGTTCTAAAATTTAATGTCACGATAGATGAGAATAAACTTAAATAGATAATAACTCACAATAATTTTAAATGATTCACAATAATTAATGTTCCAATCATTCTGTAAAATGACATAGTGTATGGATAGTATCCTTAACTTGGGATGCACTCCCTGCTTTTTTCCATACGCAAGCTCTCAAAGCAATTTCTGACAGATATCCAAAAGCCAGCTGGATACATATCGCTTGTTTGGAAGTAGAGTACCACAATACGAAATTTTTAATTTTCTTTTTTTTTTCTGCTAAGCACAAAGTCGTATTTGCACTTTTTGTCAAAATTGAGTTATAATCACCTGTTGGTGATCGTACCCAAAGAACTATTGGTCGATGACCAATAGTTCTCGCATATTTTACCTAAATGCAAGATTTTGTGGTGATTTGTCAATGGGAAATATTAAAAAAAAAAATCTGAAAAATTTGCATCTAAATCAAATGCAAGGAAACACAAATGACAGCTTCTCATTTTAACTTGGCTGCAGATACGACTTTTGTGCTTAGAACTTTTGTGTTTGGAACGGTAATATTCTTTTTTACTTACCCTATCATTCAGTAGTATTCAATTTTTAACCTTTCTTTGAGAAAAATTTAAATTAAAAATGCATCTAAAGTAAGAACTGAAATAAAAACTTTACGTCTTTCACTTTTTCTTTTCTTGTCTTATATAATTGTTCATTTTGCATATGACTTTAATTGTCTAGAATAAATAGATCATTCCTGGATGTGCAAATAATGCACATTTCTCCTTTGTTATGTGCCTGCTCTGTCATTGTTTTATGTTCGCGTAGCAATTACGGGATTTTTGGATCCCCATCAGTTTCTTATCTGTAATTAATAGCTTTCTTGGAGCGCAAAAGAGATATTTTATTTTCGGGAAATTGGTTGAAATGTTGAAAAACTATTAGTATAAAATCCGGCTGCAGAATTACTACACTCTCAATGGGCCGAATGGAACTCCAAATTTCCCTGAATTATGATAATTTGCTTAATGGAACTCCAAATTTTGCCGAATGATATTTTTATTATATCGTCAAACAAAATTTGCTGAATAAGAAAATTTTTGGGAGGTCACAGTGACCTCTTATCAGGGTTCCCCTATGGCTGCCCCTCAACCTCTCCTTTCATGGTTGAGCTGGATACGCCCTTGGTTGTAAGAGTTTTTAAAGTCATCGCACACACGTCAATTGCTTGTGCTCAGCCAACGATACAAACAGTAGTCAAAACAAATTTCAAACGCTCCAAATGAAATAAAATTAATAAATTTTTGTGTGGTTACATTTAAAATCCCATACAGATATAACATGTATTCCTCAATAAAAGGTAAAATGTCTTTCATATGTAAAATTAGAATAAATGATTAATATTTGTAAAAGAATATGACCCCAGTTATTTATGAAAAGACAATAGGGAAGTTTTCTATTTTTCAATTTTATTTTTATATGATAGAGTAAAATGCATGAACATCATAGGTGAAAAAAATTTTGCAATACGATAGTTTTTTTTAAATTAATTTTTAAAGTTCAAGCGCTTGTGACGTCAAATGGCATAGGAAGTGACGTCATGCGCTCTTCCGATAGGGGTAGTGATGTAAAATACCTGGGTATTTATTTTTAGGAGTAAATATCTACGGTATATACCCGGGTAAATACCCAAAATGGGTATTTACCCGGGTATTTATTTCAAAAATTTATGTTCAACTAAAATACTTTTCTGTATGTATTCCACTGTATAAATAACCAACCATATACAAAACAAACTTTCGCCCAAAAATTGTATTTTGATCACATATTTAAAGAATTATTGTGTGAAACAACTTAACAATCTAATATGATATTCACATTAAATGTGTTGGATATGCCTAATCAATGTTGATAGCCAAATTTCAGATATAAAAAGCCATTCCACAAAAAAGTAAAAAGCTTAACTGGTTACAAAAAAAAGCTAACATCATTTTTTTAAGGTTCTAGTCTTTATAACCCAGTAATATGTCCCTGCATGGCACTTAAAATTCACAAAGCCACTTCTATTATTACACTGGTTCCATGTAAATTTCTCCACCATAACAAAATATTCATAGTCTAATCCTTCCCACAATATTTTCCTTCCCCATATCCCAGTCGTTTTGCTGTAATGAACAAGTTCAGTCTTCAGTTGAACACTATCTAATTTCATATGCTTCCCAACTTGATAGATAAACGTTAAACCATTGGGCAGATCAGGTGGTTTCAGATCCCGCCTTGCACCATTGGATACAAAATACCTGCAGCAAGATGAATTGGACCAATGCCAAATTCTTTCCTTTCTTTAAATTTATTCAAAATTTCTCTTCCTTCATTTTTTTTTTTTTTTTTTTGAAAAAGGTACATGGGAAGCTGTTCCAGTAATGTAATCTGTAATATGTTGAACTGCCCATAGACCAAATGTATTTGCGGATCATTTGACTCCAGAGATAAAGTCAACTTCACCATTGGTTCTAAAATATGAACCATTTTATCAACATGAAGCCAAAAAAACTTCATCATCTAGGAACCTTTTCTTAAATTCACTGGACAACTGTGATTCACTGACTGCTAGAGTTTGAAGTACAAACTTGTTAGCTTTTAAGCTTTGGAAACAGTACAAATGACTGCCCCATGTAGATTTTTACTGGAATTAGCAGATTTCGCCACCTCTTGGTTTTGAATTTTGACGAACATTGCTTGTAATACACAGCTTTGTTTTATCGTTTTCACAATTTCAATTGTATGCAACGGAAAAAGTGATTTACACTGGAATTTTTTTTTTTTTTTTGCTTATTAATGTGAAAACTGTTTCTATAATTGCCACATTATCACTTAAACAGCAATTTAAATAAATAACATCATAGTCTTAATAACTTCTCAGTTTATTCTTCCAAACATCCCTCACGCTTTTTTTTTTTTTTCATTTTGGATATGACTAACCTAGATTGTGACTTTGAAATCCTGAAGTTCATCATTGAATTGCTTATACTTATCCAATTATGACATTGAAAAGAAAGATTCTTTGGTTCACGGTGTGTTTCTTTCATAATTTCATCAAGTCTTTCAATAAAAAATATCATAAACTGTGTAATACATATGTATGTATTAGTTTTACCAATTATTTCATATTTAGATTTTTTTTAAAAATCCCATTCACTTTTTGCATTTTTTTGTAAAATACCCAGTTTTTGGGTATTTACCCAGGCCTTGGGTAAATACCCAAAAAATATTTACCTACCCGCTGGGTATTTACCCGATCCACATCACTAGATAGGGGAGAAACTGAAGGACATGCATTCGACTTCGAAGACAAAACGTAAAAGGCTTATCTCCTCGCATTTCTGGAACATTAAACCTCTTATCCTCTCGGAAATATTCGAATATCATCATTGATGTTACTTGAGGAAGATTATTTAGATTGTGCTTTAACGAATCCGGCCTCCATAGTGTGTTCAAAAGGATTATTGAATTTCTAAAAAATAAAAATATCAGCGCGCTCAAAATGTCCCTAGCGAAAACAAGGGATCTTTGGCAGAAGGCTGCCCATTAGTGCCGTGTGACGTAAGCTCGTGACGTTTCAGAAGAGCTCACTTTTACGCGTAGATTTTTAAAAAATCAATCACGGTGTTTTAAAATTCGGCGATGGTGAATTTTTTAGTTTTGAGGGTCAATTAACAATATCCAATAGCCAAAATATGAACATTTAATAGGTTGCATCTTCCCTATTATATTATTCAAAAAATGTTTTCAAAAAGCAAGAAAATTCTTCAATTTTTTTTACAGTACACAATTTTATCTTTTATTGAGGAATATATGTTATATGTATATATATTTTGAAGTGTAACCACACAAAAATGTATTAATTTATTTCTTTTGGAGCATTTGAAATTTGTTTCTACTACTGTTTGCACCGGTCAGGGCCGGATTTGAAAGTGTGGAGGCTCGAGGAAATGAAGGAGTGGAAGCCCCTAATCAGGGTTCGAAAATATCCGATACTTTGATATATATCTGAATATTTTGATATGTATGTATATATCCGATAATTTCAACCCGTGAAAGATACGATATTTTGTAAACATTTTACTGTGCGGGCCCCTTTGTTGTGGAGGCCCCGTGGCAGTAGCCCCGCCTGCCCTCCCCTAAATCCGGCCCTAGCACTGGTGGTTGAGAACACTAGCAACTGACGCATGCTCGATGACTTTAAAAACTCCTACAACCAAGGGTGTATCCAGCTCAACCATGAAAGGAGAGGTTCAGGGGCAGCCATAGGGGAACCCTGATAAGAAGTCATTGTTACCTCCCGAAAATTTTCTTATTCAGCAAATTTTGTTTGACGATATGGCAAAAATATCATCATTCGGAAAGTTTTGTTTGAGGATATAATAAGAATGTCATTCGGCAAAATTTGAAGTTCCATTCGGCCCATTAAGAGTTCCCACCCTGATAAAATTTGAAGTTCGGGGTGTACATGAGAAGGCCCATCATTTGGGCAGTTAGGATACTAGTTTTAAGCCCCCCCCCCCCCCCCCCCCCCATTTTTTCCCAAGACTTTGGAAGCAATGAAATTCTAAAAGGAGTGCAGAATAGCCCAACTGAACACCTATTACTTTCCCTTTTCAATGAGCTCCCAAAGAAGATGTTATACACTTTCAAACTTAGGTACAAGTTACCTCATCTGAACTCTTTGATAAATTTAGAAATTGAAACAACGGTCACTTTAAAGTTTTTCTTTTTTTTTTTAATTCTAATTTTTTTTTTTTTTTCTTGAAGGGGGGAAGCTGTCCTAACTTGCCCCCCTCTGGATACGCCAATGCGTAGAGCTGGCTATCGCCATCCCTATCAAATGAATATTGCAAAGCGCTAACTGCTTCATTCTAAGCAATATTTAACAGCTGGCAACCCCCATTTGTGGCCATTTTTGCATAAGCAACCTTAGTTCATCATGTTCAGGAAAAAATTAACTTATATTTGATATAAAAATGTTGACTACACTGTATGCGTGCATTAAATGTGCCAAAATAGTACCTGTTTACATGTGGCTGCGAATAGGTTGCAGCCAGTTGGGCATTGGCAACCATAACTTTTCAAGTTCTCTAGGTATATTTCTTTGAAGTAGAGTATAGTTTATTTCAATAACATGTGTCATTTTTACCCCAAATTGTCAAACACTATTAATTTGATAAAAAATACGTGTGGGTACTTTTTGCTAGGTAACTTAGCCAAAACACATTGTCCCTTTCATAATGTAATATAAAAATTTGATTTCAACTTTATACTCAATGAGTGCAGTAATTCAGCAGCCGGATCTTATACTATATGTTTGAAACTGTTGTTTCCATCCTTAGCCAATTGAGACAGAGATTAAACTAGTGCTAGAGAATTGATGTTGATAAATGAGAGAGCAAGCTCATTGCTGTTTAAATTAGGACCCCACACATTTCTTGTTGAAAATGTGGTCTGCTCAACAGAATATTGACTCGATCACATAATTCTGTACCTCAAAACAAGACTAATGTAAGTCACATAATCGCTACTTTACAGGAGAGGGGTAAAATGGTCGCTTGGTGCATACAAAGGATTGGACTCACACTCTATTAACACTCTTAAATTGTTATGAAGTATTTTTATTTAGGATTTTGTTCACGTGTCTCAATGGGGATTTTGATTCTATATACTAAGAAATGAAAAATCGCATGTTTTGGACTTTTGGTATGGCTCTGAGATACAGAATTGTCACTTAGTGATTGCTGCTTCATAATATTGAACAAGTTTCTGCATCATTTTTCTTTTTCGAAGAAAGGTTATACATGTTGATAGTGATTAATTAAATCTCTATGATTTAGATTATAAGCTTCAGTCTTTTGATTTCTTACAGGTCTTTAAGTCTCTTTCTGAAGAAATAAATAGGAAAATTAATTGTGTTGAAGAACAGCAAAGAAACTGTATTTCAATGAAAGAAGCTTGCTTAAGAGCAATAAGTGAAATAAACGAAAATTCAAAATGTACAACGAGTATCTTACAAGATAAAATGGTGTATTATAAAGAAAAGGCAAAGAAATTGGTAAATATTTTTCATACTGTCTTACACTCTATATTTATAGCGACAGCTGAGCAGACAGTTTGTAGTTGTATTTTTCATCTAATATTTCTATATAATATGAAAATCAAATGAGCTGATAACACACAGCCAATCAGAAGTGCTTTAACATACATTAACTTCTGGTAGATAAGCCGCCCTTTTGTATATGCTGCATGTGCAATAATCGAGTACTTGAAAGAAAGTCCAACAAATAAGCCACCCCATTGCATACACCGCAGTACAGCGAATCAAAACATGGCACCGTTGACATTCACCTAGTCTATTCTCTTCTATGTGTATAGATACAATCATTTAAGATAGTTTATATTATTTTCCACACAAACCGCTATCTATAATTTAAATTAATAATAAATAAACCTATAATTTAAATTAATAATAATTACCTTGTGACTTTCCAAGAAAAACTTTGCTAAATGCAATTAACCTTTATTACTTATTCAATAAACTTTTCTTTAACTTTTAAAAATTATAGCAATTATAACATAATGTATTATATTATAACTTAAGAGTAAATAAAAAAATTAAGGCATAAAATACAATAAACTAAACAAAATAATCACACTAAAATCAAAATATTTACAAGTATTTACAGCTCATCAAAATCTTCGAAATTCGATTCCTCAATGTCTGAATTGAAAAGAGTTAGCAAATTATCGTACAAAAAAGTGGAAGCTCTCCTTTTCAGGGAGCATAGTCCTAAGTAGTGATGTTCCGGATATCCGTATCCGCGGATATCCGAGGGAAAATAAAGATCTGTATCCGTATCCGTTACTTTTTGGCGGATCTTAAACGGATCTTTTCTATTCTAAAAATTCCTAAATATTTGAATAAAAGACTCTTAAATTCCGTTTTATTCCCTAAGTTATAAGGTATCATTTTCGAAGCCAATTTGCACCCTCTGTCACAAAAAGTAAGAGGTAATAAGTTTTAAAATTTGTATATCTGTGTGTCTTTTTGTAGCATCATAGCTCCTAAACAGATAAACCAATTTTGATAGTTCTTATTTTCGTTCAAAAAATGACTTAATCGAAAGTGTTCTTATCTTGGCTTCGTTTTTGTAGAACTTTAATTACCGGAGATATTAATTAAAAACCAACTTAACGTTTTTCACAATTATGGTAGTAAAAAACTACCCTTACGCTAAAAATGTTGGCCCTAATTGAAAGAACGAAGTTTTCTGCGTTTGATATTTCTTTGGAGCTTCCAAGTTATGTACAGTAGGAGTTATAATCTTGTTGAGTAAATTTTAAATGCAATTCTAAGCCTTTATACGCGTGATTGGTAGCGACTTCAAAGTCGGAAGATAAGGTGAAAAAGCTTCAATAATTTCAAATTTCTGTCTCTTGTCAGTTCATATTTGTTAATAATGTGTGTTCTGACCCGGGAAATTCATCTTAATATGAAGTCGACCCCCTGGGATATGTTTTTTGTTTTTTTGAAATTTCTAATTTATTGGTTTTTGTTATTGATTTGGTGTTTGTGTTATTCTTCCTTTCGGTTTTCCTCGGCATCCTTCAAAAAAAAGTGAGACTAAATTCTCTATTTACGGTTTGTAAAAGTGTTTCCGGCTCTGCTATTTCGTCGGTCACTGTAAGTTGGGTGGAATGGGTCAGCGCTGCATTTATGCTGAAATAAAATGCGAAAAATTATTTCTAGCCTGTCCAGAAGCTGCTTTACACTCTTGCTCCTGTATCCTACATCTACTAAGCTATCTAGAAATAATTTTTCACATTCTATCTAAGCATTAATGTAGCGCTGACCCATTCCTTCCAACTGCACCTCAATTTTAACAGAGCTTTCTTTAAAGAGTAAATCATAGTCTTGATTATATTTTCGCTGTAGATTATTAAGAAACAGTGCCATCACCCGTACAGGAATACCTTACGTAGCAAATTTTACACTTGGGTAGTTTTATTTATTAGGGTAGGGATTTGGGGAGAAAAATTTTAAGATCCGTATCCGTATCCGCGGATCTTGACACTAATGATCCGGATCCGCGGATCTACTTTTTTAACGATCCGGCACATCACTAGTCCTAAGTGCTACTAATAAACTGTAAAAAAATCTAAATTTTTGAAATTGACATTTTTGTGAAAAATCAAAATTATTTTAAACTTTTTTTTTTCGAAATACTGTGGGAGAAAACTAAAGCACACATTTCAAAATATTTTATATGTTTTTAAACAAGAGAAAATATCCTTTTAAGTAAACCAACCCGAACAAAAAACAGGGCCGTATTTAGGGGAAGGCAGGCGGGGCTACTGCCCTGGAGCCTCCACAACAAAGGGGCCCCCACAATAAAATTTTTAGAAAATATCCTAACTTTCACGAGTCGAAACTATCGGATATATACGTATATATCAAAATATTCAGATATATATCAAAACTAGTGATGTTCCGAATATCCGTATCCGTATCTTTTTTGACGGATCTTAAACGGATCATTTCTATTCTAAAATGTTTTAAATATTCGAATAAAAGACTCTTAAATTCGGTTCAAATTAGGTTTTATTCCCTTTTTAAATTATAGGGTATCATTTCAGAAGCCAATTTGCCCCCCCCCCCCCCGTTGTAAAAAGGAAGGGGAAATAAGTTTCAAAAGTGTGTATCAGTGTGTCTTTTGTGGCATCGTAGCTCCTAAACAGATAAACCGATTTTGATAGTCCATTTTTCTTTCGAAAGGTGACTTGGATCGAAAGTTTTCTTAGCTTGGCCTCGTTTTTGAAGAACTTTAATTACTGGATACATTAATTAAAAACTGATTTAATGTTTTTCACAATTATGGTAGTAAAAATTTACCCGTACTTTGAAATGTTGGCCCTAATTGAAAGAATGAAGTTTTCTGCGTTTGATATTTATTTGAATCTTCCAACGGTAGGAGCTATAATCTTGTTAAGTAAATTTTAAATTCAATTCTAAGAGCCTGATACAGAAGCTGGTTAGGAGAAGCTTCCTTACCAGTCAGCTATCACCACCTCAGTCAGAACATTATGGTGCTCTAGACTTAAGTTCTCGTCATTTTCTTTTTTTTTTTTTGACCTAATGGGAGTACTGCGGTACCTCTGGTGACCCCCATGCGCACGCCTCTGAGCTCTACTACAGATAATACATCTGTGCCTAGCACGGCAGTATATATCTACATCATAAATATCAAAGCACAGCGACAATCGGCGCCATCTGCAAAAATGGCGGTCAATTCAAATTATGACATTACTTTTTCGTCAGCCTATATATTAGTAATTTTTAGGGTTACATTAAAAAAAGTCTCTTTATTAGACCTGCAAAAATGTAAATGTAAACAACAAGAAACTTTGAATAAACGTTATAAGAAGAAAAAAGACGACGGGTAGTGAGGTGCCTCGTCATCAAAGAGTAGAAGCAGTGGTTATATCACTATATTTGCAGGTTGCCACCTAAAGCGGTTAATTGAATACAAGTCAGCAAATTCATTTTAAGTACTGTGTTTATTAATGGAAACAACCTGCAAAATATAAATATTTGAATTGCTTAAACTAATTCTAAAATGTAAGCACAGTAATATGTATTTGAAAGAATATGGTGTCATTACCACATGTGTACAATTCGTAAGTATTGTATTATTTTAGAGTGCTAAACAAAGTGGTTGTTACATGTAAAGAGTGTACAAATGAAGCAGACTTATATAAAAAAATAAAACCTGCTCTGACCTGCAAATAAAAGAAAGGAAATACTTACATACCCAATCCAAGTGTAATAGAAACATTCTTTGAAAAAGGCTCCGAAGCAGCAAAACAAACAGAGACTTGTTCCGTGTCCAAGTATTACAGCCGGTTCTATCCAATCCAAACAAGACTCCAAACTTTCGAGCCGGAGACAGGCAAAATTTTTCGTTTAAGTTCTGTAAAAAAAGAAAAAATATTTTTAGAGTTAATATCATCTTTTTTGTTTAACAATGTATAGAATAAAAATAAAATTCAAGTTTTTGTACTGGTGTAATATCGAATCCGTGTTATAATAGTTGCAAATTTTGAACTGCGTGATTTTTTTTTTTGGCATCGCAGAAGTACCGTGTTATACAAGGGATGCCTGTATATATATATTTATTTGTGAAATATTTGAATGATTCATTTGTTCTAAGTCATGTATTATGAATAAATATTGCATACATAGGTTTTGAAGCTAGAAAAACTCCTTTCGTCAAAACAAAGTAATCAAACTGTACAACACAAAAACTAAACTATTTTATTCTACTTTTTTACTTCCTTTTACAAAAAAGGAAGTATTGTATTCGCAAAAAAAATTTCACCCAAAAATCGGCCTCAATTTCCATTTTGCTCACCGTCAAATGAATGTTGAGTTTTTTTTCAGTCCGACCACACGTGGATATGTGCCTAGGAACGTACAGACACCCGAAATATCCATTTTGACGATCCCTGAGTTAATTACAACGAGTTTTCTCATGACGTATGTATGTGTGTATGTCGCATAAGTCAAGAACGGAATGTCCTAGAAAGTTGAAATTTGGTACGTAGACTCCTAGTGGGGTCTAGTTGTGCACCTTCTTTTTTGGTTGCATTCGTATGCTCCAAAGGGGGTCTTTTGCTCCTTTTTTGGGGGAAATCATTGTTAATTTCGATGTGAACTCACGTGGTGTTATAATTTGGCGGACACTTGGCGATATATCGCTAGTCTTTTCGTCGCCAAGTTTTGTCGCCAACTTGGCAACAAATTTGGCGATTTAAAAAAAAAAAATTTAATATGGTTTCAATTTGGCCATTGTTGGTGATATTTAGAGAGTAAACTATTAAATCATATTAAAATTGCCAATAATGAGAAAATGACAATAAATTGGAGTAAAAGGAAGTCATGTGATGCACACATCAGCTCGTTTCTTAGAAAAAATTGCTCTTTGAAGCTCTGACATACATACTGCTTATTTGAAAGAAGAATGCCACAGTACAAAGAAATGAAAATTTACAGGGAGAGTGTTTGAAGTTTAACTCTTCAGGAAATTTGCTGTAAGAAGAGCAAATTTGCTGTGCTCTTCAGTGATTAATATTAGAAAAAAAAAGTCTGTGATTATTTTCTAATGAAGATAATGTCATTTGAAGCCCTTTAAGCAAAAAAATAAAAGAAAGATTAAAAATTTCTTATTGTAGCACTCTTTTTCCAAACAAGTGATATATGTAATTTTTTTGTAAAGTTGCTTAATAGTACTAGGCTTGAACAACTGTAGCATATATTTAATAATAATAACTGTAAATATTGCTTTTTAAAAGTAATGGTCAGATGTTTTGTACTTAATACACAGCTTTGTTATTGTAAGTGTTACAAAATAAAACGCTATTGTTTTGAGATTTGCATAACTTTGTGTTTTGTTCATTGTTATTAATTTTAAACACGCTTGACCATTAACTTTTAAAATTAATATTTTGCCTGAATTTTATAGGGAGAAGAATTAGAATCCTCTATTGCAAAGGTGAAGGAAGAACCAAGGCCTCAATCAAAAACATACCAAAGAATATTTTCTTAAAAGTGTTTTGGAGTTATGTTTTTATTGGTCATTTTAGTAAAAGATTTCACAAAGCAATTGTTTTTAATTACATAAAGTTATTTTTGTCATAATAGTTTAAATTAAAAAAAATATATATATAATATTTTCATTAAATGTATAGGTATTTTTAATAACTTAAATACCAATGGAGGCAGTGAGAAGCAAAGGGATGTAAGTGGACATTTTCAAGTTTTGAGTAAAACACGTTTAAAGATAACATCCTAGGTAGGCTTTCACTGAATTTTTTTTCTAAATCATGCTGTATAGCAGCAACTACCAGGGCTTCTAGTACCATATCTTGCCCCAAGACAGAGGAGAGCTTCACCTACCATGTGTACTGGTTGTCTCCAAATTTTTCATTTTCCCACTTCCCTTTGCCCACTGCCTCAATTGAAATATTTTATTTAAAAAAAAAATCAGGTATTTTTTTCCTATTAAAAGATAACTTAATGGCCTTTTTTGTTTCATTAATACCTGCAGTGTAAAGAATAATGTTTACAAAATTGAATTAATTTTACTACCAACAATGTAAAAGTTTTGTTTTTGATTCTATTATTTTAAAAAAATAAAAAAAAAAACTGCTAAAATTGAACAACACACATCTAATGCTAACAACTCTCTAAATGATGCATATCCTTCATACCCTTATTTTCTTACAAATAGTCTTTGTAAGAAAAATTTTAAAATGTGTTACATAATTCACTATGTCTTCAAAGAAAAATATTTGAGAAAACAAAATCTTTGCAGTGCATACGAAAATTTTAAAAAAGATGCAATTTATGAGTCGTTTTGAACTTTGAATAAAAGTTTTCTTTAAAATGTTTTGGTGTAAAAAATTATCCTAACTGAAATTTATTTAAGAAAAAAACAAAAGTTATGGGTTTTCTAACATTTCTCAAAGTATTCCAAGATGTTATGCACAACCTTAAAAAATCATATAAAAAAATAAGTTTATATGAGAACTTAATGTATATATTTGTAAAAATTATTTTAATAAAAACTTATTTATTTTTGTCAATATTGTCTTATAGTTATCATTTGCTTTATCACTGTCTAAATGCATCTTGTTTATTTTAAGTTACATTCTGAATGAAGTTTTTACAGCGTCCAAAAGTTAAAAGTCTAAGCAACCATTTGACTTGAATGATGTTATTATATTCAATTTTTGAGCAAAGGACATATTTATTAATGTATCTATAGTTAAAGCGAACTTGGTAGCATACACAATAGCCTGATAAGATACTTTGTAAGCGTCACAACGCTTGCCCCAACTTATGAGTGCAGCCTATGAGTTCTATCTTAAAAAGAATTATTTGAATTATTTTATGAGCCCCCCCCCCCCCACACACACACACACAAGAGAAGGGAAGAAAAAATTTAAATGCTTATTTTGTACATTTTAAAATGTTGCTCAGGTAAAAGTATTAATTTATATTGTGTTGATAAAAAAGAGTGCTTTGGAATGTACTCAAATTGAAATATGCTCTTTTCTGCTGAAAATTCAGGCTGTTTTGCAGCATATGGCAACACTTTAAGAGAGCTACTGGTAAATTGACTAGGACTAGCCTAGCTTTGCCCAAAGCCTGTTTGCTGGTCAACACTTTTGTATTTCTGTATATAGAAGTGAAATATCAGAGATAGATCTTAGAGCATCCAGATTATGTTAAGACATGGTTGAAATACTTTCAATTGCAGCAGTCTGATTTTGTTCCCAGTACTTTTAATTATTGTTGCAGTTAGAAATAGTATACCAGACTGCAATGATGTAATGAAAATTCCCTGTGCTCCAATGCCTTCATGCAACACTTTTTTTAAAAGAAAAATATTTTGTTTATGATCATTACTACACATAGGACATAGTTACACAATGTGGCTGCTTATGTTTCTCGTTTTTAACTTATCACACTTCATCTTAGATTTAAGCTCTATTTTTTGCAATGCATAGCCAATGGCAGGATCACTTGGTTTGATGCCCTCAAAAAATTGAAAATGCAATAGGAGCAAGTTTTTATTATTAAGTTACTAAGCTGAAGTTGATAATCTATGTTTTAAGGAGTTAATACTTTCAGAATCCTCCTTTTGGCTGAACCCGTAGGTCAGGATTTCCTCTACAATGCAGTAGTGGTGTAGAAACACCTCCCCTCGTATATCTGCAAGAAAAGCAACGAAAACTCTGTGTCTCATATGATGAACTGTGGACTTACCATTTAAGGTCACAATAAAAATAAGAGTATATTTTTCTGAGAATGAATTGGTATTTTTACTCTAGGTTTCAGTTTCCATACGTTCAGCAATTGAGAAAATGGGTATAATTTAAAAACATTTTTGAAAACCATCACTAAAGTTTAAAATCCATAAAATTTCGCTTTAGAAAGAATGGGGAAAGTATTACTGAATACAAATCCAGCTGGAGTAGCCTGAATGCAATGTTGGAGCACTTGTATACGATTAAGGCACTCAAAACCTTTTAACTTACAAAAAGTGCACAATATTTTTCTCCAAAGAAGAAAGCTATGAAAAACTTGGTATTATTTATATCTTCGGCACTACTCTAAAAGAGGCTACAGAAACTTGGATGAAACACAAGATGACTCGCATGATAGTGCAGTTACGTTAAACACTGATCAAGTTTTTGAATGCCTCTTGAAAGTGAGAGGTAAAATTAGCAAAGTTATCCAAAAATGTACACTGAAACTACGACTTGGAGAAACCAAGTAGCACTCACCCCTTTCTGTAATGAATCAATTGCATCACATCACACTCGAGGGTCGCCTGTTCCTATAATGAATCAAATCATGGGTGCAAGACCTTCTGTCTCAGGACGGATTTCCGTCTTGGACAAAATTTCTGAGACGGAGGTCGGGACGGAAAGAAATTCGATTACTTTCCTTCAGTTTTTACTAAAAAAAGAAAAATTGAGTATTCGAAAAATATGCTTTAATTGCAGGACCTTTCCATAACTACGAATTTACATGGACATTCTCTTGATTTTCCGCCATGGGCTTGTTTTGTTTACAACGTGCTTTTGGAGGTGTGTGTCCTTTCGTTTTTTTTCTCATTTGTCAGTTCATTAATCGCCCATACCCTTCCCCCACCTTTCTTTCTTTTCTGGTTTGTTCGCGCTATCTTGGGGAGACTTTCCGATCAAAACTGGTTTATGTTGCAAAAGTGAATCTTATGTCCCATGCGATTTTATTGCTGCAAAAAAAAAAAAGATTTAAGATTGGCAAAAAAACTAATGGCTTGGAGCCCCGATTGCTTTTACTCCTAACATCATCCAACATCGCCTAAAATTGCGTTTTTGGAACTTCAATTTCGAAACATTGCCGAAGGAGAGTTCTTGAACTCCGTCCCTTCGATAATGCATTGAAAAAGCGTGTAAATGTTATGAAAGAGGGAGTACAATTTCCTTTTTAAAGCTTCGATTTTGGGGAGAGCCAATGCCCCCTTCCTCTTTCTATAATATTTTTGAAGATCACCCAATATTGTGATTTTGGAACCCTGAACCTCTCCTTTCCCTGAACTTTACCAAAATGGCCTATCATTGCGCTTTTTAGACTTCAATTTAAAAAAATTGAAGTTTTTGAATTCAAGGAGAGCCCCCAGAGCCCAGACCCTCAATTATTGGTGGTTTTTGGAACTACGATATCAAAACTCTTAAATATTACAATTAAAACTACTAGGTCCATATTGTTAGAAAAGTCAAAAGTGAAAAATTCAAAGTAAACACAGATTCCAAAACTGCCATACTCAAAATCTACAACATTTATGATCGTAAATTTTTCCTTAAGCACGCATGTGGGGGGGAGGGGGGCTCAAAATATTTTCCGTCTTGAACACATCACCAAACTTGCACCCATGAATCAAATGCACTGATACAATGACAAACGTTAATGAAAGCCACAAAGATGTTCTCAATGCAAGTTAAATTGGATGCACGAAATATATATCCAACTAGAAGGCCCGACAGACGTTGTTCTGTTCAAACTTTGTAAATTGAAAAGTTAAAAAATTTGAATAAACTAACAAGTGTTTGAACCGAAAAAAAAGGGTAAAAAGAAAATGTTTTAAGCTGCTTGGTGTCGGAATGCGTATATTTATTACAACTTGATTTATCTAATGCCCACTGAGCAGTTGTTTTATTAACTTTTTATCCCGTACTTGATGGTTTTTTCCTTCAGCCATACTCAAAGGATAGAAAGCGTCTTCAGATATTAAGCGTAAAACTAACTACCCATCTAGAACAAACGGGAAATCCCGTTGCAACATCCCCCATATGAAAAAGAATAAAACAATCGAAAGGATATCGTTTAAAAAAATGATAAAGGTTAAAACAGTTCTCTGAATAAGCGAAAATCACTCATCCCCCCCCCCCCCCGATGTAAAATAAACACATTCTTCAACTAAAATGACTAAAAACTTTTAAAAAACGAAAAGCAATTCTTTGCAATTTGAAATATTTTTCCAAATAAACAAAAAATACAATAAATTACATTAACAGTAGCTTTAAAATATAAACAAATGATCACGCAACCTTATTGTTTACAGCCAAGCCACCACGTTACTGTAATTCAGCCGCTCAGTGAGCGAAACCAACTCCGACCGGTTAGCAGTCCGATCGTTTAAACGAAAACTTTTAAAACTTCATATATTGCATGATTTGTTCTTTCCACCAAAGATAAAGATCTCCCATTGCACTGATCTTTTGTGTACAGAACTACCCTGTTGAAATTTATCTGGAGGAAAACAAAATTTGTTTCGTCTTTAAATTCCATCATCTTTTCCTTTAATAATGAACTGATTAGTTTGATAATCCTTAAAGTATTCTTGACATTGGTGCCAAAACTCATATGGATTTTAGCCGAGAAACAAATGTTGCTAGGTACGGTACTTTCTGATCATTTAATTAGGAAAACCTAAAGCACCGATCCGGTCACATGGTTCAACTACGACGACACATACACGTTTTGCGTGAACCTTCCAGTACTTTACTTTAAAATATATCACGGGACCTCAAATCGTTGCTTTCAAGAAATGAAGGCTTCTCTCTCACTCTCTCTCTCTTTGACTCTCGTTTTATCTATTCTCAAATGACATGTCACAGTAGGAAATTTCATTACAAAAAGCTGAGCTGGCTTTCTTATCGCTCTTTGGCAACGGCAGGGCCGCGCCGTCCCTATATGCAAGGTCATGCGGGCACGACGGCGCCAGAGCCAAAAAGGCGCCGAGCTCTATCGATCAAAAAAGCTTCAAATGAAGGGAAAATAAACTCTTACCAAAAAGTAAAATGGAATTCTTCAGTACAGTCGCATCCCGCTACAACGCGATCCGACTTACGCGAAATGGCTATAACACGAGTTTTTCTTGTGTAATGAATTTTTTTACTGCTGAGGAAATTGCACGCGTGCAACATTATTTTTTTTTTTGGAAAGGAGCGGCGGCGGAGCGTTAGAGAATGGGTTTCGTTGGCATTAAATATTGGTTTTGCGAATGGACTTTCATCCCTTTAGCATCACTGAAAGCGGAAGTTCACACACTGTATTAGTCTAAACAGCGCTTTGCTTTAGTTTATACAAATATCCGCTCCCATTCTTAACGTTTTTTTTTTTTTTTTTTTTCATTCTACATATGAACGTTGATAAAACAGAATGGCTCCCAAACGCGCTTTTTCATCCAAGTTGGGGGAAGTGGAAAGAAAAGAAAAATGTTTCAGGCCATTTAAGAAAATGTCAAGATTATCTATATGCTTGAAAAATTAAAAAGTGCTGCGAAGGTAGCACGACAATTAGGTATGAGTGAATCTTTGACACGTACAATTAAAATTTAAGAAAAGGAACTCCGTAAAAGTTCAGAACCTGGATTTAATACAGAAACTTGCAGAGAAGTGTCGGAGCAAAATACAAATATCATGAAAACAATCATTGATTTTGTGCTTCCTATCAGTAATTTATGTTAAATAGTAACACTTTTTCTAAAATACAGTAAAAAGTCGGTTCTTTATAAAAGATACGGTAAGATATATAGTTAAGAAAAGGTTTGAAACAATTTGAGGGGTGTTAACTACATGTCTGAAATAATTAAGTATTCTTATAAAAAAAATTCTAAACATACGTTCTTCCACAACGCGAAATTTCGACTTGCGCGAGGAGTCTTGGAACGCATCCCTCGCGTAAGTCGGGATCCCACTGTATATCCAATAGAGGCAGTGAAATTATGCTGCTCATTGAAACAATTAATCCGTCTCGCTGATAATCTAAAAGGAAAAATTATTGACTTGTTGTGTCTAAACATGTTATTCAAAAGCGCTATCTTTTACACTGAAAACAAGTGATTTTAGCTAATGCATACATTAGCCTTTTCCTTTTTAATGTGGAGCCGTGAAAGCCATTTCGGTATGTCTATATTACTAAAGCCCTGGATCCGTCTCTTATGTGGCGACACACTTTGATCCATGCACTGCGCGCCGCTTTCGACTGCGATTGGAAGCGGGCAATCACGTGGGTTCAGTCCGCCATTTTGTGTTGTTGCCTGTGTGATTTCACTATGCGGAATACTAGATATTTTCTCTTTGCTATTCGTATTTTTCATCAAACGCTATCTTTAATGTGAAGATGCCTTGGTGTAGTGCATTAAGATGTTCTAACAGTTCAAAATTACTATATCGAAGTACATTGAAAGATTATTTATGTATTTTAAATGTTTTCATCAATACTGCTGCGCAATTTCAGATACTTTATGAAACTCTTGTTGAAATTGTAATATTTTTTAATTTTCATAAACTGCCTGATGGTTTGTTAATTTTCATGGGATAATAAGGACATTCACTTAAAATCATCATTAATAGTTCCTTCAAATATTGTAAAGCTCAACTATGTAACAACACCTAATAAATTGCTAGCAGAATTAAAATATTTGCCCTGTTTTCAAAACTGATTTTTCTGAGTTTGAGATAACAAAACCGCTAAAATTTAAATATACTAGTTATTTTATTTATTTTTAATGTAAATTTTCTATTGTTTAGTTAGTTTCAAAATGTCTCAACAACTGTAGCAAAATTATTTTAAGAACACGTCGTTTTGCTTTTAATCGTGTCATAGCCATGAGTTTCAGTGTGTTGCCAAGTTAATTATTTATCTATTTTGCGCGTAAAAATTAAGATATTAAAAGTATGAAATTATTCATTAAAAAAAATTAAGCTTCTTTGAGATTACAGTAACATGTAACTCAAGCCAAGTTATATAATTACGTGAAGATTTTTATTTATTTATTTATTTATTTATTTTATTTATTTTTTTATTTTATTTTTTATTTTTTATTATTTTTTTGCCCGGAAAAAATCTGTTTTCGTTTAATTTTTATTTTGATGTGAAAGCTTTTTTAATAAAAAATATATATATATATGATTTATCCCAGTATCTGTTAATTTACAAATTCATTATTACTATTTATAACAGTTCGTCGCAGATGTAATCTGCACTCTTTTATTTGAATTCCTATTGGTATCAAACATTTCAATTATTACTATTTTTTTAATATTGATTTAAAACTGGTTACATTTTATTATCAGTTCGTTGAATGTTTAAGAACTAGTAGTATCTTTAAAAATCAGGTTTAAATGAAAGGCATTTTTTAATGTAAAATCGTCATGAGAAACAAGAAAGTGTTGGTAAAAAAAATAAAAAAGAAAGAAAACTACACACATTAGTAATATAAATGATACTGCTTTGCATGAATAAGTTCAAACTGTTTCCCACAAATAATTTATGACATAATTAATTTAGCTCACTACTGTTCTACTCAGTAGTGGATTTAGGGGGGAGGAGACCCGTGCCCTCCCCCCCCCAAAAAAAGGATGAATTTATTTAAATATTTTATTCACAATTTTTTAATTGACTTCTCCATAGCGTTTTTTTTATATAGTTAATTAAACAGAACACAAAACACACATAGAGCATATTTTGAATAATAGCATTTTTTTTTTGCTAAAGAAGTCATACTGGAGGCCTATGGCAGAATACATTTATACATTTAACTCGCTGGTTTTGAATTCAAGGGAACGTAATATCGCGATTCGTCCATTAATTTTTCTTTGATGGAATCAATAACTAACATTCTTCAAAAAATGTGCAGGTATGCCTAAAAGAATTATTTTGATCCAGGAAGCTATTTGCGAAATAATAGCTTTTTCTTTTTCAGCTTATAAAAAATGCAAAATGAAAGAAATCATATCGTAGTTTCTTGAGAAAACCATGATATTAATGGAGGCGGTATGTAATATGAATATGTTATCTCAACTGTATCATGGCTTCAAGAACAATCAGCAACTGCTTCGAAATCCACACAAAAATTGTCCTGAATTTTTCAGTAAAACTTATATGCTTAATAGCTATGATTTTCTTAATTAAATAATATTTTATAGTTAAAATACTATAAAATATTAAAACCTCAAATGAGGATTAGGTACATTTTTTTATTGAATAACCTTGCCTTCGTGTTATAATCATTACGACATTGTTCCTAAAATTAAAACCGCTAATTGTATAGCATTTCGGTAACATTATTACGGTTTAGTATTTAATTGGCTTGAAACGTTAAAGATGTTTTACGTCCACATTCAAAGTATATTGGTACATAATATGTATGTTCTTAGAAGTGGATCATTAGCTTAAGGGATCCTAAAAAAAATAAAAAAAAAGACATTTTAAAATAAAGTAATGAAAACTTTGTTATGAAACACCGTATGTGGCAGGGGGAAGGAGGAGGTGCTATTCAATTTCCCGGGTCCCCTCCGAGAGATTTTTCTGTATCTGCCCCTGGTTCTACTACACCAACTTTCTAATAATAAAACGATATTTAAAACACTTCAAGTAATTTGTAACTCAGAAGGTCTATATGGGGAAAAAAAGAAATTACTCTTAAATAGTCGAAAATTTCTTCAAAACACCTTTTTACTAATATTCGGTTTAATAATAATAAAATATTTTTCAAAGGTAAAATTCAACATTTTTGTATGTATATTATCAGTTGCATAAGTTACGATCAAAAATCTGCAAACATTCGTTGATAAAAAGATACTTTTCAATGAGCGAAACTCTGCATTTTTCTACTATTGAGATAGGGAGAAAGTTGCGGAACGACACAAAATGGCGGGCACTGGAGCGTGTCGCCACTTAAGAGACGGATCGAGGGCTTTATATATTACACAAGGTTGAGCATACGAGGAGCAAGAAATTTGCTTAGCCCCATTTTGGTTCTTGCGGTGAATATCTTGTATTATAATTTGTGCAAACATAGTCTTTTTGTGATTTTTGATTCGATGTAGTTCCACTGTTTAATGTTATCATACATAAAAAAATACGGTTAAACATATTTGCATGTGCGTAATATTTACATATTGTAGACAATAATTTAGGTAAATTTTTTAATTCCGAAAAGTGACGAGTTGACCATAATTACTCGATTCTCCTCCCTCCTTTCTATCTATTTAACTATTTGTGCATTAAATAATAATAAAAATCTTTAGAGAGACTATGTATTTGTTTTGGATAAAAAATTCGGTGCCTTTTGAAATGGTTCCGTATTTTAGAATTTCTGATTTTACTGGAAATGATTTTAGTTTCAAATTTTAAGGGGAAATATCATCTACTTCAATTTAGAAATCTATTCAGTACTCTGTTGTCGTGTTTTGACAGGCCTAACACTTTGAGTAATTGTTTTTCAATTAGGGAGACATTTAGAGCGGTGTCCGGTGTTATATAACTTTAAAAATATTTTCTTTTCCCAAAAACGTATTAGCATATCAAAGGCAGGGTTCGTCAAACCGGGCCCAGCCTAAAAAAACCCGCCTGGTTTTTTTCGGGCAGGTATACTTGAAAAAACCCACAGTCTCGGTAAAATGAGTTTTCACAATTTTCTATATTGTGAAACATTTTCTTCCGAAACAAACTAAATATTGATCAATATGAAGTTTAGAAATAGACATCCTTCTTTCTGGACAGTATATCAAGTATTAGAAATTTAAGCTGCATACAAGCGAGCAATAATTACTTCGATCGCATTCCAAGATTTTCTTTAACTATTTGGGTAAAATGCTTTGATTAACTGTAACTGGCTATCTCTTTTTTAACGGCATCTCAATGCAAGGTTTCCAAGAGAAAAAGTCAGATTCCAAAAGTTAATTTCAATCGCCCCTGCCTTACATCTGCCCATACTTTAAATAACTTCGAGATATGAAGCAAAAACGTATACTGTGTTCCAAAATTGAAAATTTATAGATTATTTTTCTTTAATTAAATTAAATGCCAAACGTATGTTTTCCATATCAAATTTGTCTACACAACCTGACCCCAGGAGTTAACTATATTTTGCTTGTACGCCACTGCATAAAGGCTCAAAAGACATTTGCACGACGGTGCTGATCAGGTTTAGCGCGGCCCTGGGCAACGGGTTAAATATTTATTTCAGTTCTCGCTCAACAATAAGTTAAAATAAATATTGAACTTTTGGGAGATATAACCATCCAATGTTTTAATTAATTAATTAATAAAAACGTTTCCGATTCGATTCATTGCACTTCAAAACCATGCTTGCCTCATCTTAATCACACACAAAAAATTTGATCAAAATCGGTCCAGCCGTTTAGGTGAAAAGCCTTAAGGTGACAAACGTTCGCCACAGAAGATTTTTATATATTAAGATAGATATCGTTTTTGTCCAAACTTTGCAGCTTGAGAAAAAACCAAGCATAAGAAAAGAAAGATCTACTTCAAAAAGTGATGAAGTTAATGGGGATCTTATGTTATATGTTCACATTACTTAATCTCAGAAAAACCAACTGCACTAAAGAAACAGCACGAGTTTCACCCACAGCATTTTTTTTTCGAGCAAAAATCCTTTCTCATTCCGTACGAGCAAGTACGAAATTTGGGAAAACTACATATGCAAATAGCAAAAGCAGTCCTTCCTAAAAAGCTTAACTTTTTCTATTTGACGTTAAAATTTAATTTTTAGAAGAATAAAATCAATTCCGCGGGATTGGCTCCTTACAATCCCGCAGAACTGAATTCGGCTCATGTATGTACTTCTGAGTGCCGTTAGCAAAAAGGAGGGGGGGGGGTGAAACTTCTATAGATATATTTACAAAGAATTAAAACCACCTAGAGAGAGAGAGTTGCGTGAATTGGTTTTCCCTGCACTGGCAGAGTGACAACTTTTAAAGAAATAGTTTACATAGAAAATACTTTACTTGGTAACAACTGATGAGAATAGGTTTTCCCTGCAATAAAACTACACTGGTAGAGAAACAACTTCCACAGAGATAATTACTAAGAATCAAAACCACCTGGTTGCGAGGATTGGTTTTCCCTGCATTGACACTGCACTGGCAGAGCAACAACTTAAACAGGAAATACATCGAATATACTTTGCTTGGTAATAGGTGCGACATCGATGTCGATGTTTTGGAAACATCGATGTTTTTAACATCGATGTTTTACTTTCGATGTTTTCGGAACATCGATGTTTTGGTTTCGATGTTTTTTCGATGTTGTTGTATTATAATTGAAAGTTATAGTAAAATTTGCTCCAATTTTCTCGCTAGATAATTAAGTTTACTTATGGAATTGCTCCAAAAATTTCATTTATTTGCGCACATTTAAAAATATCGATTTTTCTGTGTAAAAGATGGTTTTTGGGAAGATCACTGCAAGATGGTAGAAGATAACTGGAAGGTGAGGAAGAGGTCAAAGCTATTGGAAGAACTCGACACTGGTAGTCTGTTGCCAGAACTTACAGTCGATTCTAAGGCTCCAATCCTTAAACTAAAGGAGAATCCTATATATTACTACGGTGAATATTATAACTGTAAAAATTCAGAACTGTTAAAAGTTGTGTAGAAGTATTTGATAGTGATGGCGACTTTTGTTTCATCGGAAAGAATTTTTTCTCTGCCTGGTGGAATAGTCAGTGAAAAGAGAAATGCGCTTAAACACCAAATATTGGGGGTTACTTATCGTCAACCCAGGGGCGGATACAGACTAACATTTTAGGGGGTTCATGCTAAAAAGTGACCCTTCCCCCTCCTCCATGAATAAACTTATGGTTTTTGGTATGAAATATTTCTGAAACTGCTTAGGTGTTTAAAAAATACCACATCGGTCAGGAATATGGCACCTAATAGGACAAAAACTTCACGAATAAATTTTATAAACAGTTAAAAAGAAGTAGTATTTTAAGTATTTACTTTTAAAAATAATTCAAAAACTGAAACAAAAACTGAAATCATTTACATTTTATCCATAAAGTGTTTGAATACAATGCGAACGGATAATATTGTCGACGTTTTAGGGGGGGGGGAGGTCATGACTCCTATAATCCTACCCTTGTATCCGCCGCTGCCTAGGTGGGCACCACCCCTGCGAGATCCTATGTATAATGAGGTTTTGCGTTAACACGACACTCAAATTTTAGGGGAAACCCGGGCAACGTGAATACCTTAAGCTTTTCTTGATTATTGTCGTTTAGTTACAACTTTGGAAATTGAAACAAATGTTTATAATCATTCTTCATTTAATTAACTTACGTAATGCAGCAACAGTTTTCCTTAATATTAATTACACTATTAGATATAGGGCCAGTTTTCAACAATGGCATAAATATCCACTTTGGCCTTCACCCCGGGTAAAGTGGATTCGGTAAGAGGGCAAAGCGAACAACAACATTATTTGTCATGAAACTAAACATTTAAAATAAAATAACTATCAAAAATTAAAGGAACATGTCCAAAAAACATTTTTTTGCTACAATGCTAATTACTGTAGTTATTACAAACAAAGAAAATGAACTTAAAAATAAAATAAGTATGGAAAATGAAAGGCTCATATTAAAAAAGATTTTCTACAATACTAATTATTGCAGTAATTATTAAAATAACGAAGAAATTAAACTAAAAAAAGTCAACATCCAAAATTTAGGAGCATATTAAAAAAAACGTTTTTCTGCTACAATACTAATCATTGCAGTTATCAAAAACAAAATCATTACGACTCTTTATAGCACCACTGAGTACAAATACGCCAGTGTATGTAGTTTTCTGTTGACTGATCATCTTCTTCAATGAACATTTCACCACAGAAAATGCACCTTACATCATCAAATTTCTTTACTTCCTTCCTCTTATCGTTCTCTTATTCAGTCCTATGTTCTGTATCAGAGATTTTTGATTTAGTCTTTTTGGTAGTGGTCTTTTTTATCTGTCTTCCAAGATGCTTTAGTTGAAACATCATCTAGTTACTTTGGGACAGTCTTTTTTGATTTTTCAAATTTTTGTTTCTGATTGTACTTTACTGGAGTACTTGTCAGGAGTGTAGATCTCTGTAACTTTCGGTCTTTAATGGTAGGACTGACTTGAGATCTTACAATTGAAGGACTTCAAGATTCGGATGAAGTAACTTGTCATGACCGGGGATAGTGAATATAGTATCCACTTTGCTCAATCCGCGTTACCCTTTAGGTATATTTTTGAAGATACAAAAATTACTAAGAAACCAAAGCATCTAAACTCGGTGTCTACGGATGGTTGAAAGCTATATAGCCGCACATTAAATTCTACCCATAACAAAGAACATGTCACAAATAGCATAAAAGTTATAAATGAAACACTAATCTCTGTAAACTAATATTGTTTTCCCCAAAACATACTTTATTCAGTCACTGGCGTCGCGTGATGCGAACTCGTCACGACGTGTTTGCCGCACACGTTGCGGCAACAGGTGACCGTTGCTATGACAACGCGGCTGCCGGTCTACCAATTATTTGGGAGTTATAGGCAAAATTCGCTTTGCCCGGGGTATCCACTTTAGCCGGGTTTCCCCTACATTTCTTGCACGATAATAAATCCTAAACACTGATTTAATTTAATAAACTATTTACAGCACCTTTAAAAATAAATTCAGCACGACTAAAAACTGAACTATCAAAAAAAATTACAACAGAAAGAAATTCTAATCTATAAAGACTTTACATTAAAAAAAAAAACATTTACGGACTCAAATGTTTTATCGATTGAAGCGATGCCTGAAGCTTTGGATATGGTTTTACAAAAACTATCGTTGATTAAATTTGTTGCTTATAAAAAGCAAATGGCCGTCAGACACTTCTTTGTTACTTTTCATTATACTGGCTCCTGAACCCAGCACCGCAGACTAACTGTCTCAAGAAAAGCTATTTTTACTGTCTACATATTTTAAATACATATGCTATAAACAGAAAAGTGACAGTTAATACCCCCCGCCCCAAATTGAGAACTATTTACTGTTTTTTATTATGGTTTCGGTCCGGCTTTTTTTTTTTTTTTTTTTTTTCAAGCAGTCATTTTCACTACTCAAATGCAATAAACCTTGAAACAGATTACAAAGTATTGTCGCAGATTCTGATGGGAAGGGGATCATGACCCCCATGATCCCCCTTCCTCCTTGTATACACTTTTTACGGTTTCGATCAAGTTTTTTATTTTTCCGAGCAAACATTCAAATACTGTTGCGGGTTGGAGGGGGGGGGGGCTATGACTCCCTCGCTTATATCCGCCACTGCGTCTACCCCCAACAAACCGTCCCTCAATTACTCACAATTTGTGTTTAATTATATAGCACTAACAGTACAAAACATCTTTCCTGCTCTTAAAAATAATTGTCAGAATTATTTTTGTACTTTAAATATAATTCGCACAACTCTTTCTCATCATACAACTGACTGTAAGTGCTACGATATATTTTTTAGCAGATTTAATTAGTTTGTATTAATTGTTGCATGTCTTATTATTATTTTTTGTCTTATTATAGTACCAAAATGTTGCGAAATTATTCCTATTAAATTGTATTTATGATTTGCAGTTCAGTAGTTTCAATATATTCGTGGGGTTCACATTCTTTTGTATTGCTTAAATTAGACGCAATGCCAAAAGAATTCCCTGATCCATTAAGAAACATTTGTTAGAGATTATCCTCTATGTAAGTTTGTAGTGTAGTATATTAAAAAATGTATGTTAAATATTGACAAAAAGATCGATGTTTTAAGACATCGATGTTCGGAAACATCGATGTTTTTTGGTCGATGTATCAATACCATCGATGTTTTAATTTCCAACATCGATGTCGCACCTCTACTTGGTAACGACTAGCGAAAATAGGTTTTCTCTGCAATAAAAGAACACTGACAGAGAAGCAACTTCTACAGAGATATTTACTAGGGATGTGTCGTTCATGAACGAACGGGTCAAAAAGAACGAATCCTTAAAATGAATGGATTCGTTCGTTCACCAAAAAAATGAACGACCGTTCTTTTGAACGGTGAGCAGTTTGGAACATTTTATTGATGCACTTGTGATAAAATCTTTTTCTGTTTTCACTGGTACTGCGGAATAATTTTGAAGCTCTTTAATATTTAGGTCTTTTTTTTTTAAAATTAAGTTATCCGATACTCCGGCTGAGCTAGTCATATATTTGTTGTTACTTTGTTCGTTATACTGGTCTATTGGTAATGCAATGGTGGTGAGGATTATAAGGACACACAGAAAATTTCACAGTGGAAAAAATACTTCTGAAATAATTCAGCGAAATTTAAACACGAAATGCTTTTTTATACTAGAAATAATTGTGAAATGCATAACATTTGAAAATACAAAGTATAAATGTTCTACCGGAATTAAAAAAAAATTTCAATGTTAAAACTGGACAAAACTAGCGTTTTTCCCTGAAAATCCCCAGTAATCAATAATATCCTTCTTTTTTGAAGTCAATTTTGTCAATCTTGATGTCGTGGAAGTTGAATAATGTTCTTGGGAGTATTTATCTTTACTTTTTCGATAGATAAAATGAGTTCTTGCTTGTTTCGGTATTGAATACCATTTTTTCATACTTTGGGTGCCAGAATGCTTCACAAAGTTTCCATTAAACTTTGATCGAGCCTTCTATCCGACCAGTACAGTAATTTCACAAAATAAACACGAAGAAATAATTTTGAGATTTGAGAAACATGTAATTAGGCATTATCCTGATGAAATAAATTGCTTAAACTCGTAATAAAATTTTTGGTTAAAAAATGTTTTTCTGTATATCAAAATTACTCTCGGAATTCAACAAAAAATATTGGTATAGTTTCTATCGGTTGAGAAACTTCCTCAGACCATTACTGAGCCGCCTCCAAATGTACCCTTTAAGATTTGTTTTTTCCTTCACAGAAGTCTTACTAGAAATAGCAAAAGCCATCATAAGTCCAGATTAATTTAACTTTTTATCATTAGAACAGATAACATTATCTCACTTTTTATCCATAACAACAAATTTTCGCCACGATCAACCCGTGGTCTCTTATGAACTTTTTTAAGAGTCGGTCGTGACATTAGTTTCACATCATGAAACTTTTTCTCGTTTTGTAAAATATATTGAACAATGGGAGAACTGCGTTGTAACTTAAATCCCATGTAATATCTCATGTTTGTTATTTGGAGCAAGCTCGTCTCATTATCATGTGTTTCACACGTACAGAAACAGAAGATTTCCTTTCCTAACTGTTCTCTCTGTGGTCCTTATTTTCCGAGAGTTTTGAGAAAGCTCTAAATGACCAATCTTTGTCTATTCAGATCTATTGTTATTTGACGTACAATAAGTCGTCAAGTTTTTCAATCAATCATTTTCCTTTTCTCAAATTTTTTAAGTTTAATACCTAAAGGCATGACTGTAAAAATGTAATGTGGCGTCCCCAATCGCTTACTAAGCATTTATATCGTTATCTGCTGCAGTGTGCAGAACAAAAAACAAGCAAATTTAGCTTTTTAGGGCACACAAATCTAATTGTCTTCATAATTTTGTCCAATTTACACGCATGTATAAATTCAAACTTTATTCTATAAACACGAAACTCCCATGTATTTCCAATAAAAGTAATTAAAAATGTTCCTTTTACCATTAGTTTCCGTTCATAAAATTTGCACATCATTCCGACCAAATGCAGTCAAGATTTTTGGAATTTTTCTTTTGTCCTTATAATTTTAGCCACACAGTGCTGTAGCCGTGAAAAAATATTTGAAATTACGCACCTCTTTCTTTTTGGTAGATGTCATGGTTAACAGTTGTTTGTTTGGGGTCAAAAAAGGCCAGTTTCGACAATTTACGACAGCTTTTATACAAAAAGAAGATGTTCCCTTCCACTTCAGACTTTTTATAATATTATAATATTTTTTGTTAAGTTTATGTATATTTGACGTACATAGTTTTAATAAATAAATCTTCTTTATTCTCGTGTTTTATACTATAGCCTGTTTTTTTTTAATTAATTTATTTATTTATTGAGCAATCACGATTGCTTATTGTTCTCATTTGACCGTTTTTGGTGTCCGTGCCTTTTTCAACTTAAACCAGAAGCTTCTGCAGCACTACCGCCCACCGTCCTCTGCTGGCGGCGCGGCGCGGCTGCTCCGGTTTTGAGCTATCCGCTTCTCCTGGTCGGAGGCGTCCATGTCCTACACACACGCACGTTCACACACATACACTCACACACGCCTACGTGTATACACACAGGTCTACGCACACACACAACTATGCACAAGTAACCGCCCAGAAGGAGAGGCAGACTTGGGGGGGGGGGACAGGAGCTATTTCTAGAAACAATAACTCCAATGAGTAGGGTCCTGTCTCAGTTCGTGATTGCGAAAAACATAATTTGAATTCAAAATTTCAGAATTCAAATTAATTTTCTTTTCTATTTTTTATTCTCTTTCGTTTATTTCCTGATTTACATTTTTTTAAATGTAACCAAAAGTACACATTCAAAGTTAGTTTTCTTTCTTTCTTTTTTTTTTTTTTAATTTTCACCTCTGACCATACTACACTTGCAGATATGATATTTCTATTTAGAATTAGTGCACTATTGTCAAATAAATCCAATTTTGCAAATTTTCTGACGTCGCTAACAGTTTATTTTTCTATATAGTAAAGTTTAATAACTTAATTTTGTGACATGCTGAAATGGATCCTTCTGTCTTTTATAACATCCCTATCAACTACCATCTATATTGATTTGGCTTTATTTCTAACTTGCTCGGCGACTTCCAAGCGATCCATTTTACATTCAATATCCAGAGATTTTCAATGAGGATTCTTACTGTCTATTTTTTCTCCTATTTAAAAAAAAGTTGCTTTTCCACTGTTTTAATCGATATTTTGAAATAATTTTGACGCTCCCTAATATTTTTAAATATTTTTAGGAGAATCTTTTTTTAAATTAAGTTATTCAGTATTCCGACTGAGCTACCGGTATATTTGTTCCTTTTTTCATTATACATGGTCTATTGGTAATATGGATATATGGATGTGTAGAAATAATTAATAATTAATGCTGTAGCTTGAAATAATTAATAGTTTAATTTTTCGACATACTGAAATGGAACCTGCGATTTTTGGAATGGAAAACATATCTTACCATTTGGCTACTGAGAAATACTTACAAAATGAACTATAATTGCTTTATACATCTAAACCTAAATAAAGTTTTTTTGATTCATTTTTCATATGCATATTTTCTTACTCTTAAATTATTTTAGTTATTTTTTCTTCAAAGAATATTACTGATCTAATAAAACATTTCAAATGTACGAGAGTATATCCTGTAGAGAGATCATCCGCAACTTTTTTAAATAAACAAAGTCGCTCAAATGAACGAGTTGAATGAACGGATCAAAAGGATGAACGATCCTCTGATGACCATTAAAAAGAACGACATTGCCCACCTCTAATATTACTAAGCTCAAGCGAGGTATAACAACAAAACCCCCTGGTTGCGTAGAATCGTTTTTCCTAAAATGACACTGCATTGGCGAGTAACAACTTTTACAGAAATAGTTTGTGTGGAATATAGAGGAATGCGGGGCAAAGCGAAACAGTTAAGATTACTTACTTATTTCAAAAGGAGCCAATTGAACATTTTTTCTGAAAATTACGGTACATAAAGGGAGAGCAATATATTTTATAATAAAACTTGCATTGAAGAATTATTTCTTTTTTTTTTGTCAATAAGTTTGTACCTCCAAAAAATATGGAAATTTTGATTTTTTTAAATTATTTTTTTAAGGGGCAAAGTGAAAAATAAGATATTTTTGTAATGAAATATTTTCTACGACCACTAAAGTTATTTTTGATGAAATAAATAAGTAAATAGAAGAATGAAAAAATAAACGAAAAGGAAATGAAACAATATACAAATAAATATATGCGAAAAAAAAAACAAATGAGTGAATATAATAGTGAATGAATAAGAAAATAAGTGAACGAGTGAATAAATAAGGGAATTATTAAATGAATAAATGCAATTGAAATAATTAATAGACAAATAAGTAAGTGATTTCACAAAGGATTGAATAAGTAAATGAAATGAACTATTTCACTTTGCCGCATGAACTTGAATGTTCAAAGCATTTAAAATACAAATTAACTTAATATTAAACAAATAATAAGTACTGTACTAAATGTTAGTAGTTCTCAATTAGTATTAAAAATGTTAATCACGAAAACTTGATCGTTATATGGTAACAAAAATAACTTTTGACTTACTATAAAATATTACAATATAAGTATCAATTTTTGAAAATTGCCTGTATTATTATATTCTTTAAGTTTCAACGGTATTTTTTTCTTGAATGTGACAGACTAAATTCGTTATTACATAGTTAAAATATTACCAGATAGGTTGCGCTAAAAGTAAATATTTCACCATTTCACTTTGCCCCACATCCCCCTACTTTACTTGATAAACGACTTGCGAGAATAGGCTTTCGCTGCAATGAAACTACTCTGACAAAGAAACAACTTCTACAGAGATATTTACCAAGAACAAGTGAGGTATATAACAACAAAAATCTCTGGTTTCCATGACAGGTTTTCTTTGTACTGTCAATGTACTGGCAGAAGGACAACATTAACGGAAATAGTTTACATAAAATATACTTTACTTGGTAACGACTAACAAGAATAGGTTTTCCCTGCGAAGAAACTGCACTGGTAGAGAAACAACTTCTACAAAGATATTTACTAAGATCAAGCTAAGTATAACAACAAAACCTCCTGGTTGCGTGGGATCGTTTTTCCTTAAATGACACTGCATTGGCAGAGAGTAACAACTTTTATAGAAGCTGTTTACTGAGAATACGCGAGTTATTTTGCTACCGTAATCCTTGGTAACGACTAACCAGAATAGGATTTTTCTGCGAAGAAACTACACGGCCAGAGTAACAATTTTAACAGAGGTAATTTAGGGAGAACATGCTAAGTATTTGGCAAGAAAAAGAAAGAAAATACTCCTTAGTAACGAGAATATCTTTTCTTGCACTACCTCAACACTGGCAAAATAATAACTTTTCCAGAAGAGATTTACTCCTGAGAATATACGAAGAATTTTGCGACAAAACTTCTTGGTAACGACTGAGGAATATAACTTGACCCTGCACTGAAACTACACTGGCAGAGTAACAAGTTCTTCAGCAGAGATGATTTATTGAGAACAGGCGAGGTAATAACAACAAAATCCCCTGGTAGCGGGGATTGGTTTTCCCTGCATCGACACTGCGCTGACAGAGTAACAACTTTTACAAAAATAATCTATATATATAATTCTCTTACGTGCCGGCAAATGAAGGGGTGAATTTCTAAACCTCTGTTGGCAACACTTCGCCGATAAATCATGTAAACAAACTTCTACGTTGTTTTGAAATCTTGAATCACAGAATACTCAACGAACTTTTTTTTTTTTTGAGATGAGTTTGAGTCGGGCTGTGGCCCATTTCAACCTTAATCAGCAAAGAAAAGCTCAAAGAAGGCAGGAAACCGTTCTTGAATCCAATTTAAGACGAGCCAATCGTACTGAAGCAGAGAATAGACGACGCTCAAAGCGCCTACGCGTTCAAAACAACATTGCCGATGAACATGATTGTGGAGCAATGTGTGATAAGAGTGTAAATATGTAAATATATAAGAGTGTAAATAATGTAAATACATCCCTCGGGGGAGCCTGTAACCCCTAGAGGGCGCGTCCCCAGGTGGCGGATAGGGGAATGCCTTCATTGGTTTTCCAATGGGTGGTAGAAAGGAAATAAAATACCTTCCGCGGACCAACAGGTAGAAGTGCAATCTCTCCAAAGCAATGACAGACACTTTTGTATCTATAATGGTAAAGTTGTGCACATTGCCAAGGCAGTCATCTTACATACAGCAAAGTTAAACTGTCGAAAATCTGGCTAAAGCAGACAAATTAACATTATGAACGTAATTTTCATATTGGTTAAATGGATGGTGACCTAAATGCAATTACCAACTTTAATTTTTACGGAAAATTTTAGCTAGGCTAATGTGTTGGCATACAGCGAGCGAGCGAAGCGAGCTGAGAATATCCGAGGTTGCACAGGGAACTGCGTAAGCAGTTCCGGGGGTTGGCGAGCGATAGCGAGCAGGGGGCGATAGCCCCCTAGTTTGCATGAAATATACTTTACTTGGTAACGACTAACGAGACTATGCTTTCACTGCAATGAAACTACACTGGCAGAGAAACATCTTCTACAGAGTTATTTACTAAGAACAAACGAGGTGTACCCCCCTGGTTGTGTGGACTGACTTTTTCTAAAATTACACTGCATTGGCAGAGTAACAACTTTTAAAGAAACAGTTTTCTGAGAATATCCGAGGTTGTTACCGTATTCCTTGTTAACTACTGACGAAGTTAGGTTTTCTCTACACTGAAACTGCAAGGGCAGAGTAACAATTTTTACAGATGTAATTTATTGAGCACATGCGAGGTATTGATAGCCAATCCCCCTTTGCTGTGAGAATAGTATTTCTCTGCTCCGTCAAGAAAACATCTTTTACAAAGGTAAATTATTCAGAATATGCAAGGTATTTAACAAAAAAAGAAAAGAAAACTCCCCAATAACGAGAATATCTTTTCCAGCGCGAACTCAACACTGGCAAAATAATAACTTTTACATTAATGATTTACTCCTGAGAATGTACGAAGAATTTTGCGACAAAACTTCTTAGAAACGATTAAGGAAGGTAACTTTACCCTGAACTTAAACTACAGAGGTAATTTATTGAAAACATTAACAACAAAACCACCCGTTTGCGTGGATTTTTTTTTTCTCTGCATTGACACTGCACTGGCAGAGTAACAACTTTTACAGAAATATTTTGCACCTTTTCTCAACCTTTTTTGACCCGTTTACCGCCTAGAGCGTCAGAAAAAAAAATCGTGGACCTTTGATATTTCTTTTATTTTTTCTCAAAAACTCTCATATTTGATGAGCATTATTTTTTTTTTTTTATTTTTTTTTAACGGACCGATGAGGTTTTCCCCCTTTTTCTTTCTTTTTTTCCTTCAAAAAATAAATAAGTAATAAAATAGTTTTCAACTAAAGGATCGTTGAAAACTTATGAAAAAAAATTTGCGAACGTCTCAGCTGTTCCCCTTTTTTACGAAATAATAATAAATGTATTAACAAATATATAAATTAAATTTATTTGGTGTTAAAGAAGTTATAAAAATATTTAAATGATAATAATAAAATAAGCAATTATCGCAAACAGATTCACAAAAGTAATATAAAAAATTGTTGAAAAATCATAGAAAACTACAAAAATCAATCACAAAATTCACATAAACAATGGCGTATAGAATATTATTATTGTTATCATGTATTCTTCTTTCATTTTTTTTTTTAACTTGGACGAGCAAATATCTTTGTGGACCTTATAAATTTTTCTGTGGACCGGTGCCGGACCACCGGTAGAGAATCGCTGGTATAGAATATACTTTACTTGGTAAGAGTAGGACTAACGGGAATAGGTTTTCTCTGCAATGAAATTACTCTGGCAGAGAAACAACTTCTACAGAGATATTTACTAAGATCAAGCTAGGTATAACAACAAAACCCCCTCGTTGCGTGGAATCGTTTTTCCTGAAATGACACTGCATTGGCAGAGTAACAACTTTTGCAGAAACAGTTTACTGAGAATATTCGAGGTATTTTGTTACCTCACTCCTTGGTAACGACTAACGAGGATAGGAGTTTTCTGCACTGAAACAACACGGGCAGAGTAACAAATATAACTCAGGTTATTTTTTGATAACACGCAAGGTATATGACAAGAAAAGAAGAAAAAAACTCCCCAGTAACGAGAATGTATTTTCCTGCACAAACTCAACACTGGCAAAATGATAACTTTTATAGAGGTGATTTACTCCTGAAAATATACGAAGAATTTTGCGTCAAAATTTCTTAGTAACGACTGGGGAGGATAACTAGGCCAAGTATTAACAACAAACCCCCCTGTTTTCGGGGACTGGTTTTCCCTGAATTGACACTGTGCTGACAGAGTAACAACTTTTGCAGAAATAACTTGCATAAATATACTTTACTCGGTGAAAAACTTATTTTGACTCCCCAAAATTTCCCTTTTTTTTCTGATTATTCTCCTTTCCAGTTTTCTTAAATCAGAAGCTGAAAAACGCTCTCTTTCCCTCTGTATTTAAGGTGCGTATGAAAAGTTTTCAGTGGCCATTAATTTCATACACACTTCTAATTTTCTGACCTCGCGGCTGCTGGGTATTATATACACTTAAATTGAAATTTCAATATTTTACTACTGAATACAATTTTAAGTGCGACTCAGAAAATTTCATTAGTCATTAACACCCCTAGACATTAGATAATGACAATCAAGTTTTTATAAAACGCCAGCGTTTACTTTAATGAACTTTGGTGATATCATGGAGACATACCATTATAATGACGTCTGCCGCCCCAGAATGAAATCCTGTATACATACTCAATTTAATTGCATAATTATATAATTATGTTTTTTTCTTCTAGAAATATGCATTCGGATGATGAAAAGAAAGCATAAAAAAGGGGGGAGGGTCTCCAGAACGCACAGGGTGTCCGACTTAGGAAAAATAAGCGGTTTTGATAACGCGGTTTTATTTGTTATAAACTGAATCATTAATGCAAACGGTTTTCAAAACTCATGATCAGTTAATTACTTCCATCTACTACATACTAGTAAGTGTACATTAGTTCTTACCTGCTTGGAAGTGAAGTAATGATGCTTCAAAGCCGTACTTCAAAAATTTCGTAGAACAAAAGAACAAACATTCAAACGCTACACACAAATGACTGACTCGGACTGAGCAATGGCGATCCCACAGGTTGTTGACAAAGTAATGAACCATTTAAGATGTCTACCGACAGTATGTGCCACGTATGTGGCAGAATAGACCGGCCGTCCGACTTGGTGAACTTTCTCTATATCCGTCATTAAGTCCTACACAGACGAAACCGGAAAAAATAGAATCCTTTGAAAAATTCGTATTATTTGATATATGTCTCGACTTCGACTCTCGCCAGTTTTTGAGATGTCGTGAAGTATATCAAAACATACAAACGTTTGATAAAAGCCTGTTTTTCGAAAAATAATATTTGAAAGAAAAAAAATCTAGCGAGTATTAAGTACCAGTAGATTCCCGATTATCCGGCTCGCGACTATACTGACTCCGTACTATCCGGCCTAATAAAGAATATTTGAAATCGGTCATTTGTAAAACTGGTCATGGAAGTGCATGGGGAAAATAAAGAATACTGAAATGTTTTTCTTTTTCCACCCCCTGCACGCAGCCTCCGTGCATTCTGATCCCCCAATAACACAGGTGGCACATTAGTTAGAAGCTGTCTCACTTTTGCACTCAACACTTATGACTAACCAAGAGGTTAGGTTTCTAAAAATAAAAACTGAATACAGTGGCTCCCAAAAGTGTTCGTACACCTTGAAGTTTTGTAGTAAAACCAAAATAACGCAAAACTGAATTCGAATATGAAGTCCAATTTTTTTCCACACCATTCCTATGCCATTCTGAATAAAATCCAGTAGTTTTTTTTTTTCAAAATATTGCCAGATTTTATTTTTGAAATTTGTCAAAAAACGAAGATACAGAGAAAAGATACGCCACAAAAGTCATCGTACACTAAAATATTTTCGAATAAATTCATAATTAAATTTATCATATGTGGTTTTTTTATTATTTTTGCATTGTAATGATACTATAAAGTCATTTGCCTTTAATTTTTTGTGTATTTATTCCCTAATATTCTTCTTATTATTTTTAAATGGCATGTATGCGTAGAAAACAACAAACACGATTCGAAATTCGATTTTTTTACTCACAGTAGCCGTAAATTGGTTTGAAATGTCTATAAATTGGTTAATTTATACCATTCTATAGTGAAGTGCTTGATAAAATGCTTTTAAGACAAGAATCATATCGAAAACAAGGTAAGAAAAGGTCAACTGGCAAAGTTAACAAAGCGTGATCGGAGGTTTACAGTTTGAAAAAAAAAACATGAAAAACACACATTTCAGAACTGAAAAACTTTCTGCAGAATTGAATGAAACTTACGTTTAATTTTTACCTTAAATTGTAGGCCAAGGTTTCTAATTAGCTGGATTAAATGGGACCTCTCCCCGCAGAAATTTTCTTGTTCGTGCGAAAAACAGTAAGTTTACGCTTTCCGTTGTAAAATCAATGATAAATAAGCTCAAAATGTTTTGGAACACCGTCTTACTTATAAATGAAAATAAATTCAACATTTTGGGTAAAATTGTTGTATAATTGTAAATGGAAAAAAAAAGAGGAATTTAATCTTAAGAACTTAATTGGATCAGTTAAACAGGACGGTGAGAGTGTTCTTGTGTAAAATTGCATCTCAGGATCAGGACTTGGAAATTTGGAAGTTTTTGGTGAAATAATGAATTATGCTGTTCATTTTAATATTTTAAAAAAGAATTTTAAACTATAAGCCCAAAATTTGGTAATCGGAAACAACTTTGTTTTTTATCGAGAAAACGATAAGAAGCACATGTTCGCGTTTGGTGCTTCAAAATTTGTCCTAAAGCTTAGAAATATCTCCTCAATCGCTAGATTTAAACTAAATGGAACATATTTGGAGATATCTGGTGGCTAGATTTCGAAAATACACCATTGAAACGAAAAGCGAACTAGAAACAGTAAGACCCGTAGTGCGGCTGAACACTTACTCAGAAATTGCACAAAAAAAGAAAGAAAAAACGATGAAATATATTCCCAGACGTTTAAAAGCTGTTGTTGCTACTGCATGATATTCTACTAAATAATAACTTAGTAAAAAATATTTACTAATTTTTTGACATTTTTTCAAAGTGTTCGAAGACTTTTGTGAGATAAAATTTCCGGCACTTTTTGGTTTTTGATTTAAAAAAAAATAAGTTTTAATGTTTTATAAAAAAATTTCATGTAATTTGTTAAAAATAGATCATAGATCTTATAATAAAATACCTATTCCGAAATATTAATTCTGACCAACGGATAAGGGAATATTTCATTGAAAGTCGTAGGTGTACGAACACTTTTGGGAGCCACTGTATGTATCTGTTAAATAAAACAGTAAGCACTACTTCTACTTTTGTTATTTATCTAAAATATGTAATTATATGTGTTTTAAATTAAGTAGGGGGTGGAGTTAAAAGATGGAACTCCGTACCATCCGGATTTTTTGTTATCCGGACTGCCGATCCGCTACATTAATCCGGATAATCGGGAGTCTAATGTATTTCTATAAGCTTGGTTCGCACTAAAAAACGTATAGCAAGACAAATGTACGCTTTCTTTGTTAAAACACTCAAAAACTTAATACCTTTATATTTAGGCACATTTAAAGCAGTCAAAAATATTTTTATTAAACTTTGGAGAGAAGAAATAGACGGTACACAGCACACAACTTAGTACAAATAGCTTTTACTATACCACCTATATTTCTTCCTTGCTCAATCATTAATTTAAATTTTATTGGATGCTTTAGAATTAACCTAAACATGAAGCTATTAAGATTAACTGCAATTTTTGAGTGTTGTAATCAAGAAATCATATACTTGTTTTCCTTTTCCTTCAACCTTTCTAGTGCAAACCAAGTTCATAGAATAAACTTTGATTTTTTTTTTTTTTTTTTACATTTTTTAAAAGTATTTTTTGTTTTGAAATTTATTTGAGGTGAGACTTTTTTAAATTCAAAACTACTTTTAAACATTTTTTACGTAAAAAAAATAGAGGTAACAGGTAAATAATTACCTGCTACCTATTCTTCTTCAAAATGAAAATTAAAAAATGTATGGATTTTTGTTTGGATCAAAATCTACTTCGTTTGAAATATTTCAAAAACCCAAAATAAACAAAACCATGCTTGCTTAAGTTCAGCCTTGAAATTAATTTGAGCAAAATAAGTCAACGTGTATAACAGTACAAACAAAAGCATTATAAGCTGCTATACACGCTGACTTATTTTTCTCAACAGGGTTGTTCCCAAAATTTTAAAAGTATTTTTTTCTGAAAGAGCATGCTTAAAAACATAGAGTCTGACCAATTTTTAAATAATTTAAGTTTAATATTTAAAAAAAAATACTTAAATCGGAGCGCTTTCATTGTTTACGGCTTCTGTTGATGACATCACAAATGATCAAATGCCATTCTGTGTTGCCATTCACAGTGCAGTTAATTCGCATCTTTACTCACGTGTATTGGCAACAATATGGTTGATAGCAAACGTAGAGCGCAACATTTAATTAGCTTCTTGATTATCATAACGTGGAAACGTGGTAGAAAGATGCGGCAAAGTGCATTATTTGTGACGTCATCAAGACCACGCCTTGTTTGAAAAATCGGACATTTTAAAAAGTTAATTTAAAAAAAAAACTGTTGGGAAAATGAAAATCCTTTTCTGGATCCATGGTTTTTTTTTTTTTTTTTTTTTTTTTTTTTGAGCAATTACGATTGCGTATTGTCCTCATTTGACCGTCTTTGAGGTCCGGTTCCTTTTTCAGCTTGTACCAGGGGCCTCTGCAGCCCCACCTCCAAACGGCCTCTGCAGGAGCGGTTCCACCTGCCGGTCCTGAGCTATCCACTTCTGCAGGTCAGGGTCGTCCATGTCCTACACACACGCACGCTCACACACTCACACATGCCTACGCGTATACACACAGGTCTACGCACACACACAAGCGTGCACACACACACAACTATGCACACGTAACCGCCCAGGAGGCCGCCAGGCTTGGGGGGACAGGAGTTGCGAAAAACATAATTTAAATTTAAAATTTCAGAATTCAAATTAATTCTCTCTTTTTTATTTTTATTTATTTATTTATTTATTTATTTTTTATTTTTTTTTTTGTTCATTCTATCCATTTCAACGACTAAAAGTAGTACTTTTGACTTAAGGAAACCACCCCATTCTGGGTACAAAGTTTTTCAACTGCTTTTTTTACATAATGAAATTAGTTTGTTAAATGTATTAATAAAATGTTATGAATCTTTTAATTCTCTACATTTTTGTGATAATATAAATGCTGCTAACACTTTTAAGGTTCCACTGCACATGATTTATGTTTAAGTACGCATGTAAAAGGGGGAGGGAAGTAATTTAAACTGAAAAATAAAATGCTTCGCCCATTCCTTACTCTGAACTAAAATCGAATTTAAATCAAAAGTTCTTTTCTTAATGCTGTCTTCGTATCTGTTTCCAATTATAGGAATCCAATAGGATGTTCATCAAGTTCAATAGCTAAATCCCCATTACCCTTTTAAGCTTTAATCGGCTACGGCAAAATACTTCGCACGGAAAATGGAATTTCGCATAGAATTACGTATAGCTATGGTTGCCAGATCGAGTAAGTAACTTAGCGGCCTTAATGGAAATAGCAGCTCACGTCAATCACACGTGGTCGGAAGGCGGGAAAATGAAAGTAATTTTGGAACTGTTCGAAATTCTATTACTGGAATAGTCTCTAATTTCAATTCGCAGAAGTTTTAAAGACGGGATGTGTTTCCCTCTTCATGGTTAAAAATGACTTTTTATTTCATTTTAAAAAGGTGAAGTTTCGAAGATTCTTTTTCAAGTTACATTTCAGACGGAATTTTACTGGAATTAGAATTTCAACTTCGATTGCTTTTAATGGAGAAAACGGTATGATTTCTACTTCTTCTGCACTTACTGGTTCATACTAAATTATTATGACTGTAAAAATCATTACTTTTTATTCATTTATTTTTAACGTATTGAAAGACTTTAATTATTGCCGATGATTAAATGCATTACTTTCTATATTTTAAGAGCATTGCAGCGTAGATTTTTGAAGACTGTCCTCCTGATCTTTATTCAAATGGTGCAGATACTTTGTAGTTACATTATTAAGAAAAAAAAAGTCCTGCAATGTACGTATCGACTGCACGAAGACCCTTTTAATTTGAAAACTTTCATAGGGCCTTCCAAGAAAAAAGTTCAAAGTAATAAACTTTTTTCTGCAATTAAAATAATTTCTATATTCCCCCCTCCCTCCCTTTCTTTCCTTTTCTATTTATTTTCTTTTTCCTGTAATGTTGTAGAAATAAGTTTCCTTTTCTAAATATCAACTCTACAAAGATTTAATAAAAAATACTTTTTCGAGCAATAAAGAATTGCTCATTTATTCTCATTTGACCGTTTTTGATTTTTCAGACTACCATAACAACGAGAATAGGTCTAACTCATTGTTTTTAGTACGAGACTCATTATCGTCTTAATGGTTATAAATCGTTTGCGTTCATTCAAGGAATAATTCAAGCAGATTTTACAGTAAAAAACGGAGGGGGGGGGGCTGTAAAATCACGTTTTATTTTCGGGAAAAGCACCTATATAGATAAACTTAAATAACAAAAATTCATACAAACTTTTCAGATTACTAATTTCCATCACTTAAGATTGGCAAAAAATAAAAATAGCATAACAGTATACGCTATAGATATAATTTTTATAATATATGCACTGGAGCAAGTTGGTCATAATAATTACAGTAATACCTCCTTTACGGGACACCGTTATTTAAGGGACTTTTTCTGCTCCCAGACCCTTCGAATAAGGACCTCCATGTATTTGCCTCTCATTAAGGGACACTCTATTTAAGGGACAGTCACAGAGAAATATTTCAAAAAAATTATGCATAAATGTATTAGAAATGTCAAATTTATTGAAATTCAAGGTCACACTTTTGTCCAAAAATTAATCTGCAAAAGTTTGTATGGGCATTAATATGCAAATATACGAGCATTCTAAAATTCTTGCCGAGACCTACATTCATGCTTTTCCCTTTAATCAATTTTTTTTTTTTTTTTCATATGGGTTCAGCCCGACAGATAGTGAATTCCATGACAAGCTTTGTACAGAAAACTTGTAATACGATCAGACTGTGTTCTGCATTGTAAATTATATGACCTCAAACAAATTCATATAACACATTAATTCAAAATCATAATTAATGAAAATCAGTTACAAGGCTTTGATACTACAAAATATTTGATACAAGTTTAAAATAAGGTTTTCTTTTCCAATTTGAATACATCTGAGTTTTATTTAGTATCTATAGGCATATATACACTGTTAAAAAAAACCTGAAAATTCAGGTAGTTTTCTGACTGATTTTAACAGAATAGTTCCGTAATGCTTCAAAATGTATTTTTTCCTTACAAAAACGTAAACACCCCGACGAAAACGGAATTTTTCCATTTCTACGGTTGCCGCTGTGCTGTACTTTGCTCCGATTAGTCTTCAAGTCATGATAAACATCACTTATTGATAGTGCTTATTAATCGCACTGTTACATTCTGCTAATTAAAAGCATATTTAGAATAACAACTCAGATGCTGTAGACAAAATACATAGCTTGCTATTTCATGTCTGGAGAGTAATATACTCGTATGTCGAAATTGTTTATACGCCTTTGAACTTTGTAGGTTTGGAAAAATGTTCGCGCCATTTTTAGACTGGCAGATGTGTTTTGATCGCCCTGGTGATTTGATGTGGGTTTTACCGAGTCAGTATTAGAATATTTTTGTGGTTTTAATATTTTGCTCAATACTTTGAACAATTCTATTCGTTAATCATATTGTGTGCTCCAGCAGTGAGAATAGTTTAAGGATCTCGTGTTATCAATTTAAAATAAAGTCTATTGGATTAGCTGTATCCAGATGCATTTAGCACCGCTGGTCATATGTAAGTGTTGTTGAATATCTTTGTAAATGTTAATACAAATGTATTTTCCTTGTTAATATGCATTTGATAGAATTCCGATGATAGTTTATTTAGAATTTATACAACTATTATAGAGTTATTTTTTATTGCTCTTACGCATTCTTGAAAGTTAATACACTAAATGCCATTTCGTATCTATACCGGAGATTATCGTGGTGTGCGAGCAACATAGGAAAAATCACTCTTTTGGGGGGGGGGGGGGGGATTCGCTTCACAGTTTGGAATACTGAAAGTAACTATTTTAAATCTCTAAATAAAGGTGTATTGTTGATCTTTAATATATACAATGAAAGTTTTGGCTACAATAAGTACTTAATTTAATTTAGTAAGATCTTATCCAACAACTTATTTGAGATTATTGCAAGTTTCTTGGAAAAACAGTTCGGGTAAAACGAACTGATTGATATATGCTTAAGTAATAATGATTATGTACTAAAAATCTACGTTGCGATTCCAATGAGTGAAAAATTTGGATATCATTGGGAGGGGGGGGGGGGGAATGTAGCATCTGAACCAAAAATTCTTCACGTGCATGTCAATGATTCTGTTTTTAAACACAATAGATATGCGGTACTCTCTATCAGGTATATTATTATATGATAACGTCAACCTGCTTTTAATAGCATTTTATTTGACATATTCTGCAAATAAAAATATCATATTTTTCATGTATGTTTTTCCACGCCACCCCAGACAATGTACGACGAAGGGAATATCGAACAGTATCAGCAGGGATAATTGGTGTCCTATTCAAATCCATCAATTTTTCTGCTAGTACTATTTGATTAATTTGACTCATCTGAAGTTGATATAAAAAGTTTTGGTCAGCAAATGGATGCTTGGGGTATGTTAGGTAAGTTCTCTCTCCAGATGTTAATTTAAAAAATCTTTGAGTAACAAATGCAAATAAAAAAAAGTAATATTTTTAGAACAGTTAACTATATCTGTATTATATATCATTTTAAAGAACTAAATTTTTAATGAAACGAAAAGTCAATACTTGTCATATCTTTTTAAATATTTTTTTAAAATAAAATCTTTTTATATAAATACGGGAAAGTGAGAAATGGAAAAAATATCGCAATGAAAAAATAAGGAACGTAAATTCTGTTAAAACACAGAAAGATCGTAAATGAACGGAAAAATAAGAAATGGAATTTTCGTTCAGTCACGAGAAATTTATAAACGGAAAACTACAACTACGGAGAAATAAGAAATGGAACTTCTGTTAAATCACGGAAAGTCATTGAACGGAAACGTAATATTTACGGCAACTTTGCTGCCGGTACTTTCTCCGTTATTTTCAGGAAATTTTTTTAACAGTGTATGAAACATTTTCAATAATTAATCTCAAATGTTATTAGTTTACGTTTATTATGAAATTACACTGAGTTTACGCAGCATGCGTGAATTCATCTACCTCCGAAGAAGGGACATCTCTATTTAAGGGACAAGTTGTCGGGTCCCCTAAGTGTCCCTTATTAAGAGGTTGTACTCTGTATATCTTTATTACCCCATTTTAATTACCATTTCTTTTTTATGGATATGTCTTTTGTTAAAAATCTAGAAAATCTCTAGTCATAATATAACGGGTGCGAGTTTCTCCTCCGTTTCCTTCCCATTTGTAGAAACAAGCCATTCGTGATTGCAAAAAGCATAATTTGAATTCAACGTACTGTGAATTTGAAACACAATTTTAATTTAAATAAATACCAGGCCTAGATGCAGGCTGTTTTCTTTCTTTCTTTCTTTTTTTTTTTTAATTATTGCACGTTATAAATAAGATCTACAATTCAGGAGAAAAGGCGAAACACTCGTTGTTATTTACTTATACGCATTGGGAAAGCAAATACAGTGTCAATCAACTTCTGTCAAAGTTTTCTTTTGAATGATTAAGGTAAAGTTTGAAAAGGTCATACTGAAATGAAAATTAGCTTCAAAATTCTGATTGGAATGCCATATTTTTTTGCAACAAAACTTTTATTTGTAGTACATTACTCCTGATAAATTGAAATATTTCATGTATGTCTAGAGACAATACTGTCGAAATATAAGAAGAATGGTTTGAGGTGCAGATGTTCTTCGAGAGCAAACTTCAAGCTAATCAGCTATCAATCATGGAAAGCTGAACGGCTTTATACTCTAAAATAATTCAAATTATTCAAAAAAGATATGTTTTATTTTTCTCTTTTCTCAACTTTTAGTCAAGAAGTTATGGATCAACTTATACACGAATGTGTATGGTAATCTAAAATATAGCGTTTGAATTGACTGTATACAAAACTTCTACAGATATTATGTCATCGATTTTCAAGGAAAAGTAAGTCTCAAGGCTCAAATTTTGGATAACCTCAATTTAAACTTTTGCAGCGCGATAAAAAAAAATTAGTAAAGATTTTTTTTTTTTTTTTTTTTTTTTTTTTTGACCCTTTTCCCCTATAATTGACTTGACTTGATTCTCTTAACGCCTAGTGACGCATGAGGCCGCTAGCGTGGCATTCCATCCCTAGCCGGTTTAATGCCGCCTCCCTGGCACTCCCCCAGCTTGGCCAAACAAAGGCATTTCTTTCTTGTATGGCCATCTGACGCCAGGTTAGTTTTGGACGCCCGCGCTTCCTCTTGCCATCAGGGGTCCACGGGAGAGCAGTTCTTGTTTGGGTCTTTTGCCTGCATTCCGAGAACATGTCCTATCCATGACCATCTGTGCTTGTTTTTATCAGAGAATTCTTTGCTAGCGGTTTCTGTAAATATGTTTTTTTCTTTACGCGGATGGGTGTTTAACCCATCACACAACCCTCCTCTTTTACCCGGGTTTGGGACCGGTATAGAGGCGAGACGAACTCCAGCCTATGGCAGAGTTTTTCCCTATAATAAGTTTAGTAATTTTTAAATTGCGTTAAATTCTAATTGACAACAGCAGTCCGATCTAGTTTGTCGATTTGATCAGTTATTCTTAAATGCCAAAATATATTTATAAACTTTATACACATTCTTCATGACCTTGTATACATTACTTATGTGGAAACAATTTGCACCCTAACTTATCACTATTGATTATACAATCTCTTTGAAGAATTTAAAAAACTATACATTGTAGGAATTCACTTGGGTCTTTGCAGAAATTTCGAATCTATAAATTACACTCTATCATCAAATGATTCCATTTTTGTGATATATATAGGAGAGTGACCCAAAGCGGGTAGGCCTTCGTATGCCCCCCCCCCCCATGGTGTGTAAACGGCGATGCATGCGTATGTCGTGATTACAGGAACACCCCTGACTTCTAATCAGTCCCAGCGTTAAAAATTTTAAAAAAATGACTTCTTTTTTTTCTAAATTAACTTATGCAACTTTTGATTAGTCGAAGACCAGCTTTTTTTTATTGTCAATAGCATTACGTTATTCTGACACCATCCACCTATACGAACTACGATAATCAGTTCGTTTGTTTCTTTTTTAAATTTAAGGTTATAATTATTGAAATGAAAAACGTGCCGTCGGGCAAAGCGAGTATAGGATTGAGTCATATATTTATTTATAATTTCTTGACTCGTGTGCAGCCTTAGATTTTCTATTTCAATAGGATAAGTATAACTTTAAAAAGTTATGTTTCAGGATGACAATTAACTAGTCTATTAATTTAATCAGTTAGTTCTTTATCTTTTATAAAGAACTAACTTTGAATTAGATAAGTACAACTGTTTTATATATATTTTTTTTATAATGCCAGGTAGCTAGGCAACTATTTTAATTATTTTAACTTCATATTTGATTGGCAAATGTACCAAATCACAATTAGTTTAGCTTACCCGCTTTGGGCTGCCTGATTAGGGCAAAGCGGGTTTTTCAAATGTTTGTAAAGTTTGATAATAAGTAAATATTGGGTTTGAAATAATTCAAAAATCACTTTTTATTTTGAACTTCAAGAACCTTGCTAGGAAAAAAAACCGAAATTGTTGCTATAAAGGTCTAGAAACTACAATTTTCGAGCGTTCCTCGAAAACCTACCCGCTTTGGGCCACCCTCCCCTACTCAATGAAAAAATATTTGGAAAAACACTTATTCATAGTCACAAAAAGATTTCTTTTTTTATTTCCTTACTGAGCTCACAAGTTTGAGAGAATATATTGAAAGTGAAAGTACCCAACCTCAAACGTCAAAAATGATAAATTTAAAGGGATCTTAAATTTGTTTTATTACAGTTCCATTTTAAAAAATCAGTATCATCATACCAAACGCGTTATCTATTGGAAGATTCATATTTATTAGAAGAATCTATATAGAAGGTTGGAAAACTGCTGTAAAAGTGGAATATCACCACGTTTGTAGAGAGAAAAAAAAAATTACAAAGTTCGATATATTAGAGTAGGCATCTTCACCATCCATCATCATATGAATTATACTCTGTTATCTAAATAGTGTAATCGTTTTCTTTCCGTCAAAATCTGCAAAAATATAAGGGAAGTACTAAAATACTATGATTAGATTCAATATTAGTTAAAATGGTAAGTTGGAAAATAAACTGTTTAATAAATTTTTAAAGAAAGGGAGCAATCCGAAATCGACTGACATTGGGAGCTTTAGGTTCGGGTAATAAAATCGTCTGACAGCACTGAATGAGAGGGGTTGCAAATGCAATCAAAGCGGGTCCCGAACATTGTCTCATTACGAAGATGGCCTATTGCATTGCATGCATCTGGAAGGGAGAGGGAGCGGATAATGCGCTTTCCCTAAGTGCATTAGATACGCACTTGCGCTCCGAAGTGATTGACACATTTGGCTAAAACGCGATCGCTCTTGGCTGGGTTTATTGTTTCTTTAGGGGTGCGATCGTAACACTACTCAGGAACTGCTTTTCAGAGAAAGAAAATTTTCTTTCTACAAAAAAAATTGTAGTGAGGGAATGTGGGGCAAAGTGAAATGGTGAAATATTTACTCTGCTTTTAGCACCACCAATCTAGTTGTAGTTTAACTATGCACCAACACGTGCAGTCTATTCCAGTCAAGAAAAAGTTATACCTCTGAAAATCAAAGAACATTATAATAACAGCAATTTTCAAAAATTGATATTTTGTCTTGTAATATTTTATTGTATAAATCAAAAAGTATTTTTAGTAATTACTACATAATAAAATTCTTGTTGTTAACATTTTAAATTTTAATTAAGACCTACTAATATTCAGTGCAGTATTTATTTCTTTCATGCCATGCTTATTTGAATTTTAAATGCTTTGTACGGTTTGTCAAGTGCATGCGGTACAAAGTGAAATGGTTCGTTTCTCAATCCTTTGTCACTTACATATTCATTCATTTAATATTTCATTTAAACTCCTCTATTTCATAATTCTTTTATTTATTCATTCATATACTTCTTTTGTTATTCATTCACTATTTTATTCACTCATTATTTTCTTTCTAATACGTTTATTAATTTCATTATTTATTTGTAAATTATTTCATTTTTTTCACTTATGAATTCATTCCTTTATTTACTCATTCATTTGATCAAAAATTGTAAAGGAAATATTTCATTAGAAAATATTTTATTTTTCACTTTGCCCCATGGAAAAAAAGTGAAACCTTTTCCACCTTTTTTTCGGAAATATAAACTTCTTGCCAAAAATTAAAGAAAAATGTTTCAATGCAAAAGTTTTATTATGAATTAGCCGCTACGACGACCAGCTGGTTCGCCTTTTTGCGCCAGGGTTGCCGCAGTCGGCGGCTGCTTAGACAATTTAGCGACGGCATTAATCAATATTTTTCTCTATATATCAATATTATCATTCACCTTTTTACGCCAATGTTGCCGCTTTCGGCGGCTGCAAAAATTAATTTCGTCGCGGTATCAATCAATTTATTTCTATCTATATCATTAGTAGTTTGAATAAAATATCTTCTAGATCTACACTGTTAAAAAAAAACTGAAAATTCAGGTGGTTTTCTGACTGATTTTAACAGAATATTTCTGTAATGCTTCAAAACGTATTTTTTCCTTATAATAACAGAAACATCACGAAAAGAAGTAACGAAAACAGAATTTTTCCATCTCTAGGGTTGCCGCTGTGCTGCACTTCGCTCTGATTAGCCTTCAAGTCATGATAAACATCACTTTTGATAGTGCTTATAATTCGCACTGTTACATTTTGCTAATTAAAAGCATATTTAGAATAACAACTCCGTTGCTGTAGACAAAATAGATAGCTTGCTATTTCATGTCTGGAGAGTAATAGTACTCGTATGTCAAAATTGTTTATACGCTTTTGAGCTTTGTAGGTTTGGAAAAATGTCAGCGCCATTTTTAGACTGGCAGATGTGTTTTGACCGTCTTGGTGATTTGATGTGGGTTTTACTGAGTCAGTATTAGAATATCCTTGTGGTTTTAATATTTTGCTCACTACTTAGAACAATTCTATTCGTTAGTCATATTGTGTGTTCTAGAGCGGTGAGAATAGTTTTAGGATCTCGTGTTATTCCATTTCAAATAAAGGCTATTTATTGGATTACTTGTATCCAGATGCAATGGAGATACTTAAATTTAGCACCGCTGGTCACATGTAAGTATTGTTGAATATCTTTGTACACGTCAATATACAAATGTATTTTTCTTTTTAATATGCATTTGATTGAATTCCGATGTTAGCTTATTTAGAATTTATAGAACTATTATAAAGTTATTATTTATTGCTCTAACGCATTGCATTCTTGAAAGTCATCAACGCTAAATGCCGTATCTACCGGAGAGGTGTGCGAGCAAGATAGGAAAAATCACTTAGTTTTTTTTTTTTTGGGGGGGGGGGGGGGTTCGCTTCACAGTTTGGAATACTGAAAGTCACTATTTTAAATCTCTAAATAAAGGTGTATTAATGATCTTTGAAAATACAATGAAAGTTTTGGCAACAATAAGTACTTAATTCAATTTGTTAGGCTCTTATCCAACAACTTATTTGAGATTATTGCAAGTTTCTTGGAAAAACAGTTCAGGTAAAACGAATTGATTGATATAGATATGCTTAAGTATGATGATTATGTACTAAAAATCTATGTTGCGATTCCAATGAGTGAAAAATTGGGATATCGTTGGGGGGGGGGGAGGCATGCAGCATCTGAATCAAAAATTCTTCACGTGCATGTCAATGATTCTGTTTTTAAATACAATAGATATGCGGTACTCTCTATCAGGTATATTATTAAATCATAATGTCAACCTGCTTTTAATAATATTTTATTTGACATATTCTGCAAATAAAAATATCATATTTTTCAGGTATGTTTTTCCATGCCACCCCAGACACTGTACGAAGAAGGGAATATCGAACAGTATCAGCAGGGATAATTGGTGTCATATTCAAATCCATCAATTTTTCTGCTAGTACTATTTGATTAATTTGATTCATCTGAAGTTGATATAAAAAGTTTTGGTCACGGATGCTCGGAGTAGAAATTATGTTAGGTAAGTTCTCTGTCCAGTTGTTAATTTAAAAAATCTTTGAGTAACAAATGCAAATAAAAAAAGTAATAATTTTAGAAAGTTAACTATATTTGTATTATATATCATTTTAAAGAACTAAATTTTCGATGAAATGAAAAGTCAATACTTGACATAACTTTTTAAATATTTTTTTGAAAATAAAATCTTTTTACTTAAATACGGGAAAGTAAGAAATGGAAAAAATATCACAATGAAAAAATAAGGAACGTAAATTCTGTTAAAACACAGAAAGATCGTAAATGAACGGAAAAATAAGAAATGGAATTTTCGTTTAGTCACGGGAAATTTATAAACGGAAAACTACAACTACGGAGAAATAAGAAATGGAACTTCTGTTAAATCACGGAAAGTCATTGAACGTAAACGTAATATTTACGGCAACTTTGCTGCCGGTACTTTCTCCGTTATTTTCAGAAATTTTTTTTAACAGTGTATAGTCGAAACTCATGTTTCTAACTTAAAGTGAAGCCTGCAAATAGCTGTGCATAGCCCAGACCTTTGCAATCATTTAATCGGACCAGGTCTAATTCAAAAGTCAGCATTGTTCTTTCGAGATCTATCAAACCAACTTACAGCCCAGTACCATACTCAATCTTGTTTAAGTTTTGTTTTTTTGCAAGCGCTTTTTCTCAAGTGCTAAAATAATGTAAAAAAGCAGTGCTGCGGATTCGGAGTTGAACTGATTTTGAAGAGAAGGAGTCTGAGTCGGAATTCAAAGATTAGAAATTCCAAGAGTTGGAATCGGAGTCATTTTCCCTCAATGCCCTTAACACTGCCAGTAGCGAGGTCGGAGTGAGAGTTGGAGTCGAACTGATTTTAGGGTAAAGGAGTCAGAGTTGCATGCTCTGAAATTTCCGAAGTTGGAGTCGGCCATTTTTCTCCTTGGTCTGGAAAGTGAACTAAAACTTAAAATTTGAAAATATGACAGATTTCAACTGGAATGTTCAATGAGAAGTTTGATACTAATGGTTATGCATTTTTGAATTATGAAAAATACCTTAAAAAAAATTTTAAATAAGAAAAGTAGGTAAATAGTTAATTTAAAAAAAACCTTACACAAGAAAAATTGGTGCAATTAATGTGTATCATTTTGATACTAAAAAGTTTGTTTATGGCGTAATATCGTCGGCATCATGCTGAACTAACGAATGTGAAAATTGGCTCTTTTCAGGAGAGCCAAAACAATATTTTTGTCCAACAGACGCGTTTAGTTATTTTCAACGTTTTAATTTTATAGATACCTTTAAGTGTAAAACTTATCGTTTGTTGAAGTTATAACCAATAATAGCCCTTTTTGAGTACTACAGCAAACCATTGAATTTGAAAAACGCGATTCGCGATTTTTCACGTTTGTTTGTTTAGCAAGTTTAGCATGGTGCTGACCATATTATCAAGTGTTTTTTTTTTTTTTGAATACACAAAACACACCCACACACACACACACACACATTACTTTCGTTTTGTACATTCAAATATTTAGAACCAATGCTGTGAAGTTGGAGTCGGACTGATTTTAGGGTAAAGAAGTCGGAGTCAAGAGTCGAAGGTTTAAAAATTCAAGAGTCACAGTCAATCATTTTCCCTTAAAGTCTGCAACCCTGCCAGTTCTTGTAGAATCGGAGTCGAAGGCTCCAAAATTCCCCCAAAGTCTGAACACAGTTCAGTTTGCTCGACTCAATCACGCCCAATGATTCTGATTTTGAGATGAAAATTTCAGTTTGACTCCAAGCAATAGAAAAAAATCTAATAAGATTGAAAAATAGCAGTAAAAAATTGTTGTTCGTTACTCCAAAGTCTAAAGCGCCCTCTATCGGCATTTTTCAAACTACATCTTCAAAATTTGTTTTTAAGAAAACACTGATAAAAAGAGTAATTTTAGCTAAAACTGCAAACTAATCAACCAATTTTTCCCCTTTTTCTGATCATTTGAAATTTTGGACCCTAAACTTTAATGACGTCTTTCTCCTTCGGAAGACGTTTGGGATCCTTATTTTTACCATTATATTGTTTGTCCTGATGTGTACTCTCGCCCCTTAAAGTTTTGCCCAAGAGCTCAGAAACACCCTGTATGTATAGTCGATTCCGGTTAATATAGGACCACATTGGGAAGGACCATTTTGGTCCTAATAACCGGTTGCTCCGATTAAGCGAATAGGACCTGTGTAGCTTAACCGATCATGCTATACACTGTTAAAAAAATTTCCTGAAAATAACGAAGAAAGTACCGGCAGCAAAGTTGCCGTAAATATTACGTTTACGTTCAATGACTTTCCGTGATTTAACAGAAGTTCCATTTCTTATTTCTCCGTAGTTGTAGTTTTCCGTTTATAAATTTCCCGTGACTGAACGAAAATTCCATTTCTTATTTTTCCGTTCATTTACGATCTTTCTGTGTTTTAACAGAATTTACGTTCCTTATTTTTTCATTGTGATATTTTTTCCATTTCTCACTTTCCCGTATTTAAGTAAAAAGATTTTATTTTCAAAAAAATATTTAAAAAGTTATGTCAAGTATTGACTTTTCGTTTCATCAAAAATTTAGTTCTTTAAAATGATATATAATACAGATATAGTTAACTGTTCAAAATTATTACTTTTTTTATTTGCATTTGTTACTCAAAGATTTTTTAAATTAACAACTGGACAGAGAACTTACCTAACATAATTTCTACTCCGAGCATCCGTGACCAAAACTTTTTATATCAACTTCAGATGAATCAAATTAATCAAATAGTACTAGCAGAAAAATTGATGGATTTGAATATGACACCAATTATCCCTGCTGATACTGTTCGATATTCCCTTCTTCCTACAGTGTCTGAGGTGGCATGGAAAAACATACATGAGAAATATGATATTTTTATTTGCAGAATATGTCAAATAAAATATTATTAAAAGCAGGTTGACGTTATGATTTAATAATATATCTGATAGAGAGTACCGCGTATCTATTGTATTTAAAAACAGAATCATTGACATACATGCACGTGAAGAATTTTTGATTCAGATGCTGCATGCCTCCCCCCCCCCCCCCCAACGATGTCCCAATTTTTCACTCATTGGAATCGCAACATAGATTTTTAGTACATAATCATCATACTTAAGCATATCAATATCAATCAGTTCGTTTTACCTGAACTGTTTTTCCAAGAAACTTGCAATAATCTCAAATAAGTTGTTGGATAAGAGTCTAACAAATTGAATTAAGTACTTATTGTTGCCAAAACTTTCATTGTATTTTCAAAGATCATTAATACACCTTTATTTAGAGATTTAAAATAGTGACTTTCAGTATTCCAAACCTGTGAAGCAAACCCCCCCCCCCCCCAAAAAAAAAAAAAAAAAAACTAAGTGATTTTTCCTATCTTGCTCGCACACCTCTCCGGTAGATACGGCATTCAGCGTTAAGAATGTAATGCTTTAGAGCAATAAAAAATAACTTTATAATAGTTCTATAAATTCTAAATAAGCTAACATCGGAATTCTATCAAATGCATATTAACAAGAAAAATACATTTGTATATTAACATGTACAAAGATGTTCAACAATACTTACATGTGACCAGCGGTGCTAAATTTAAGTATCTCCATTGCATCTGGATACAAGTAATCCAAAAAATAGCCTTTATTTGAAATGGATAACACGAGATCCTAAAACTATTCTCACCGCTCTAGAACACACAATATGACTAACGAATAGAATTGTTCAAAGTAGTGAGCAAAATATTAAAACCACAAGGATATTCTGATACTGACTCAGTAAAACCCACATCAAATCACCAAGACGATCAAAACACATCTGCCAGTCTAAAAATGGCGCCGACATTTTTCCAAACCTACAAAGCTCAAAGGCGTATAAACAATTTTGACATACGAGTACTATTACTCTCCAGACATGAAATAGCAAGCTATCTATTTTTTTTACAGCATCGGAGTTGTTATTCTAAATATGCTTTTAATTAGCAAAATGTAACAGTGCGAATTATAAGCACTATCAAAAGTGATGTTTATCATGACTTGAAGGCTAATCAGAGCAAAGTACAGCACAGCGGCAACCCTAGTGATGGAAAAATTCTGTTTTCGTTACTTCTTTTCGTGATGTTTCTGTTATTGTAAGGAAAAAATACGTTTTGAAGCATTACAGAAATATTCTGTTAAAATCAGTCAGAAAACCACCTGAATTTTCAGTTTTTTTTTAACAGTGTACATAACAACATAATACATGTTACACAAAGCATATAAATGCCCTTATGATTATTGCGAGCCCCATATGTGTGGTAAGCGTACAAAGACATTAAAAATTGCTGTTTACAAAATCTGTCCATCAAAACATAAATTAAAGTACAGCGAATAATCTTTTTACACTCGTCCCAGATCGATATGATTTTGGCTATTCCTTCGACTAAGTAGCGTTTCAATTCAATAATATCCAGAAGTAAATAAAAATGTGATAGTGAAAAAATAAGTGCTAAAAAATACTTATCGATCATAGTTTCCAATGAAACATAAATTATATATTTTACAACTAAATTAAAAAAATTTGAAATTTCATTAAAAATTTGATTTTTTTTGGAACAGTGTCGCCTTGAAATGGGAGTTTCGTGAACCATTTTTTCCTGGTAAATATTGCTGGGTTAAATTGAAAGTTACAAGAAACCATTATAAATCTTTATTGCACTAACTATTAAGTTCGTTGACCTTACATAAAACTCGCCTCAAGTGGGAGATTTTTTATATTTTTTTCCAATTTGTTCTGACGTTCCTTGGTTCGATTAAACGGATTTTTGGTCTCAATAAGTGAATAATATTAGTCTTGTGTTATGAGATAAGTTTTGGTTCTTCAAGATTTGATCCGAATAAGCGGCTGTCCGATTAACCGGTGGTCCAATTAAGCGGAATCCACTGCGTACATATATTTTTTTTCATCTTTGAAGCACCGAGTTACCCATTAAGCACTTTGTTGAAATTGATTTCTAAAAAGTAAGTGAGATTTTAAAATCTTATTTTCTTTAAAAGACGCGCCAAAATCGCGAGAAAGTCTCGCATGGAAATATTTTTCAAGTGAGATTTATTTCAAAAGTGGGTGATTTTTCGAGCTCTATCAGGAACCCTGCATCTCGAAGAACAGTGCTATAAGATCTTGCATACTGCATAAGGTGATCGAACCGTAGTCTGTTTGGAAAAAAAACGTGCAGTCTGTCGTTATGTGAATATAAATGTTTGATAGACATAACTTAACACTGCACCTTGAAGTCTATCTTCTACGATATAGTTACTCCCCAGCGAGAAATCCAAGGAGAACTAAAAATTACCTTGGGAACCAGTTCTTTAGTTTCAATACTATTTCAGAAATCATGTTACACTGAATTTCCCTACAAACTCTGAGGAATAGTTTCTCTGGCACCAAAAATTTCTGCCTGCCACCTAAGATTTTACGATTTTTGTCAATCTTTTCTTACCTCTATTTTTTTGCTTCATCTGGAAAACAAAAAATACAAATAGCTCGTTGGAAAAGCTAAGCTCTTTCGTTCATTTGCTGCAACTTACCGGTGCGAATCCAGATTTTTATCTATACAAGCACGAAAACTAAATACCAAAGCTGTGTGGATGCTGATCCGGATATTCCGACCCTAGCAATAAAAACCTACACACATTCGTACTAGTTACAACAACCTCACATTTCTCATCAATAATTGGATGTTCAATTTGGAATTAGAATCCTTATGGTTTCTGTTTGTTCAATGTTATTTTTGAACACCAGAATTTGTAAATGAAGGTAAGCATTGTAAAATTTCTACCCTTTATTTTAAGTAGTAATCTTCCCCTTGAAATTCATACGTGTTAACTTAATTAAATTCAATTAACTACAAGCCAAAAGTATCTACTCTAATGACGGGGGTCCGCACTGAACATTGGTCCAAGAAAAGGGTTCGCTTGCAATAAAATTTGGAAAGACCTGCTTCAAGGTATATTTCAGTAAAACAAATTTTCATCAGATAAATAAATACCTTTGTGCTGAACAGTAAAGTAAGAAATAAGAACGTCGTAAATTGTTATCAATTAGCAACAATAAATTAATTTTCAGAATTTAAGTAAAATGATATTTTGCTGCCAGGGATTTGTTGAAAATCAGTGAAACATAATCTTGGAGCTTAATATCTATATGATGAGTGACCCTTGTTCTGATGATCTGCTCTTTGGTAAATAATCTAAAATAAGACTTGAAACTCGAAAAATGGATGGTACGTAAATGTGCTAAGAACATTTGAAAAAAAAATGTAACCGTAAAAAACAAATTATTCCCTGACAGAAGATGCATTGATATCTGAGAGAGAGACAAACTTAGCGTTATTTTGTTAACTATTCTTTCAAAACTACGGCTTCGTTCGTAAAAGGAAGTTTACATCGATATCTTTACCGCCAGTTGGCCTCGCCCTATCACATCCATTTTACATTGGTTGCATCAAATCAGCCTCCACGCATGACCGACATTGATTGACGTCGCAGTAGGCAATTGGCCCCGCCTTTGACACCGCCCACTTATTTTGTCCGCCCCATCTGCCGCTTCTCCACTCCAAGTGCCAGAACATGCGAATGCCGCATGGAAACTTGATGCTCGTGTCCGTTTCTCTCTGATTCCCAGTGCTAGAACGAGTTTTTGGCGGGATCATATCACATCTCCGGCATTGGTTTCCGCTGGAGAAAGTTGATTGTGGGATGAGAATTATCGATTGGAAGTAAAGTTTCTGTCAACATTGTTGACTGTTGAATTCTGCTTTGCAGTTTGGTAAAAAATTTCACTTGCCATAAATATAATTGGATGAACTAGAATCGTTATATAACGTAAGAGGAATATGTAAGATATTACTCAGCAAATCCGGTGGAAAGGAAGCACACATTTGTCTAATTCAGTAAAACTATCAGTGATATCTTCATTAGAAGGTAGAAGTGTAGCAAATTCTCTCAGGTTGGAAAATGTACAAGAATCCACCTCATGTTGTTTTAAAAATGGGTTAAGAAAAGAGTTTAGAGGATAAATGAAGTTGACAAAGAGTTTAGAGAGAGAAGTTGACAAAGAATGTTTCTTAATTTAGAACCATCACGCTGGATTGTGTGTTCCTGGATCTCTCACAAAATTTACTCTGATAACCATTTAACGATCTACAAATAATAATGCGCCATACAATTGAAGAGACTTGTTTCGAATGTGAAACTTTTAAACCATTTCCTTGCTGAAACAGCTTGTTGAAATTCAAACGAAGTGTAATTTAGAGGTCCTCAAGAGCTTTTACGTTTCATCAAGAATTTTAAACCAACTGAAAATATAACATTGCAAAGAATCATCAAAAAGCTGTAATCATTTCGAGTAACTAAAAGACCCAATTCAGCAACAGTGAATCGTTTCGAACCATGATATAATCCTAAACCATAAAGTAACTATCCTGCAGCGGAATCGAAAACAATTCCTGCAACGGAATTGCACTTTTACACGATCCTCAGAAGTGTCGTCAAAAACAAAAACCGAAAAACTTGAGCAAGATGCAACAGAAGTCGTAGGTCGTGTGGAAGAATTTGCTAAGCAGTCATGAAGCGAGTGCTGTGTGCGGGATGTGACACCCCGATTCTGGACCGTTTCCTCCTGAAGGTGGAGGATAGGGCCTGGCACGCTAAGTGCGTCAAGTGCTGGGACTGTCAAGGAACACTGGCAGAGAAGTGCTTCTCGCGCGAAGGGAAACTCTTCTGCCGCACAGATTTCTTCAGGTGAGTTTCTATCTGTGTGTGCTTATCGTTTAAATTTTCTAATGCCTATGATTTAAAAAAAAAAAGAAAATCAGTCTATCAGCATTTTGATCTGATTAAGGACGAACAAAAAGACTTGCTCAGTACACTGTAAAAAAATTCCGAAACGTTACTGGGTATTTCCGTGTCACGTTTCGGGATTTTAATGGTTTTTATCCACTTCCTGGAAAAATTAAGTATTCTTGACTAAAAGTTTCCTGAATTGCTACAAGTCGCAAGAATACAGACTTTTCACTGTTGTGAAAAATATTTTTATCTCCCAGTTTAAAGATTAACTGAGCGTATATATAAAGTGTATCGGCTTTACTTCAGGTACGACCCGTCCATGCTAATTAAGCTCCCAAAGGAAGCGAAAAAGAGTGGACTGCATTGCTTTGCGAGATTTGCAGGCAAGTAAAGTTTTCGTTACTTACTTACAATTCTGGCATAGCTTTGGCCATAAGTGCAATAATGCTCTTTTAACTTGCTTGAAAAATCAGAATGATGCCAAGATATTACTTCCACAGACACGGCTGGTTTTAAACGGGAAGATTTCTGAATTTTTCAGGAAGCTTCCAGGATAATATCAGGAATGTATCTGAATTTTAGCTGAAAAAGTTCCTGGAATTTGCAAGATATGTTGCTGGCAGATATTGGGCACATCAGCTGCCCATTATTTTCCAGGAACGTTTCTGAATCGTTTTTACAGTGTAGTTTCTAATCTGTGGGGTTGCTCTATCCCCCAAGAGAGGGATAGAGCAACTTTAAAGGGGGCACGCAGCTCTTTTTGACATATGACCGAAAAAAAAATCGATGTCAGTAAGTAAGAGTCGGTAATGTTTCATTGGCACTGCATTTGAGTTTGAGTGCTCACACTATGAACATCAAAATATTTTCAATGACACCAGGTTTTGGGAAAATGTGTGCTTAAAAGCAAGCCCATCAGTCCATCGCATTGACATTGCATTAATATTTCACTTATATAATATTTTTATAATGTATAGTTTCTGCAAAAAAAAAAAAAAAAAAATGAGTTATAAAATGTAGTAAAATTATTTATCACTACTCAAATTACAATATAATAGTAAATAAATATGCATTGCGTGAACACTATTTTGTAAAAGTTATGAAATTGTTTTTCTAAACAATTAAATAAACTGAAACTTCAGGATGGCATTTGGGAAATTGAATTGTTACGAAAACTATATGGAGAAGGGGTGGATAGTTTCTTTATGAAAAAAAGGGAGCGCAGGTATAAAAAGTTTGAAAACCATTGCTGCAACCGAAGAGGTCAAAAGAATTTATAGAGGCGTAAAAAATCTCAAAATTCAACATGAAATTTTCATTTTTGTTTAAAATTAAAATATTTTTTGTCGTTTCTTTCTTCCTTTGCTTCGCGCTTATAACATTTTCATTTAGTTTGAAACGGATCTTGAATTGCTAATCGATATGGATGTTCTGTCATGAGAAGGGAAATTATCCCATAACACAAAACAACTCAATTTGAATCCTTTTTGTGCGTGTTTTAACCTTTAATAACTGACTAGCCTGCGTGCCCGGCGTTGCACGGGCTACTTAAAAAATGAAAGAGCTGCTCAACTGATGTTTTTGTTTTATTCTGACATCAGTTTCTAAAGCGCTAAGGAGTAAATAATTACGCGTAATGCAAGGTTTGCAAAACACCAGTAGAGCATATTTTTGGCAAAAATCTCTTTAACGTTAATCATATTTATCAATAATACAAGTTATGAGTGTTTTCAATTAGCACAAAAGATGAAAATATATGCATTCTCAACTATAATATGTGCTCACTTTAAACGGAATTAAATCTGATAGAATATATCTGAAATATTTATGTACAATTACAATCAGCTTTTTACATAAAATTACACACACTTTTTTGTTGATTACGTGAAACTAAAGCACCAAGACTTATTAAATACCAATAAGTATTAATTTAATATCAAGTCATCAGATTCCAATTAAACTTTAGTTAAAATCCTTAAAAACAATCTTTTTTGTTCAACTCTGTTTCACTTAAAGAAATCCAAACACTCTTAATTTAACGTGTTCTTTTAACGATACAAACTGTATTTCAAAAATCGAAACAGGAAGGAAAAAGAGATTTATTACAATTCGAAAACTCACCCATGTGACGGCAAAAAGTCCAACAAAATAAACATAATTAGTCGCACATCCTAAATGTACCAAAATATGAGGCCGGTGAATGATAAACTTACACTACAATCAATAAACATTACTAAAGAAACATTTTTCATATGCTGAAAAGAGTTAAGAACGTTGAATGTGAAAAAATAAGAAAGGACATCAGACGATAAATGTCCGAATAGAGCAACCAATTTTAAACTAATTTAAAATGAAATTCTAGATGGAAACGTTGTTTTAAGATTTGGACAGCAGCCAAAAAAGTCTTTTTTAAAACAATTTTTAGAATTTTATTTGCTCACGCATATGCAAAATGGCAACAGGAAAGAAATAAAGATTCCTGAATAACGTTATGTTAATTAACGTTTTAATTAATATCTCCACTAATTAAAGTCGCACAATTACGAGATTGGTCCTATTGTTTTCTTTGGAAAATTTTGAATCGATCGGTATCTTGTTTGACTCTTGATTCGCAGCGGTTCTCGAGAAGATCGATCTTCAGACAGACAGACAGACAGACAGACGGACGCGAACAGATTTTAATATATAGTAGATTCTCATGTCTTTTTAGACACGGATTCCGAAATTTCGGAAATCTCAAATTTAACAATTCGCAAAAAAATGAGAAAAAAAAAATCATAGTTTTAAAATAAAAGACTCCCCCCCCCCCAAGCATTTTTGGCTTATACTATGGATTGTTAAGATAGTGAGGGTTGATGAAGAAGAGGTGCTTAAACCTAACTTTTTAATTTCTAATGAAAATGGAAGAAAACTAGCCATATATTTTTCCAACTTACATTTAAATTTAACACATTGAAGTAATTTTCTGAGGTATGTCATACATTCAAAAACTTATCCCTATCTTCAACCCATCCTTGATGACGAAGCAAATAAGATGCTTACAATTTTACTCCATTTGCGCAAGCTTCTTAGAATTGCTCATGCACTGCTCCCAATTTTTTACTTTTACAACTTCTTGGTGAATCTTATGTCAATTCTCGATGCAATATCGATAAATAGTGAGCCACTAATATCGTATTAAGCCCCACTACATCGAACTCGGGATATAACGATTCCCTAGTTGTATCGACTCATTTAAATGGCCCCAACTGAACTCCTATGCCGTTAATGTATTTTAAAATGATCACCAGACAGAAGAGAATCGGTTATAGCGATGCAACTATTTCTAAAATTTTTAGGTTTTTATAACATTTGTCTCAGCTACTTTCCTTACCAATTTTCCCATAGGCAAACACGATTTGCTGCAATACCCTGTCCAAACCAATCATCACCTATAATGTTCTTCTGATAATATTGTGAACTTCACACTGACCATGGCTAAATTAGGCAAGACAACATTTTTTTTCTGTGGAGGATTAAGTGAAACTGATTCTGAAATCAAAAAGCAGTCTAATTCTCAAATTTCAAGGAAGTTTCCTTTACGAATTCTAAGTCTATGGTAGCTTTCAGTCTTTTTGGGCAAATTTTTTACGACAGAAACTATAGATAAACAACTTGTAGATTTGTTTACAATGGTTGACAGAAAAATCAACGAAATTTACATAAAATGCAAAAGTTTGCAGCCAAATACATTTCTATAGCTTATTACTGTGTACATAATACTAATATTTTGCTTAATTTTATCGTAATCACTGAATATCGGAATCACTGTATTACAAAGACATTCATTATAGAAGTCTTAACAAGTTTATTTTAATCGGTGGAAGCGAACCCTCGGTTGTATCAATTTCCTTAGACAATCCGCTGAGGGTTCGTTATAGCTGATTTTGACTATATTTTCATTTTCCTTCATACCTTTCCAATAGTTCTAATGATCGTGAATTAAGATAGGCACTTTCAAGTGCTTGTAAGTCTAAAATTTTGTGCTTTGGGCAGCATGTTCTCAACCACTGAAAGTTTAAATGCTCCTATATTTCGCAGACATTCTACGTTTTAGGAAATTTTAAAAATGAAACAAAAGTGATTCCGTCAGGGAAAATAAGAAATTTGCACGAGGATAAGAGCATAAGTGGCCCAAAGAAACAGATGGAATAAAGATGAAATTATTTGAAAAATTTCGTCATCTGGGGAATATGAAAGCCTGACTATGATTGATTAAAATTAATTGATTTAAAAAGCACTAGAAATAAATTTAGACTCGTTTTATGACATTTTTCATGTAAAATAAAGTGATCTATGGGTCCCTCTTCCTCCAAGTTTGTTTGAAGACAATATTGCTTACTATTAGTTTATTAAAATTTATTCATTTTTAACTATATTAGTCAAAAAAAAGAATAAATATAAAAAACAAAAACTTTTATTCTACTTCCAAGCAGTGTCATAGTTTATGATTTTAGCGAATTTTGAAATATTTGAAAAATTCTTAGCGCTGGAGTTGGTAACTGGAGGGAGCAAGTCCAATCATTGGCTCAGTAGGAGCTGAGGGAAAGATCCCCTGTCACGTGATTAAACTACGACGAATGGGCGACACGTTTTGCGTAAAACTAATGAAAGAAACCTAATTTAATCCTTTACTTTACTTCAGATGCTTTCCTGTGACTTAGGATCTTTGCTTCAAGAATAAAAGGCTCCACTCTCTCCATCTTTTATTTCTTCTCAATGGAAAATTCCTGACGCGATGAGAAACATTAATGTTACTTTGTGATTCAGCGATAAAAATGTTTAGAAATTAATTATCAAAACGTAAAGCTCCTAACCGTCGCAAGACTTGTATTATCTGTCGTCAGGTCAGACGTGGGAACGAAGGAACCCTAATCGAAAGATATGCCTGTCTGCGTCATTAAACACCATTCTATCTCTACTACTATCCAATTCAAAAAAGTAAATAAATAAAACAAAAAAAAAAATCTGAATGTAAAGGTTTTCGAAATAACATTGGTTTTTTATTTTTCAAAATAGAAACAAGTTAAAAGAAAAATACATTAGTTTGTAACATATTAATTTTATTTTATTTGATCTAATTTTACATGGGTATTTTACTTTTTACCGCAGAAAATTCGACACTAATTCCTGTCGTTTTAAATCACTCTTATAATCTATAATATTTGCAAAGCTATCTAGTGTAAACTTGTACGTAGCCTCGTAAGTTTGAAAAACACATTTAAATGAAACAATATATACATATAGATTAGAATTTTTTAAACTCTCTCTATTCTGTGTACAATTTTTATCAAAAACTTTTTTATAAATAAAGAAATAATTCATTGGCCGCGTAGTTTTTCTTTGGTTATTTCTGTAAGAGCCGAAATTGAAACGATATTATCAAATACTCAGAAGTTTGCTGTTAACTGTAAAATTATTTATTTATTCATTTATTTATTTGTTTATTGAGCAAGACTTAAGGAAGGAAGTGTGATATAATTCGTGTTGCATAGTAAAATTCCTGTTAGGTATTTTTTTTTTTTTTTATAATTCATACTTTATATAGTAGTTTCTAACCTAAATGCAGTAACCCTTTTCTTGTAATATTACATCTTGCTTAAGGATTCATTTGAAAATATAATTTTCTCCCAGGAAAAGAGTGGGGGGGGGGGGGGGCTTGCTGGCATTTTGGCTATGCGACAGTACAAATTGTGGGTTTCAAAACTCTTGCAAAATTGCTGTAATTTTTTTCTTCTGACAAAAGAAGGAGGGAAAACTACTCCTTTTTAAAAAGCAGCATAGACCAGAAAATATTAAGTAGGAGTGTAGTTTTCATTGATATTTTTTTAAAGAAAGCTTCCTTTAAGCAACGCTTTTTGAGCAAGCCTTACTGTATATTGTTGTCTTAGAAGATTTTCATTTAAGTAATTTTAATTTGCCCTTAAATTTATAAGGATTTCCAACAAAACATTACATTAAATTCTCCACAAACAAAGAACTAAAAATTATTCAGGATTTTTTAAATGTTCCTCAATATTTTTTGTGCTAAAAATTGCTGGTTTTTTATTTGAATTTAAAAGTTAAAACTCTTCACAGCTAATGTTTGTGAAAAAATTTAAATTACTCAGAAATACCAGTAAAAAATTAAATTCAAAATGCATTTATTTATTTTTTTATTGATTATGCGTATTCACTTCGAAAGTTTTTTTTTTTTTTTTTTTTTTTTTCGGTAGTGGTAGTTTAAGTTAAGCTCGTCCGTGTTAGATCCGTGAATAAACAAATAAATAAAGATTAGCTTATTTAAATCTTTTTAAGGATATTTTTAAGCCATCAATATTTTCTTTTAAAGGATAGCTCCTATCGATAAAACTCAATATTTTTTACTTAAAAGACAAATAATACTAACATTTTGATTTTAGATCTAAAAAATTGCAGAAATTCAAATATATAGTTTAAGTTTTTTTCAATTCACATTGAAGAATAAGTATAAATAATAAAGTCACGAATTAATACAGAAATTTTATTGCAATAGCCCAGTTGGCACAGTGAGGAGAGAAGTTGGGGGGTCCCCCCCCCCTCCCAAAAAAAAAGCCTTTTGTAGGGGCTTGTGTTATTGCCAATTTCATTTCCCTAAGATCGCAATACAAATATGCAGTGAAAGAAATATTGTCTGACCTTGCATTAATACTTTATCAACATTCATAAGCATACCATATAAATTAAATTTCCCCACAAAGTAATTTTTTTTTTTTTTTTTGCAACTACCATGACTTTGTTTAGAAGTTTTTGAAGAATCAGAACTTGATCAAGAAAATGAAGTTTATCGATCAATTGGTGCGAAATGTAAAAATATCATGATTTCTTAAGTGTCCTACCCTCCCTCGAGATTAGTAGCACGCCCTCCTAGTACCACGAAGTCCCCCGAAAGAGAAAAATGCCTCTGAAAACACCCATCCCCATGAGCATGAAAATGCCAGTGGCTCTGTCTGCCCCTTTACCTGCACTTATATCCACATTTTGCCGAATATTGATTTTTTTTTTTTTTTTTTTGAAATTTTAATTCTAATATTTGAATTCTACCAATTCAAAATAGAAAACATAAATCCATTTTGGGAACTGTATATGTATTTCCATTTAACATCGTAAATTTATCTACATGAAGTATAGTTATTAATCTAAAATAAATCATTCCAAGAGCAAAACTAATTAATGTTGTAGATGACTAATTTGGTTTATATTTATCTGTAATTCTACATAAATGGATAATTACTTTTTTTCCTGATACATGATTCGATAACTGATAATCATTTAAACATGTTATGTTATTAAAAAAGAATCCTGCAATTACTTTACATACAAATACAAACCCTAGCAATATCCTTTCATAGCAGAATGTTCAAAACGTAAACTTGATGTTTGAACATTTTTGGAACAACTGCCGTAGTGTAAAATATTTCACGAGAAATGAACATATGTCTGTTCGTTTGATAAAAAAATTTGCATCTCAGTTTTTTTTTTTTTTTTTTGAGCAATCACGATTGCTTATTGTTCTCATTTGACTGTTTTGATGTCCTATCTTTTTATTTTCCCACCGCCACCCTCCGCACCCTGTCACCGTCGACCGGCTCCTCGCGATGCTGCTCCTATAGCGAAAGCCGTCTCCAGGTTGCATCCATGTCCTACACACACGCGCATACATACGCAGCTACACACACACACACGCACGCACACACACACACACACATACACACAACTGCCCACACATTCATGCCTGCACACTGACACAAACACATATGCCTACACACACATACACATCCCCCCCCCACATACACACATTCATATACACAACTACCCACACACTTATGCCAGCACACAGACAAACACAACATGCCTACACACACATATACATACCCCTACACACAAACACACATACCCCCACACACAAACACACACGCCTACATACACACACTTGTGATTGCAAAAAACATAATTTGAATTCAAGATGTCAAAATTCAAATTATTATTATTTTTTTTTTTTTTGTGAATAATTTTACAAGATTTTCTCAAGAGTGTTATCAAGAATCATATTTTTTTTTTTTTTTAAATGTTGAGTTTTTTAAACTGTTGGGTTTTTGGGTGCCGATTTGCGGGCTTCGATAGCATGAAAAAATGCTCGAATTTCAGACTTTAATAAGCCTTGGCAAAGTGATTTTGCGGAGAAGAATAATGGAAGACCTATTTCTGCCCTTCCAACTTAAAAAACAAAAAAAAAACTTAGTAGATTTCTCGTAAAGCATTAAAAATTGTTTAAATACTCCCCAGAAAACTGAGAAAATTTGCAGATAAGTAAATTCAATGCTCTTTCATATGCGAAAACTTTATTGCCACTCTCCCCTCCCCCCTCCTTAACCCCATGGTCATTGCCTTTCTAGCTCAGCCTGATCTGACTAGATTATTTTTTAGCTCCATGTCATTTTGAGTCATGATATTTTGATTGATAAACACCTTAGAACATTACAAAAATATATATTAAAAAAAAAAAAACCTTGGAATATGAGCAGCTTTTTGTTAAACGTATCCATAGAGCAAGGTCATTTCACGAAGTTTAAATTTTATTTTTTACTTTTTGGAATGTGATTTATAATGCATACTATTTTCTTATGTATTACTCACCATCTACAAGAAATCGAGGTAAAAATCCTAGCTGATCCATGAATACTTTTTACATGTAATTTTATTACAAGGATACACTTTTTGCGAGGCTCGAATTTTCGCGAGATCGTCGTAATTGCTAAAAATGAAGGCTCGCGAAATATCTTTTTCTTTAACTTTCCATTCCGTTCATATAAAATTCGTGAAACTTTCAGCTCGCAAAATCCCCGATGTCCTCATTTTCGTGAAAATTACGGATCGCGAAAATAACTGCTTTTGCAGTACTCAAAAGCTGCTATTACTGTCGTAGCTCAACCTCAAACTACCTTGTTTATGAACTGCTTTTGTCACTATTTGAATCCCATAAAAGTGATTATTTCAAAATGCAAGATTCAAAGGTTGAAATCGACTTGTAGAAGATTTATTAATTCAAAATTATGTTAAAGATATTGCATAATAACTTTTTAACACATGAAGTACTAAACGGAAATTTTACCGTAGGAAATTAGACTAGAGAGGGTTTGTGTAGATTCAAAAGCCCAGAACGACATGCAGTCAAGCCCGAAGACTAGGAGTTAGTTATTTCATTTCTTGTTGGTAAAAGTTAAGAACATTGAGCCAAACTTCCGCATAAAAGTTGTATATAGAAACAGCAGAGTTAATCCAATGCTTTAACAAAATTTAAAAGAATTCGCTCACCAGTAACAGAAAAAAAAATCGATTTGACTTTGCTAAGACAACAGATTTAGATCTACTTTTTGTTTTAAGAAATTGTAGAGTATTCAAAGTTAATGCGATTTTAGGAGAAACTGAGGGCTTTATCGGCGAAAATCCTTTTGAAAACCAGACCTTTTCTTTTTAATCAAGACATGAAGTCATCAATGCTGCCGTGGGCAGGCAAACAGCAGTATCTATGCAGAAATGAGTTTTCAAGATATTTGAAGAAACGCGTTTTGGATTCAATAATAATAGCGTTCCATTTCCATGTTGGAATTGGACGCTTTTTTCACGTTTTTCTTTCAGCAAAAAACAAATAAGCAAGCTGGTACAGTAAAGCTAACGTACAATAGAGGACAAAAATGCAAAAAAAAAAAAAAAAAAAAAAAAAAAAACCTGAAAACATTTGCAGTTTCCACAGTTGAACACTCTTTTGAAAGTCCTTTTAATAAAATCATTTTCTTTAAAATATGAAAGTATTTTAATAGATGGTCTAAAAATCATTTTGAAAAAATTATGACTTTTATGCTCTTTTTTCAAGGAGGGGGGGGGGGATTTTGGCATTTTTTAAAAGCTTAAATACTTTTAAAAAGACTACAAACTTTGAAGGTTTGAAAGTATTTTTAAAAATTCAGGACATCTAAAATACGAAAATTTAAAGAGACATTGAAAGAATAAGATAATTTACAACCGGGACTTTAAAGGATAAAATTTCGTTTTAAACAACACTGACGACCGTTCAACTTTAGTGAAAGTAAGAAATCGTCAGACGTTCCTTGACGTTTTATTTTCCCCGGGGGCCCCCAGATTTTTTCCGAAAAACAGAAACGTCAGAATTTTTAGATCAGCGGTTGTTTCCCTGTAATTTTATCCAGTGATGGAAGCAGTTAACTGCGTATCAGTTTTTACCATCGGCCTTGGATCTCGGCCACACTTTCGGGCAGACGATTAGGGATCTAATAAATTCATCGAAACTAGTGAAAATAGAAAGAGAGAAACAGAGAAATAAAAAAAAAGGAGCAAAAGCTATAAAAATGGTTCCCCGCATTCGATGACAGTGAATTAATCAAAAGTAAGCGGTGGTCGGGAAACTTGCATTTAAGCGAATTACGGGCTCGGAAACCTTCAATTATTAGATAAAGAGCGGGAGAGTCAATTGCGAGCTCACTCTACAAGATGATCGTTTGGAATTATGCAAATGGAAGTCACTCAACTCGGGGAAATCCACTCGTTCTTTACCTGTTCTTAGAATGCTTATACTAAGATATTTTTTAAAAAAATCATGAAAACAAATCAGACGAAAAGTAAAATTCGTCCTCGTCGGTACAGAGTCAACAAAAATTAGAGGGGGAAATATTATTAGGTATTTAATAAAATAAATGCTTTATTTCAGAATTGATTTAGGTTCATGAGAAAACAAACATTGTCAATCTTGTGTCTTGCTTTTTTCACACGTTTCACGCTTTTTTCAACCTTTGGGGAAAATCGAGGTTTTACGCAGAATACAAACTACCTTTAACGGATTCATTCTCACATGCTTCAATATGCTCAAAGCATTTGATGTTGCGTTGGCTGGTTGGTTTCTATAGTCCAAATTATTAGGTACTAGCGGTACCCGCACGGCTTTGCCCGTAGCAGAAAATTAAAAGGTCATTTGGTTCGCCTATTATTTCAAATAATGAATGATGAATTTCTCGCTGCTATGTTAATTTGCCCATGGTCGCATATGGTAGTTTGCTCGTCCACGTTATGGTAATTTGCTCGTTCACGCTTTGATAATTTGCTTGATAAAATGTTCTTAAAATTGGGATGGAAAAAGAACAAAATCGAATTTTTGAAAAATCGCTTCTCGGTGTTCCCCCCTATGCTACGAACTAATTTTGTGCCAAATTTCATAAAAATCGGCAGAACGGTCTAGGCGCTATACGCGTAACAGACATCCAGATATCCAGCTGACTTTCAGCTTTATTATTAGTGAAGATAAAGATACTTAAAGTGCTCGTAAAATCCTTTGATGAGCAGATAAAACATAGATTCCTTCCAAGTCCCGTCACATGGTTTCTTGCTTCTTTAACCAAATATGAGAAAACTTAGCGCATTGCCTTTGGAACACCAAATTCTATTGCAGTAGAACGTCAGAAATCCGAACTACTTAGGACCATAAGCAGTTCGGATTTTCAAATTGTTCGGATTTTCGAAAACAACCAAGAAAATAGCATGTAGAAAATAGAATGCTCTTTAATTAATTAAAGTGGTTGTACCATCATTGTTTTATGAACATAAAAGTAAAAAATATTTACAGTATCTGGTTGAGCTAATGTACAGCAAGTAAAGAAAGGAAATTGGATGAATTCCTGAAAAATGCACCGACTTCACACAAAGAAAGTTAAATTAATTTCTGTCAAGAAAAACCGACTTTGACTCAAACATTTTTTTTAACTGTCTTATTTTTTCACATTTTTGAGTAAATGACTTATTTTTTAAAATTCATTATTAACAATATCACTTGTACTTAAGTAATTGACATTAAATCGATCGTAAAATCTAAATGGGCAACGAAATATGCTTAAAAATCAAATTCTAATAGAAATATCATGCTGGTTGAGGATTATGTCACAGAAATTGCGGCGAAAATCTTCATTTTGCAGAAATTTAAGATTTTTTACCGTAAAAATCATTAGGTTTTCTTCTTCCCCTAAAAACAAAGTCTGGTTACAGTAATTAATCAAAACACGCCATGTATGTTAAGTAGTAACTTATTACTAAAAAATACAACTTATACTTGCTGACTTCAGTTGTTTGATATGACAGCAAATTAAACTCTAACCCTCTCTATCTTCACATTAAAGTTCTGTACAAGGCATTTAAGTTATCACTGATTGTGTTTTATCTATATGAGAACCAGCGTCTATCTCTACTTATAGGAATTAGGACTGGACATTCTCCCAACATATACAATGTATGGTAGAAATCTCTTCAGGTCAATATTCCCAAAATTCTCAGGGGATGCACTTACCCGAACTCACCTTATGACAACGTAAAATTACATGAAATTTGCAAATTTCTGCGAACATATGTTTCGTTTCGAGGTTTCAATTAATCCATTTTTCAAAATGCAATTAAGTGTGAGCTTTAGGATGAAAAGTCATCCAAGAAAAGCTCAATCTGAAAATTTCGTGTCATAAGTCGCGTCTCTTATTTTACGTTTTCAAAAATTAAGTCATTTGTTCAATTCTTGCACACAATGAATTTGGACTATACAAAAAATAACGACAAATCAGTTTTTTCGTGCGCATTATAGTAAAATGACGTAAAGCTGACGGCCCAAAAAAGTTTTATAGCTAACGTCTTTGAATAAAACAAATATTTAAAGTACTAGAGAGTCGCCCGTCATGGTATGACGGGTGAAAATTGTTTCTGCATTTGAACGAAGCCATTGCCTTTTTGGTGACATTTTGATAAGTGAAATTTTAACCCTAACACTAGGGGATTAACCCTAAACTCCAGTAGGTAGCGTTCAATGTTGATCATTTTTTCGTTTCTTCATTCAATTGAAATGACACAGTTTTACCAGTAAAACAGTTAAGTCATCGGATCGAGTTCAGCCTTGTCACAATAAAGTCTTTCCCTGCATGTTAAACGTTACCAAAACATATTATCAAATTATCATGCCGTGGCGCGAGTTCCATTGTTAAAACACGCGGGTTACTCGATCATCGGCTGTTATTTATATGAGGTTTACCAATTTTCTAAAATATTTTATAGTGAGTGTTCCTTTCCTCTTGAAAAAGAAAAACTCATTATAAATTACTTTAGATACAGTGGTGGACAAAATTATAAACTCAAAATTTTTTTGTTTTGTTTCAATTACAACATGACTCAGTTTAAATTATTTTCATTGAAGTAAAGATGAATAGTTGAGGAAATAGTTCTAAAATTAGTTCATCTTATCAAGTAAATTAAAAAATTCATAAAATTAGAAAATTTGCAAATTTAATATTTTATCATTACGTGAAACCTGGACAAAAGTATAAACTCAGAGGTAAAAAATCGGGGATTACGAGAAAGTTTCGTTCCAAAATGTTAATTTAACGCCATAGAATGAATAAATGTTGCCATCAGTGATTGCTAAAAGTTTTGTTTTTGGAAATTTATGAGAAACATATAAATTCAGCGCTGGACAAAATTATAAACTCTTTTTTTTTTTCATTCTTTCAATCGTAATTAAATTCAGTTAAAACATTTTTTGTTCCAGTAAAGATAAATAACTCTCTCAGCATGGTAAAGCAGGATTGGCATTCCTTAATGGAAGATAGAACGCTGAAGATTACCAATTAATACTGGAAGATAATCTCTTACCTTTTGCTCATATGATTCCTGGAGGTAACTGATTATTTTAGCAAGATAACGCGAGTGTACACACAGCGAAAAGTACAAAAGAATGGTTCAAGCGCTGGGGTATCAAAGTTATCAAATGGTCAGCTCGTATTCCGGATCTTAATCCGATTGAAAATCTTTGGTGGACCACGGTTCGCAAAGTTTATCATGATCGGCACCAGTACCCAACCACAGAGGAATTAAAAAGGGCAATACTTTCAGCATGGAACCATATGCCACTGCAGCTCTTGGAAACTCTTGTGAGAAATCTGCATGACCAGCCGCAAATTCGAGGTAATTCAAAAAAACTGGGGGCCCAACTCGTTTTTAAAAGTTTGTAGTTTACACTAATGGCTAGATTTAATGCAGCGTTAATTTTTAAAAGATTTCAAATATAGATTTTTTTTTTAATTTATCCATGTTAATAGCAAAATTACATTTTCCTAAATCTATGCTTTTGTTTTACTGAAGTAATTGCAAATGTAACTTAGTTAAACTCAAAAAGAAATTAAAATTTTGTCAGCTTATAATTGTGTTTATGCAGTAGTGTAATTTTGTAATTCAGCATTGGTTCATTTTTGGATATTAAATGATTAAGTATTTGAATAAAATTCTACCATACTTCAGAGTTTCTTACTTTTGAGTTGATACTTTTGTCCAGGTTTCATGTATTATAAAGATATTAAAGTTGAGATTTTTTAAATTAAATTATTTATTTTATAAAGTTTATGAGTTATACTGAATTTAGGACTATTTAGTCAGTTATTTATCTTTACTGGAACAAAAAGTTTTTTAACCGAGTTAAATTATGATTGAAAAAATGAAAAAAAAAAGAGTTTATAATTTTGTCCAGCGGTACATTTATATGTTTCTCATTAATTTCCAAAAACAAAACTTTTAGCAATTACTGATGGCAACATTTATTCATTCTATGGCGTTAAATTAACATTTTGAAACGAAACTTTCTCGTAATCCTGGATTTTTTACCTCTGAGTTTATACTTTTGTCCAGGTTTCACATAATGATAAAATATTAAATTTGCAAATTCTCTAATTTTATGAATTTTTTAATTTAATTGATAAGATGTACTAATTTTAGAACTATTTCTGCAACTATTCATCTTAACTTCAATGAAACTAATTTAAACTGAGTCATGTTGTAATTGAAACAAAAGAAAAAAAAATTGAGTCTATAATTTTGTCCACCACTGTAATAGTATTTGTTTCAAATACTTGTTTTATTTAAAGTTGGGACTGTTTTTCGGGTGTCTGCTTTAGATCACTTTGCTCTAAAGCTCACAAGGCATAAGCTAAATTAATTTTACTTGAAGAGCAAATCAATTAAAAGTAGTATCGCGTAATAAAAACCTTGATTTTTTTTCCAATACTGCTCCAACCTTTAGCAATCACGAATTGATTATTGTTCTCACTTGACCGTAGCCTTTTTTTCCCCGTTGATAATGCAGTAGTGCCTCGTTTATCCGGCCATCGTTTATCTAGATCTCGGTTAATCCGGTATAAATTTTTAGAGTTTTTAAAAAGTTCTATAATCACACAGTTTTAAATTATGATAGCTGAATATAAGTGCCCCAAAGTATAAGTGCCCCAAGAAGCTTCTTATACTAGTTAACTGCAGCGATCACGCAATAAGTTATAGCAACTTAACTAACATCATGACGTACTTGAATCGTCAGTCCGACATCACCACAGCTGAACTATAAATGATAAAATGTTTGATTATTAAGGTATAAAAATGATAAAGTGTGGATCGTATGAAACAATCCTAATGTAATTTTGTTACAAAGCACTGTTTTTAGCAGGGCTGCGGATTCGGAAGGGAAATGGCCGACTACGACTCCTGGAATTTGAAACGTCCGACTCCGGCTCCGACTCTGGATTATTTTTTATTTCATTTATTTATTTTATTTTATTTATTTTATTTTATTTATTTTATTTATTTATTTATTTATTTGGAATTTTCCCCTCTTACGGGAAGGGGGAAGAACCCCTAAACATAGATTGAGATATTAATACTTTTTTTATGAAATTTTCGCGTTGTATTTCATGGAAAACCTAAGATGCATAAAACGTTAGAAATTCAGTTTGAAAATCAAATTTTCCTATAGTTGAATTTTTAAAGGGAAATTACTTAAAAGGCCCATTTAAGTAAAAATAAAAAGGATTAATTTGCTCCTCTTTTAATGTTCAACAAATAGATGTTGATCAAAACATGTGCTTTCAATGTTTGAAAACTGTAACTTGATAGAAAAAAAGCTTTCTTGCTAAATCAAAAAACTTTCTTGGGAGGGGTGGTTCGCCTCAGTGGACATCCACCTGGTAGGTGACACCTCGTGTTAATTTCAGAGTTTATAAAGGATATAAATACTTTAAATTCTGAAAAATTTCCCCAATAAATCTTAAATTCCATTTCATCTATAAAATTTCAAAGAAAATAGGGCACTATATTGCGGGGAGAGGCTAAGTACATGCACGTCTGGAGCAAATTTTGCACAAAATGCGGTGGTATACAGCTTTATACGAATAGCTTTTACTATACCTATATTTCTTCTTCGCTCAATTTTAAATTAAATATTATTAGCAGCTTTAGAATTAATCTTATTGCGAAGATTTTAAGATTAATTGCAATTATTCAGTGTTGTAACCAAGAAATCATATATTTATTTCCCTTCATATTTTTAGTGAGAGTTAAGCTTATAAAAATAGTCTTTAGATTAAAAAAAAAAAAAAAAAAACATTAGATACATTTTATCGGATCTTTTAGATTCGTGCTTTCGCCCCCAAAACTCTTTTGAATTTGCTGAACACTCTTAAAAGTTTCCACCCCAAGCTAACGGACCCCGACTTGCTCCATGGATACATTCCTTTTACTATTTTATAACTGAGATCGAAGTTAAATATATATTATTATTTTTATTTGAAAGTAATTACTTGAAAATGTTAGGCAGCAAACCCGTTTGCTGACATTTACTATAAGATAAAGATAGTTATAAAGGAAGCAAACTAGGTGACGGCTACAGAAAGTTCGGTAAATAATCAAGCCAGCTTGTTGCCAATGTCAGTTATTTCCATATTAGTAGTAGTCCTTTATACAATCATCGAACCAATTGGTAGTTAGTTTTAAAAAAAATGCAACTAGAGTCGGTAAAAATTAAAGAAAAAAAGAAGCCCGGAGTCGGCATGTTTTCCAACGTTTCCGGCCCTGACTCCTTTACTCCAAAATCGGTTACGACTCCGACTCCACAGCCTTGTTTTGCTTATTACGCTTACTACCTGGATCAGTGGTGCACACACCATAGCCCTGGATTTTTTTAACCGACATTTATCCTATGCATGTAAAACATAATATAATTCAAAACAAAAGTAACAATAATTTCAGATTTATTAAATGAAAAAAATCTAATTTATTTTGTCTCTTCCCCCCCCCCCCTACAAAATCAAACTGTATGTTAAAAAAATTGTTCTAGACTGATGGTTTGGCTTCGCTGTTTTTATTTTTAACTATGAGAAAAATAAATACACCCATTCTTATTCTTTCCAGTATTTTCATTAAGTATTAGTTATTCATAAATTTATTTTATTAATTAATGCTAAGTAATTATGCAAAAAAAATGTTCTGTTGTTTTTCGTTTCCGACAGTCGATAAAATCAAAAGAATATGTTTGGATGTGTGTTGGAGTGTGATATGAGAATGGTGGATCTTCGATCCTGGACTCCTCGATTCCCCCCCCCCTCCCTTTTGAGAAATTCCCGAGTGCGCCAATGACTCGGATTTTAGTTTTTCCGGATAGCCTTTGGTCCTAGTTAGTTCGGATAAATGAGGTTCTACTCTACATTTCTTCTTACGGTTTGAGTTGAAAGAAAGGCGAGAAATGAAACCCAAAAGTTTAATTACTCTGTAAAACGTTTTCGATGAATGCTGGATGGGGAATTTATAGTCGATTTGTCATGTTCTAAGTTCTGATAATTTCTTCAAAAGTTGCTTTAAAATGTAAAAAATGAGATAAAAAGTGAATTACGTCGTGAAGAAGAAATCCATTTATTTAACTTGTATTTAGAATATTTGTTATCAATGATTTTTACATGCATTAATCTTTCTTACAATTCGCAACTCCAGAGCTCGAATACGCTATCTTGCGGTGATTAACAACACTAAAGAAAAGGTAAAACATTCCATTCCACGTGTTTTCTTGGGAGTAAATTACAGGCTTCAGACAGTTTGTGGTGTAATGTAATTTGAGATGAATAAAAAAGAAAGCTTCCCACAAACACAATGAAAAATTACTGTCATTCACTTTGCATCAAAGCAAGTTATAAGTTACGGCATTTGTTTGTTTTACCTTTTTCATCCGCCATTAGACAGTGGCTGCAGAGCCCCCTCCCCATAGTTTATTGGAGTTGCGAATAGAATAAACTGATAAATTTTAATAACAAACGATAATAAACAGAAAAAATTACAGCTGAAATAAAAATGTACAGTTGACTCCCGCTACAACGCGATTCGACTTACGCGAAATGGCTATAACGCGAGTTTTTCACGGGTAATGAATTTTTGAGCTAACGCGAATTCCTCGCTCTCGAAACGAAAATATTTGGAGAGGAATCGTGGTGCTAATTGTCGGCTTTGTTATTGAATACTAAATATTGGTTTCTTGAATGTACTTTCATCTTATTAGCATCTCTGACTGTGCAAGTTCCCACACCGTTCTAGGCAAAATATCGCTCTTTTAGTGTGTATAAATAACCACTCTACATTTTTCATTTATTTATTTACTTTTTAAGTTATAAGTATGAAAAGTGATGAAATATTGTGACACCTAAGGCACGCGGTTTAACTAAAGTTTGTAAAGATGGAAAAAAAAAAGAAAGTTTTTGACAATTTAAGAAAGGATAAAGATTCTTGATATGCTTGAACAAATGAAAAGTGGATCGACGGTAGCACGATAATTATTTATGAGTGAATCTTCCAAACAGACAATTAAAAGTCAAGAAAAGGAAATCCGTAAAGGTTCAGAACTTAGCTCAGTGTCTAAGCAAAATGCAAACAGTATCAGGGCCGTATCCAGAGGGGGGGCCTGACGGGCCCGGCCCCCCCCCCCCCCCCCGAAATCCGAAATGTTTTGTACCGTAAAACAAGGGTTTTTTTTTTTTAAATTCCTAATGTCAGAAAAGGAAAATAACAAAGTTTTTTTTTATTCTTAATTTTGCTACTGTTCAAAATTTATAATATTTTGCAGAAATACAGAAAAAGCAGTTCTAGTTCTCATTAGCTTCAAGACATACTTCAAATTTAGACCTTTAATTAGGACTTCCTGCTCTCTTTCCCAATTCAATTCAGGGCAGCCCAGGGTTAAAGCAGGCCCCTTGTCAGTTCGGTAGACTTTTCAGTTTGGTAGACTTTTCAAGTCTACCAAAGTCTTTTTTTGGGGGGAGGGGGCCCTCCGTATTGTTTACCCATATTTTCAACCCTAGGTTTAAAAATATTGGGCCCTATTTAAGCTCGGGCCCGGGCCAACAGGTGTTCCTTCTCCCCTCTGTGCACGACCCTGCCCTCCTCCCCCTAAAACTCTTATAAAACTTACACTGTACTGATTTCGAGCCGGGGACTCCCCAAAGGCTGGGCCCCTAGTTTCCGATTAGGAGAGTATCTTGTTACCAAGATGTGCCAAATTCAGCTCCTTGATAGATCCTGAGTAAAAAATGCAAAAATCACGGTTTTCGCGTTTTTGTAGCATAATTTTAAAGATCATTTTTGTGACTGATATGTTTCTTGTCTTGCGTTTATTTAATGCCGAATTCAGTATCATGGAAGTTCTTTTGTTATTGCTTGTTTTTTTTTTCTTACTTCTACTGCATACTGTTAATACAGTAAAACCTTTAAAGTTGACCACCTTTGTAAGTTGACCACCTGTCTAAGTTGACCACTTTTGTCAGGAACGGAATTAGTCCTATCCTACATAATGGAGGAAAACCTCTGTAACTTGTCCACCTCTCTATATTGACCACCTGTCTATCTTGACCACTAATATACACCAGCTTTGGTTTGGAGTATTGTAAAAAACCCTTTGTAAGTTGACCACTTGGCAAAAGCATTAGATTATACTAAAAGTTTATTCAGTTATGCGTCAAATAAGCAAATAGACATTTAAGAAAAAACCTATGAATATTTATGTTTCCATCGAAAAACATTGGGCTAATCTTAAGCAATGCGCCTAACTTGAATAAGGAGTTATTTTGTTGATAAGTAGATTACCACGGTTACAAATGTACAAGAAAAAATCAAATGAAGAATTTGAGTCACTTTTAACTTGTTATGAATTTGCTGGAATTGTTAATTTTCAAGTAAGTAGTTTTTCATAAGCAATGAGACATTTTTTTTTTTTTTTTGATCGCTTTACAGAAAATTTAAATTTGTATGATAACTTACACGTCATTCTGGTAAATAATCTCTAAAAATATTTAAATAACATTTTTTCTTATTGTTTTGAAGTAATGTTAAACAATGAAAGTGAGTTTAAAATATTCCAATTAGTTAAAAAATGAATGCATGGGGCAAGAAATGACAAAAAAAAAAGTTTTCAGTACTACCCTGTACCCTCTATAAGTTGACCACCAAAGTACTGCACCGCAAGCGGTCAACTTACACAGGTTTCACTGTACCTTTAGTATGAGAAAAAAAAAAAAAAAACACTTACTCGACTCTCTTTCATTTTCTGCACTACTTGTGATTGAAAAAAAAAAAAAGTTTGTTTCGAGAAATATTTCGTTGCATTTATTTTTAACTTAAAACGGGTGTGTCTTACAAAGTTATAATCATTTTGTAAGACTGTGCAACCAACTTTTGAAAAGTGTGAATAAAGAGCTTCAAATAATTTCACCTGTTCGAGTCTTTGAAAATTATTTAAGTTTTTGAAATTCCTTGAAAAGTTCTTCCATTTTGTATCTTATCAAGAAAATAAAGTATGAATTGTCCAAATGGCCAGAATATTACTCTTCCGTTCTTATTTTCTGAATGTCTACACCATTTCTTTTAAACTGTTTTGTACAATTTTCATACTGTAGGGCATTTAATGAAAAAAAAATGGGGGTAGGGGGAGTGATCAAAAACAAACTTCACTAAAAGTCGATATGAGCAGATGACGAAGTGCTTCTCTTTTCTCCTCTCTCGTTTTTCCTCTCTGTCCATTAAGTTCCATGATTTGTCGAGCAAGCAATTTTTATTTTGTTTGATCTTGATTTGCAAAAGAATGTATAACTTTTAAAAGACTTTGTTTGCCTAGTTTTTTTTTTTTCATATTTTTGTGGTCTCAATTACCTAATATAAGGCCTCAAAATGCAGATTTTTTTTCGAAAATTTCTCGGGGGGAACCCCCCCCCCCCCCCGGACCCCCTGAAATCATGGATGTTCTACATCCGACTTAAAGGGACACTCTCCTGTTATCCTTACCACTACAAGGTGAATAAGAAAAATAATAAGAAATTAAAATAACATCCAAACAGTGGAATCATTAAAAATCGAGACAAAAAGTCTTCTATGTTAACATTTTTATGCGTTTGTTGTGTCTATATATACTATATGTGTGTGTGTGTTAGGACAATGTGCTAATCCGGGCCCCTCCCGAAAAAAATTTCTGGATACGGCCTTGAACAGTATGAAATTGTAAGCTGCTGTTGTGGGTTATAGAGATCCTGGACGAGGGGTATTACAATCAATGGAAAAGTTATAAAAGAAATACGAGGCAGCTCTATTTAAAAATAATCTTAGAATATCGATCTGATTGCGCAGCATAAATCATATTTAATTTTTAAGTTTAATTTCACTATTGTATCTTCTGTACGGTATTGTTATTGTGTAGCGCTTAAAGAAAACTACTGTTTGTTCCGTTCTGTTTGGTTTTATGTCTCCCCCTCACTCTCATATTCATCATTGATTTTGTTCATCGTAACAGCATTTTATGTCGAATCATGCATCTTATTTAAAAATTCAGTAAAAATTCCGCTCTTTATGTCCGCAACGGTAAAATATAGTTAAGAAATTGTCTAAAGCAGTATAAGGAGAGCTTAAAAACGTCTAAAAAAATTGGGTATGTTAATTTAAAAATCGAACACATACCCTTTTCCACAACGCGAAATTTCAACTTACGCGAGGGGTCTTGGAACATATCCCTCGCGTAAGTCGGGACTCGACTGTATTAATTTTGAAAATTCAACGCTGCAAACGATAAATATTAATTCACTGTAAAAAAAAGTATAAGGTTAACAGTATTGATGGGTGTATCGTTACACGAATTTTGAAGTGTGTAGCATCATTGTTTTAAAAACTCAAATTGTGGGAGGTACCTTGCACTATGGTTTCAGTAGAATTCAAAGCGCATGCGCAAAGATCAGAATAGACTTCACGTTGTGGGTTCGGACACCACTCAGGTTATTTCCTCTCTTATTGCAATAAAAACGTCTTGTTTTTATATTAAAATAAATAAATAATAGGTTCATATTTGTTGTGAAAAAGCCCGAAATTGATAAATCTGTACTAATATTATAAAGAGAGAGGGCGGATTGTGTTTTTATATGTTCGAGGTAATCTCCGGAACCCCACTGGGCATCTATTTGAAAAATTCCTTCACTATATGAAAGGTGCATTCTTACTGAGTGACATATGCTATAAATCGAAAAAATCCGATAAATATTAGTACATTTTTATTCCAATTTAGGCCCAAATTTCACATAAATTTCCGGATATGGGAGTGAAAAATTACTTGCACATATTAATATTATATATCGTTGATAAGGGTAGAATTTTCCGCGTTCTAAACAATTTGTTTCAATGCTCTAACTTAATTACGGCGGGAGTAATTTGCGTTTTTAGATCGAACTTTTCTAGGCTTAGCTGAAATTTAGGCACTACTTTCTTCATTAAATCTATCAATAAAAAGTGAAGGAATTGTCGCATAATTTTCTTTTTGACACCATTGGAGAAAGCGACATTTATTACTCCAGATCTTTCTCGACCTATGGTCGAAAACCTTAGCTTCTATCTTCAAAGGAAAAAAAGTTATAAAAGTTTTTAAATCAAGTTGGAAAAATGTTATTTTGATTCAGATTGTCAACCAATTTATTTTCGCGTTTCCACGGTTATGCTTTTTGAATACATTGTTTCTCTCCTTATTTTGCATTTAATTTCTTAAACTTATTTTATTTCGTATTTCCATAGTTACGCTTTTAAAATTCATGTTTCGCATTTTAATTTCTTAAAAATATTTTAGTATCTGTCGTCATTGTTTGGAAGGGTAATTTTGTATGGTGTTTTCCTTTTCTTTTATTTAAGCGTGATTGTTGAATATATGTCACTTGACACAATTTTTATTCTCAAGGTATACCGGGCAACGCAGCTCTCTAATCATAACTTTTTTGCAAAAAAGTTCTCATAGATCCTTGATTTTTACATTCGAGAATACTGTCTCAAGGAAGGGAGCTGCGAACAGAAACCAGAATTCCGTCACGTCCTCCGAGCCGCAGCCCTAGCCGATGGGAGCGGCCACTTTCATCCAATAATAACACGTTGCTCGGCGTATGCCCGGTAGTTTTCCGCCTGAATGTCGCATAATTGCCGCCGTGCGATAAAGAAATATTTAAGAAGGGATGCGCGATTTCGCGCTCTTTTTCACTTATTCATTCCCCGCTCGTTCTATCCAGGCACTTAATTGGGGCAGGGGCTCTACCGCAGCCCGATCGTCGGCCGGGGTGCGGCCCTCGGGAAAATGTGTCCCCGCAAAGGGAGCATGAGTGATTTAAGATGATGTAAATGGAAGGTAATTGAAGGCAGTCGCGATCACTTTTATCTCGGAAGACGCGTTTTGCGTGCCCATCGCATAATTCGTAAATACTGTAATCTTTGAAGCGTTTTATAACCTTTTTGCTTTTACTAATGCTACTCCCAAAAACTTCGAAGAACGATTTTCGAGCTAACGATAGGCACCGGCTGCTGGATACAGTTTAAAAAAAAAAAAAAAAACATTTAATGTGTGCTTTTGAAGAAATTCCGTACTAATTCCTGCTTTCAGTATTAAAGAGTGATCGAGTACATCAGAATTCATGTTGAACCCTGTTATTACTACATTATAAGGCAGTGAGTCTCCGCCAGAAACTTTGATACCCGGTTCCACACGAAATAGTAACATAAGAATGAAACGTTGTGCGCAATATAATTTTTCTCTCTGAAACATATAATACTCAAATTAACGTATATCAATTTATACGCAAGTAAATCTCATAACCTGAGTTAAATTTGTCATACACCAGTTGGGCGATTCTCGAAAAAACGTCCCGTGCGTAACGCTAAGTTTTTATTTTTTCCAGCTAACCATCAAAGCCTTCAAAAAATAATGCTGTTGGGGAATAATACATGCTTTAATATACTTTCAAAGCATAACAGTTAATCCCATATTTAATTAATAGTTACTTGAATAAAATAGAAAGCTTGGTGTTACGCACGGGACATTTTTTTCGAGAATCTCCCAGTTATATGACAGGATCGCTATAGAGGAAGCACAGTAGCAGAATTGTTTTCAGCAGTCAGCGATGTAAATAAAAAAAAACTTAAAACAGTCTGCTAGAAAACCAGCATTAGATTAGTAATAAGATCTATTATAAATATTCACCAAGAAATGTGCCTGAAAATCAAATGCTAAATTTGACAAGCGCTTCACAAATACCACAGGACTGCGAACTTAGCGTTTTTCTTCCCGTTTTATTTTGAACTGTATTTTTCAACTTTAAATTCGACAAATTTGGGCAGAAGGCACTTGGGGCAAAAAACTACAATGTTAAAAAAAAAACTGAAAATTCAGGTAGTTTTCTGACTGATTTTAACAGAATATTTCCGTAATGCTTCAAAATGTATTTTTTCCTTACAAAAATGTAAACATCCCGACGAAAACGGAATTTTTCTATTTCTAGGGTTGCCGCTGTGCTGTACTTTGCTCCAATTAGTCTTCAAATCATAATAAACATCACTTATTGATAGCGCTTATTAATCGCACTGTTACATTTTGCTAATTAAAAGCATATTTAGAATAACAACTCAGAAGCTGTAGACAAAATAGATAGCTTGCTATTTCATGTCTGGAGAGTAATATACTCGTATGTCGAGATTGTTTATACGCCTTTGAGCTTTGTAGGTTTGGAAAAATGTTCGCGCCATTTTTTAGACTGGCAGATGTGTTTTGATCGCCCTGGTGATTTGATGTGGGTTTTACTGAGTCAGTATTAGAATATTTTTGTGGTTTTAATATTTTGCTCAATACTTTGAACAATTCTATTCGTTAGTCATATTGTGTGCTCTAGCAGTGAGAATAGTTTAAGGATCTCGTGTTATCAATTTAAAATAAAGCCTATTGGATTAGCTGTATCCAGATGCATTTAGCACCGCTGGTCATATGTAAGTGTTGTTGAATATCTTTGTACATGTTAATGTACAAATGTATTTTCCTTGTTAATATGCATTTGATAGAATTCCGATGATAGTTTATTTAGAATTTATACAACTATTATAGAGTTATTTTTTATTGCTCTTACGCATTCTTGAAAGTCATTAATACGCTAAATGCCATTTCGTATCTATACCGGAGATTATCGTGGTGTGCGAGCAAGATAGGAAAAATCACTCTTTTTTTTTGGGGGGGGGGGGGATTCGCTTCACAGTTTGGAATACTGAAAGTAACTATTTTAAATCTCTAAATAAAGGTGTATTGTTGATCTTTGATATGTACAATGAAAGTTTTGGCAACAATAAGTACTTAATTTAATTTATTAAGATTTTATCCAACAACTTATTTGAGATTATTGCAAGTTTCTTGGAAAAACAGTTCGGGTAAAACGAACTGATTGATATTTATATATGCTTAAGTAATAATGATTATGTACTAAAAATCTACGTTGCGATTCCAATGAGTGAAAAATTTGGATATCATTGGGGGGGGGGGGGATGTAGCATCTGAACCAAAAATTCTTCACGTGCATGTCAATGATTCTGTTTTTAAACACAATAGATATGCGGTACTCTCTATCAGGTATATTATTATATGATAACGTCAACCTGTTTTTAATAGCATTTTATTTGACATATTCTGCAAATAAAAATATCATATTTTTCATGTATGTTTTTCCATGCCACCCCAGACAATGTACGACGAAGGGAATATCGAACAGTATCAGCAGGGATAATTGGTGTCCTATTCAAATCCATCAATTTTTCTGCTAGTACTATTTGATTAATTTGACTCATCTGAAGTTGATATAAAAAGTTTTGGTCAGCAAATGGATGCTTCGTATGTTAGGTAAGTTCTCTCTCCAGATGTTAATTTAAAAAATCTTTGAGTAACAAATGCAAATAAAAAAAAGTAATAATTTTAGAACAGTTAACTATATCTGTATTATATATCATTTTAAAGAACTAAATTTTTAATGAAACGAAAAGTCAATACTTGACATAACTTTTTAAATATTTTTTGAAAATAAAATCTTTTTACTTAAATACGGGAAAGTGAGAAATGGAAAAAATATCGCAATGAAAAAATAAGGAACGTAAATTCTGTTAAAACACAGAAAGATCGTAAATGAACGGAAAAATAAGAAATGGAATTTTCGTTCAGTCACGAGAAATTTATAAACGGAAAACTACAACTACGGAGAAATAAGAAATGGAACTTCTGTTAAATCACGGAAAGTCATTGAACGTAAACGTAATATTTACGGCAACTTTGCTGCCGGTACTTTCTCCGTTATTTTCAGGAAATTTTTTTAACAGTGTAGGATTCGACCGATGCATCGGCGCAGATGGTTCAACAATTTAGCCATCGGCATCGGCGGCCGATGCTAACTTGGAGGAAACATCAGCCCATCGGCTTAAAAAACATCGAAAAGCAGATGGAATTGGCCGATGGTTTTCGAAAAAAAGTACCTTTGCTGTTTTTCTTTTAAATACAAAGTAAAGGGAGTTATTGTTTTCATATAAATTTTTTTACTTGAATTTTAGTAGGAATTTCTATTTTAGTTACCTCTGAAAGAACTTTTAATACTGCATTCAGGTACAAACAAGTTAATTATTGCGTTCACTGTTAAAAAAAATTCCTGAAAATAACGGAGAAAGTACCGGCAGCAAAGTTGCCGTAAATATTACGTTTACGTTCAATGACTTTCCGTGATTTAACAGAAGTTCCATTTCTTATTTCTCCGTAGTTGTAGTTTTCCGTTTATAAATTTCTAGTGACTGAACGAAAATTCCATTTCTTATTTTTCCGTTCATTTACGATCTTTCTGTGTTTTAACAGAATTTACGTTCCTTATTTTTTCATTGCGATATTTTTTCCATTTCTCACTTTCCCGTATTTAAGTAAAAAGATTTTATTTTCAAAAAATATTTAAAAAGTTATGTCAAGTATTGACTTTTCGTTTCATTAAAAATTTAATTCTTTAAAATGATATATAATACAGATATAGTTAACTGTTCTAAAATTATTACTTTCTTTTAATTTGCATTTGTTACTCAAAGATTTTTTAAATTAACATCTTGGAGGGAGAACTTACCTAACGTACGAAGCATCCATTTGCTGACCAAAACTTTTTATATCAACTTCAGATCAGTCAAATTAATCAAATAGTACTAGCAGAAAAATTGATGGATTTGAATAGGACACCAATTATCCCTGCTGATACTGTTCGATATTCCCTTCGCCGTACATTGTCTGGGGTGGCATGGAAAAACATACATGAAAAATATGATATTTTTATTTGCAGAATATGTCAAACAAAATGCTATTAAAAACAGGTTGACGTTATCATATAATAATATACCTGATAGAGAGTACCGCATATCTATTGTGTTTAAAAACAGAATCATTGACATGCAGGTGAAGAATTTTTGGTTCAGATGCTACCCCCCCCCCCCCCAATGATATCCAAATATTTCACTCATTGAAATCGCAACATAGATTTTTAGTACATAATCATTATTACTTAAGCATATATCAATATCAATCAGTTCGTTTTACCCGAACTGTTTTTCCAAGAAACTTGCAATAATCTCAAATAAGTTGTTGGATAAGATCTTAATAAATTAAATTAAGTACTTATTGTAGCCAAAACTTTCATTGTATATATTAAAGATCAACAATACACCTTTATTTAGAGATTTAAAATAGTTACTTTCAGTATTCCAAACTGTGAAGCGAATCCCCCCCCCCCCAAAGAAGAGTGATTTTTCCTATGTTGCTCGCACACCACGATAATCTCCGGTATAGATACGAAATGGCATTTAGTGTATTAACTTTCAAGAATGCGTAAGAGCAATAAAAAATAACTCTATAATAGTTGTATAAATTCTAAATAAACTATCATCGGAATTCTATCAAATGCATATTAACAAGGAAAATACATTTGTATTAACATGTACAAAGATATTCAACAACACTTACATATGACCAGCGGTGCTAAATGCATCTGGATACAGCTAATCCAATAGGCTTTATTTTAAATTGATAACACGAGATCCTTAAACTATTCTCATTGCTAGAGCACACAATATGACTAACGAATAGAATTGTTCAAAGTATTGAGCAAAATATTAAAACCACAAAAATATTCTAATACTGACTCAGTAAAACCCACATCAAATCACCAGGGCGATCAAAACACATCTGCCAGTCTAAAAATGGCGCGAACATTTTTCCAAACCTACAAAGCTCAAAGGCGTATAAACAATTTCGACATACGAGTATATTACTCTCCAGACATGAAATAGCAAGCTATCTATTTTGTCTACAGCATCTGAGTTATTATTCTAAATATGCTTTTAATTAGCAAAATGTAACATTGCGATTAATAAGCACTATCAATAAGTGATGTTTATCATGACTTGAAGACTAATCGGAGCAAAGTACAGCACAGCGGCAACCCTAGAAATGGAAAAATTCCGTTTTCGTCGGGATGTTTACGTTTTTGTAAGGAAAAAATACATTTTGAAGCATTACAGAAATATTCTGTTAAAATCAGTCAGAAAACTACCTGAATTTTCAGTTTTTTTTAACAGTGTTGTTTTTTGCGGTTGGATGTATTTATGTATCTCTCATAAGTCATATCTCAAAAATGGTAAGATGTTAGAAGATTAAAATTTCATATGTGGGGTCTGCTTAAATTCCAGTTGTGCACTTCCTTTTTGTTTTCAATCGAATGTTCTAAAAGGCCTATTTACTCATCTTTTTGTGGCTATCGCAATTACTTATTTCAGTGCAAAACTAATATAGCGTCTTAGACTGATTATTTGGTGATATATTGCCGAATTGGAGACCAACTTGGAAACAAATATGAGATGGTGAAACCGGTTTTGTGACATTTTGTTAGATTCCCGCTGAACCGACATTAATATTTAATTTTTCAATATTTGTAATATGTATCACAGTAATGCAGTCTTTCCTGTATCGCTTCGACGGAGTTACAAGTTTGGGGCCCGTCGAAATACAATTTATGGGTCCTCTTTCCCTATCACGGAACTTATAAAACATTTATCATATAAGCACTTCCTTTTACAAAAAAGGAAGTATTGTATTCGCGAAAAAAATTTCACTCAAAAATCAGCCTTAATTTCCATTTTGCTCACCCCCGAATGAATGTTGAGTTTATTTTTCAACCCGACCACACGTGGATATATGTTTAGGAACATACAGACGCCCGAAATATCCATTTTGATGTTTCCCGAATTAATTACAACTAGTTTTTTCGTAACGTCTGTATGTACGTATGTATGTGCGTATGTATGTCGCATAACTCAAGAACGGTATGTCCTAGAAAGTTGAAATTCGGTACGTAGACTCCTAGTGAGGTCTAGTTGCGCATCTCCCTTTTTGGTTGCATTCGGGTGTTTCTAAAAGGGTCTTTTGCCCCTTTTTGGGGGAAAATCATTGTTAATTTCGATGTAAACTCAGCGGTGTTATAATTTGTCGGACACTTGGCAATATATCGCCAGTCTTTTGGTCGCCAAGTTTTGTCGCCAACTTGGCGACAAATTTGGCGATTTTTTTTTTTAAATTTGGTTTTAAATTGGCCACTTTCGGTGATATTTAGAGAGTAAACTATTGAATCACAATAAAATTGCCAATAATGGAGAAATGACATTTGAATTGGAGTAAAAGGAAGCCATGTGATGCACACATCAGCTAGTTCTGAATTATGTTCATTGCGAAATTTCTATTACATGTTAAATGCATAAACGTGTGTGTGAGATTGGAGCGTAAAATTTTATGTAGGGAAATGTGGCTAAGTGAAATAGTTAAGATACTTACCGTTCCAAAATGAACAAATTAAGCTTTGTTTTGATAATTGTAATATATAAATAAAGAAGACTGTTTTTTATAACCATACTTGAATTTAAAAACGTTCATTTTCAGCAGTCAATTTGTAACTTAAAAATAGGAGAATTGTCTTTCTTTTTACTTCCTTTTACAAAAAAGGAATTATTGTATTCGCGAAAAAAAATTTCGCTCAAAAAACGGCCCTAATTTCTATTTTTCTCACCCCGAATGAATGTTGAGTTTTTTTCTACAAGATCGCACGTGGATATATGCCTAGGAACGTACAGACACCCGAAATATCCATCTGGACGACCCCCGAGTCAATTACAACGAATTTTCTCGTGACTTTCGTATGTACGTATGTATGTGCGTATGTGTGTATGTATCTCGAATACCTCAAAAACGGTATGTCCTAGAAAGTTGAAATTTGGTACGTAGACTCCTAATGGGGTCTAGTTATGCACCTTCACTTTTGGTTGCATTCGGATGTTCCTAAAGGGGTTTTTTGCTTCTTTTTGGGGGGGAAATATTGTTAATTTCGATGTAATTTCAAGTTGTGTTATAATTTGTCGGACACTGGGCGATATATCGCCAGTCTTATGGTCGCCAAGTTTTGTCGCCAACTTGGTGACAAATTTGGCGATTTTTTTCCTTTTTACTTCCTTTTACAAAAAAGGAAGTATTGTATTCGCAAAAATAATTTCACCCAAAAATCGGCCTTAATTTCCATTTTGCTCACCCCCAAATGAATGTTGATTTTTTTTTTTTCAATCCGACCACACGTGGATACGTGCCTAGGAACGTACACACACCCGAAATATCCATTTTAACGATCCCTGAGTTAATTACAGCGAGTTTTCTCGTGACGTCTGTAGGTACATTGTGCGCTATGTGCGTATGTGTGTATGTATGCCGCATAACTCAAAAACGAAATGTGATAGAAAGTTGAAATTTGGTACGTAGACTCCTAGTGGGAACTAGTTGTGCATCTTCCTTTTTAGTTGCATTCGGGTGCTCCAAAGTGGGTCGTTTTTCCCTTTTTGGGGGGAAATCATTGTTAATTTTGATGTAAACTCAAGTGGTGTTATAATTTGGCGGACACTTTGCGAGGTATCGCCATTCTTTTGGTCGCCAACTTGGCGACAAATTTGGCAAAAAAAAATTTTTTTTTTTTTAATCTTGTTTCAATTTGGCCACTGTTGGTGATATTTAGAGGGTACACTGTTAAAACTACAGGTTGCGTTTGGCACCTTTCAGGGGTGAAAAGCTTGTTCACCAGCGACACCCAATATGGAGCCAAAATGGCACCTCTTATTTGGGTGAAAAACAGGCACCTTCTAAAAGATAGGCAGCTTGGGTGACCAGAAAGAACCTTCTGAGAGAAAAATGGCACCCTTACTGATTTCTACAGTAGTTCCTACTCCCCCCTCTTCCGTATTGTGTGTGTGTTTGAGTACAGTTGTGTAGTTGTTCTTTTTTTACATATATCTAGTTTTGATCCATGATATTCTACGTTTTGGACATTTTTCACATTGAATTAAGCACTGGAAAAGATTAAAACTTGTAATTACAACATTTGATCACATTTCAGAGTTTTCAACATAGTTAAGAAGCGTTGCTTTAATTCATCTGATCGTGCTCTAACTCAGTGTTTCTCATCCTCTTTAGACCCACGACAGGTAAAAGCAAATGAAAGGAATTACGGACCAGTGAAATTTTTATCCTTTTCTTTAAATTAATAAAATAAATAATAATAATGAAAATAACAACTCTGGGGCCGTTAAAAACGTGCCGTTTAAAAATAAATAAAACAATAAATATCTCCCCCCTTTACTTGGTATCAAAGAGCTGTCACAAACATATTTAAATTTAAAGACTAGAAGTTTTTCGCCACTTTTAAAAACCAAAAGAAATTTCTAACGCTATATTATCGGCTTCACATAATAACACCAATTAGATAACCGCTAACAGGAAATGATTCAAACACTTGAATGGAAAAAAAAAAAAAAAACTAGACGGAACGAGTTTTATTTTTTAGTTCATTTTTTCCCGCTTGCTATTCTGTTTTATAATCTACGAAGCACAAGAATCATTTTTTTCATTATTTCATCTCACTTGTTGATTATTATCTTACTGCTGGTCAATAACGTGGTGGTTAAACGTTCCTTATCGAGTACTCAAAAAAATAATGATAGATATTTTTAGTATCGGTTTGAATGTTGGAAATATCAATACAGTAACCGTTAAACAATAAAAAGCAGTAAACGTACTTTTAAAAACACTTTTAACTATGTTTGAAAGCCCTGAAAGCTACAAAGTGATCAAAAGCTGTACTTACTTGTTATTTTGGAGTTGAATCCTCGAAAGTTTTAATCCTAGACGAGTTTTAATCCAATATTTTACTTAATTCAATGTGAACGTAACATCGAGGTACTGATCCTGCGTAAGCCATATCAGTAGTGGTTGAATGAATGTCGAAGTCAACGCGCATGCGTAACGATTCATTCTGCGATTGCCTGCTGTTTTCGCACTCCTGCTGCGTTTCCTGGCTAGTATGGCACCCTTCGGTACCATGCCTTCACCTTAGGGGGAATATATTCTCTCGTCTGGAACCCCTGGTTTTAACAGTGTAAACTATTGAATCACATTAAAATTGCCAGTAATGGGGAAATGACATTAAATTGGAGTAAAAGGAAGTCATGTGATGCACACATCAGCTCGTTTTTATGTGCAGTTTCTGAGTAAGTGTTCAGCCGCACTTCGAGTCTTACTGTTTCTAGTTCGCTTTTCGTTTCAAAGGTGTATTTTCGTAATCTAGCCACCAGATATCTCCAAATGTGTTCCATTTAGTTTAAATCTGGCGATTGAGGAGATATTTCTAAGCTTATGGACAATTTTTGAGGCGCCAAACGCAAATGTGTGCTTCTTATCGTTATCTTGATAAAAACAAAGTTGTTTCCGATTACCAAATTTTGGGCTTATAGTTTAAAATTGTTTTTTAAAATATTTAAATGAACAGCATGATTCATTATTTTATCAAAAAATTCCAAACTTCCAAGTCCTGATGCTGATATGCACCCTCACAGAAGAACACCTTTACCGTCCTGATTAACTGATCTTAAGATTAAAAATTCCTCATTTCTTCTTCTATTCACAATTATACAACAATTCAACCCAAAATGTTGAATATGTTTTCATCTATTAGTAAGACGTTGCTCTAAAACGTTTTGAGTTTATTTATCATTGATTTTACGATGGAAAGAGTAAGTTTTCTGTTTTTCGCACGAACAAGCAAATTTCTGTCGGAAGAGGTCTCATTTAATCCAGCTAATCAGAGAACTTGGCGAACAATTGTAGGTGAAAATTAAACGTAAAATGTTTCATTCAATTCTGCAGAATTTTTTTAGCACTCAAATGTGTATTTTTCATAATTTTTTTAACTTTAAATCTCCGATCACGCTTTGTTAACTTTGCCAGTTGACCGTTTCTTACCTTGTTTTCGATCCGATTCTTGTCTTTAAAGCATTTTATCAAGCACTTCACTATGGAATGGCATAAATTAACTAATTTAGAGACATTTCAAACCAATTTACGGCTACTGTGAGGGAAAAAAATCAAATTTCGAATCGTGTTAATGGTTTTTTATGCATACCTGCCATTTAGAAATAATAAGCAAAATATTTGTGAATAAATAAACAAAAAATGAAAGCCAAATAACTTTAGTGTCATCACAATGCAAAAATAATAATAATAAAAAAAACGACACATGATAATTTTAATCATGAATTTATTCAAAAATAAAATCTGGCAATATTTGGAAAAAAACTACTGGGTTTTATTCAGAATGGCATATGAATGGTGGGAAAAAAAATTGGACTTCATATTCAAATTCAATTTCGCGTTATTTTGGTTTTACTACAAAATTTCAAGGTGTACGAACACTTTTGGGAGCCCCTGTAAATTCCGAACATAAAGGCGGATTTACTTCAAATTTTGTTGGAAATAGCTCTCGACGATCTACTCCCGACTCCGAGAATTTTGGGGCACTTGACTCCGACTCCTGTGTCCGAAAATTAGACAGATTCCGACTCCCCGACTTTGACTTCGTAGCTTTGGCAAAAATTTATATACGGAGGAAAAATGACTGACTCTGACTCTTGGAAATTCGGCTCGACTCCTGTATCAAAAAAGAAGTCCTACTCTGACTCCTCAAACATTGGCAGACTTGCGACTTTAAGGGAAAATGATCGATTTCAACTCGAGTCTTTGAATTAAAAACTTTCGTCTCTCAAATCTCTCTTGGCGAACAAATTCTCAGTCTTTTATGTTTTTACATAAAAAGTATGCGCAGACTTTTTTTTTTTTGCGATAATGAAAATTATTTTTTTAAGAAGAATTTTTTTTTTAATTTATTTTTGAAAGCACAAGTGTTTTTGAAAGTTAATTTTTTCAAAAAATTATTTTTTGGCAACAGGGGAAAAAACAAACGATTTTTTTTATATATGATGTATTTTTTTAATTAAGATTTTAATTTTAATTTTTTTTTTCTTTTTTTTCTTTTTTTTTTTTTTTTTTTGAAAACGGTTAAAGATTTTTTTTAATGTAAAAAATGTATTAGCTGCTTTGTTTTAAACAAGCTACTACTATATTTGTTTGTTTATTTAATTTTTACGCATTTAATTGTTTCGATGAGAGAGGCATATTTTATTTCTTGAAATCACCTTAAAATATTAAAAAATTATGTTTGAAATAATTTGCAATTTTAGCTAATTTTGAGAATATTGACCAGATACTAGAAAGTCGATATATTGGTATGCGGGAAAGTTCGTTTAGTTCTAGATAGAACTTCTTGTTTAACATCAGGAAAATGGTGGGAAGAATAAGAAAGGGAGGGGGAAGGATTCTTCAAATCCTTGACAATCTTAGCAATTTATTTCCGTTTGATTTTTTCTTTTTTATTTTTCTTTTTTTTTTTTTGGCCATCGGCCATTGGCCATTTGGAGAAAACAATCGTCCATCGGCCATCTTTAAACAATCAGCATCGGTCCATCAGCCAAAAAATGGCATCGGTCGAGCCCTAAAAAAAACCCTTCCCAATTCAGATATAATCTGCAGGCCTTCTCAAGAATCTGCGACGGGTGTCTCAATGGATCTGTTTCTGCTACCGCGGGTAGGAGAGGGTAAGAAAGTTGGATATATTACGAAAGTATCTGTACCTCAGAGCCAGACTTACATAAGTCCAAAAACTGTGATTTCCGGTTTATTAGTGTATTATGTGTAGAATCCTACTCCGCATCGAGCCAATTGAATGTAATTCTAAAAAAAGAAAAGGAAAGAAAGAAATCCTTTGTAATTATTTACCAGTGTTAAAAAAACGCACGTTCCATTCTTTGCTTGCGCCAGACAAACGTTCTCCCTCTCTCCCGTAAAGCAGCGATTATGTGACTTATGTTAGTTTGGCACTGAGGTACAGGTGTCTGCTAGGTAGCGGACACAGCGCAACGCTGTAAAATACGTCGCAGATTCTTGAGAAAGTCCTCAACTATTTCTTAGCTGCATGGCAATGGCACTATAATATCTTATATCGTTGGAGATAAGTCTGATTTGAAGGTGACTTAGAACACCTTCTTCCTTCGAAACAAGATTGTAAAAAATAGTTTCTTTCACAAACGAGTTTATCCCCTACACCAGCAAAACTTTCTTCTTCAATCTAAAACATTCTGCTTGAAAATATCAGAATGGAAAGTACGGATGGAATTGTAACTGAAGCCGAGATGCACTTCTCTCGAGTAGTAGGTCTGAAACAATAAAAGTTCCTTCAGTACTTAGAAACTTTTTCAGGCATTCAGCAAGAATTCGGCGATCTTAATAGCTTCTTTTTCCTTTTGCAAAAAGTAGAGTATCTCAGTTGCTCATAAAACTTGAATAAAAAAAAATAAACAAATAAAATATAACTTTACCTCATCGTCTATTTTATTACTTTTAGTTGACGGTTTGGCAAAAAAAAAAAAAAATCTTTTCAGAGAATTAATTCAAACATCGACTAGATTATATGGTTAAAGGTGCATCGTATTATAAGCAGTAAAAGTATCAAAAGATGTAATGAAATGTTCATTTGAAATACCAAAATTAGGCATTTAAATTAGGTGCTATCTCGGGTGCTATCAGGTTCAGTGGCGCAGAGAAGGAGGGGGGGGGGCACCTCGCAAAGTCATTGGTTTTAACATAAATGCAAGTTCTAATAACAGTAGTTTATGCATATGAAAAAGCTGTTTTGATTATTTAAAAAAAAAAAACCTTCAGAAGGTATTTTTGATCAAAAAAAAAAAAAAAAACCCTCCAGAAAGCATGTTTCATCAAAAAAAAAACTATAGAAGGAATTTTTGATCTAAAAAAATCCCCCCAGAAAGTATTTCTGGCTGCGCTAGTGATCAGGTTCTATTTAATAAAGAACGGCAATAAAATCGCAGGTTTGATTAAGGAATTTGTTGGTTGATGATACGTGCACACGTAATACTTACCTATGTGTGGGTATTTTTGTGCGTTTGAGTGAGTGTTTTTAGCTTTTTTTATTATACTTCTACCCGTTCTACTACTGTAAAACAAACGTGAAAATGTGTGAATCTATATGTGAATCTATGTGGATATATGCATTGAAAGCAGATCCAGCACTTCTTTTATTTAAAATTAACCCCTGTATTATATTGTGTGTGTCTGTAAACCGATTTCTTTTTCTAGTAGAAGATTCATTGATACCGGTGTTCCTTTAATTTATCACATTAAAAAGTTGAGATATGAGTTTGTAGACACAGAGGAACAGTGAAGAAATAATTCAAGACGAACGGACGCGACCTAAAATCCTTTTCTTATCTTCATTATATGAGTGGTTTTCTAAGCATGAAATCTTTCACCACGGAACCGTGAACGCAAGAACAACACCACGAGTTCTAAACAAAAAAGAGAGGTTCGCGGCCATCAGAGTGTGGACGCTGAAAAAAAAACTTTTCCTTTTTTTCCCTCTTCAGATCTTTTTTATACACATATTTATTCGAATCCTGCCGGCCGTAGCACTGTCCTTTCCAGAAGTCGAAAAGAATGATTCGAAAACCGCAAAAAGGCAAAAAAGAAGGCCTGGGATCATTACCATTTTAAAATGGTTCCGCCCAGCGGTCATTCTGGAACTAAGTGGCTCTTTTGCAAGCCCGTTATTATCTGTTCTTGAGGCGGCTAATGGTCACTGGGGTCAATTGACCGTAACGTGTTGCGCCGCCTGGTGACAGCCGCGGGGTAAAGGATCAACCGATTAATCATGTAAAAAAAATGCCTGTTCTTTTCCCATCGGAATTCCGCAAATAAAGGAATTCCCCCCTAAAACTTCAACAACGTTTTTTAAGCAATCATTTATATTTGCCACTTTTGCATCTCCACTAACAAACTTGGATTCCCGAAACCGGTAGCAGAAACAGCGTGACACCGAAATGAGTCGCAGATAATCAAAGAACTCAGCAGACTATTTCTTAGTTGAGTGAGAAAAAGAGTCGAAAAGTTTTAAAGAAAAAAAGTCTTAACTTTCAGCTAATAAGGATTTATACCGCATTTTCTGGAAAATAAGCCCCAAGATGTATGTACTTGTATCCTTAAATTAGCATCTTATATTTAAGCATTTCTTGGGGTCGATTTAGATAGTACGATTAATCTAATTTCTGTGTTCATCGTGAAGTCTTTTTTTTTTAAATTATCAATCTGCGTCGCCAATTCTTGAGAAACAGAAATCTGCAACCCGAAGCTTAAATCTTGGATAATATCCTGGACTGCCGGATACTATCCAAGGATTAAGCTTCAATTCTCGAATTTGAAGAGTCTAATTTAATGATGCAATCTCTTTCTCTTTTGTTTCTCAAACTTCGCACTCGATATAGTGATTTTTTTTTTTTTTTTTTTTTTGAGCAATCACGATTGCTTATTGTTCTCACTTGACTGTTTTGAATTCTTATCATTTTGTTTTCCCACCGCCACCCCTCCGCACCATCACGGTCGACGGGTTCCTCATGATGCTGCTCCTATAGCGAAAGCCGTCTCCAGGTTGCATCCATGTCCTACACACACGCGCATACATACACAACTACACACACACACTCATACATACACACACGCATACATACAGACACCTACACATACACAAAAACATACACACAACTACCCACACATTCATGCCTGCACACACACACACAAACACACATGCCTACACACACATACACATACCCCCTACACACAAACACACACACCGCCCACACACAAACACACACGCCTACATACACACACTCGTGATTGCGAAAAGCATAATTTGAATTCAAGATGTCAAAATTCAAATTATTATTTTTTTTTTTTTTCAGTTTCATAGGCATAGAAGACGCATTATTATGTCTTACGACATTCTCGTGAATTTCGCAGGAATTTCTGTTCATCAATTTTAACACAATCTGTAAATGTGAAGTTTTTGTTAAATTTTTTTTTCCAACAGTAGGAGTTTTTTTTTAATATATTTTTTTTTTAATATGTAAGACAGAGTAAATTATTTTTATTTTAAAATACTTATGCTTTTTTCTTATCACAGTAAGCAATTTTCTAACTGCTTTGAAGTTATTGCAAAACTGTACATTATCACGTATTTTTGACCCCGATGCAACAAAGAATGAGGCTATGAGTTTGACGTGTCTGTTCATCTGTATATGTGTCCGTGGCACGTAGCTCCTAAACAGATGAACCTGTTTTGATAACTTTTTTCTGTTCTAAAGGATACTTGATCGAAAGTGTTCTTAGCTAGTTCTTCTTTTTATGACTTTAACTACCAAAGACATTAATTAAAAAATCGAAAATCAGCGTTTTTTTCGCAATTTTGGTAGTAAAAACATATTTGTACATTTAGCATATTAGTACAATTTTGAAGCATATATTATCTACAATCTAAGCCATTTTTTCACTTTATCGGTAACGATGTCATTGTTGGTTGACAAGGAAAGACAGCTCAATGATTTAAAACTTTTACCTGTTGCCAGTTTCCATTTGTTAACAAATAAAGCACTTGTAAATCATCTTAAAATATAGGGAAGGCTTTAAAAATTTTGAAAAAAATCCATTTCTCCTTTCGATTTTGCTTTTGTGACTAGCAAATTTTACGAAGTGTGTTTCACCTTCTGTTTCCGTGTTTCCCATTACATCTAGAAAAAATTAAATATTTTGTATATGTTCCGAACCGTGAAGATCATCTTAATAGGAGGTCAGCAATCATGCTCGGGGGATTTTAAATTTTAATTTAATATCATTTCTTGTACACGAATCTACAGTCAAGGCAGAAGTAAACATTTCACCCGAAAATGGTTAAAATAAGATTAACGGTATTTTAACCATCTCATTTTTCTGTTATCAGTTCCCAAAACTCTGTTGCCACAAGTGTTATAATTGGTCAAATATATTTAGTTACAATATGTTTCTTTCAGGCGCTTCGGCACAAAGTGCGGAGGGTGTTCGCAGGGCATCTGCCCCACCGACCTGGTGCGCAGGGCCCGGGGTCGGGTGTACCACGTGGCTTGCTTCACGTGCCTGCTGTGCCGGAAACAGCCGTCGACGGGAGAGGAGCTCTACGTGCTGGACGAGACACGTTTCGTCTGTAAAGAGGATTTCAACAGACAGCAGCAGCAGCAACAGCATGGTGAGTGGAGCGTGGAATGCTTTCCATCCTTTGAGTACTAAGCTCCTGATATGGAGATATATGCATCGAAAATCGTTTTCTCAACAATAAAATGACCGCTGATAACTGAAAGATTTTACGTATTTATAGCATAAGAAAATATACCTCATCAATCCATTACAGGAAAATGTCTTTTTTTCACTCCGTTACAGGATGCCCAATCCATCCAGTCCGAATACGACAACATTATCAAACCATTACAGGATGACGATCTCTTCTTCACTGTTCTAAATCCTTGCTTCTTTTGATTTTCGTTCATCTCCAGCGAAACTAAGGAAGTTTATCGCAGCATTTTGACTCCGGAGGGTTTCCGGACAGTTGATGATGATGCCATGAGCTTGTCTGCCCAAAGTTTTAGTGGTCCACTTGTCGTCCTTTCATGCTACACATCCAGACCCGCCATTTAGGATGCATTTTGTATTTAGAAGGGAGCAATTGCTCTTTTGACGTTTAGGAGCATATAATACGTGAATTGACGTATTTTGCATTTCGTCTCTGCAATATGTATTAAGTACATACTCTTTTGCCTACTCCTCTTCGAAATCTTTGAAATGAAGGACCTCTGCACAATTGGTCCATCACCATTCAAAACGTATTGAAAATTCATGTCCAGAAACAGACTATTTGTAATTCATCTCTTGTGGGAAACTGAGCCTCGAAACTTTCGAATAGTAATGGCATTCACTGATATTGGTGTCACATGGAGAAACAGTTGTCAGTCCCTAGGAAATGGATCTGCAAATGGTGAGGATTCAACAGACATCCCCAATTAGAAACAAATAAGGTAGATAAAAGAAAAAAAAAAAATTTTTTTTAATCAAAGCTGTAAAGTCGAAACTAGAATCAATAAGTAATCAAGATAAAGAATAATATCAAGATAATATCTCAAAGTAAGAAACAGTATATGAAATGATACCCATCTCTTAGCCACTTTCAAGAGCTTTATTAAGAACCGGCATTAATGCACAATCACTGTATTGAAAATATGGAGAAATGAATCTGCTGTTGCTAAAATGGGTCCAGTAAATTTCCTGTTATTGTGCTGCCAAGGGCAGTTTAGCAACATCCCCTCTTCAATTTCACGAATAATTTAAGTTAAAAGCTCTAAATTTTAAAATTCTACAAAATTGAAATTGGAAGATGTAATTTGAAATTTGACAGAATCCATTGCTTAAGATATCGAACATATATTATGAATACTGCATTCTCATCTACAGCGATATGTTTTTTTTTCTCCATTAATTTTTTTTTTCTCCTCAAAAGAGTGCGAACATTGCATTGACGAACATTGCGAACAACCGTTTTTTTCGTACTCATTCTATAATTAAAACCAAATTAATTAAAATAAGTAAACATAAAATTTTAGTTGCTTTCTAAATTGTTTACGGTGTTTTTACTGTCATTGTTAACAATTTTAGAGAAAATCGATCACACTTCTCCTGACTTACTACAAGATTCACCAAGATTTTACATAAACCTTCTTCAAATTAGGTACAGATATCTTCATCAGAATAACGACAGCATCGACTTCCAATGCTTTTCTCTGGAGTTCAATTCTAGAATTATTTTATTTCTCGCAATCAGAACATCCAGACTTACGCTATCAGCAAAACAGAATAAAATGTAAAATTTACCCTCTAGATAGATATTCGAGGAAAATTATAAGAAAATCTCAGTTTCCTATTGGCTTTAAGCAAAATTGAAAATGTAACTGATGTAAAATTTACTTCGCTAATCAAAACGCATAATTTTCGGTTACGAATCGTAATTCAATTTTTTCTTTCAAGTATTTGATGTAGGCATTTGCCGTCGTCACTCGTCTGCTTTTGGTCACTCGTCTGGTGTGCTAATTCTACATTACCTAGCAGTTTGTTTGGCTTTCTTGGCTCCTTTAAGAGGTTTTCCGCCTCCAGCTTCCTATTCCGTGCTGATGAGTGCTAAAAAGCACGAAACTGCAGCCCTCGGATGGAATAACTGAGCTGGCGGTGTATTTGATGTAGTTCAGTATAACAAAGGACATACTTTGAATACTTCTGGGCAAGCGCCAAATGCTCTATTAAATAGTCTTATTTTCTTGACGTGTCTCTGCAGGGTTGCTATTTTGTCTCCTTTTTTGTAAAAAGTTCGGGACGCCGGAAGAAACTGGACAAAATGGACAAAACTTGACGAAAGGGATAAAATGGACGAAATGAAAAATAATCTGATTATACATACATACATTTATTATTATGTTGTAATAATATTAGTATATTTTTCTAATACATTTTCTATTATGAATTAATCATTTAATTAAAATAGAATCATTAGCTTTAGAATTTCATACATCTAAAATAAATAATTACACATTGGAGCAGTTAATTTTAGATCATAATTTACTTAAAAGTAATAAAATTTAACAATGTGAAAATCTATTGGGCATGTTTAGACTATTACATACAATAGTAGAAAATAAACTCAATGGGAAAGTCTAATGAAATGCTTGGAAACATACATACAAAACAAAGATTTATATACTAAAAATATTTTATAAATGTTATATTTTTCGAGTTTTTATTGATTTCACCCCCATAGTAAAATATTTATGTACTCATCATATTTTATGGATATGTTAATGTCATACAAATTAAGGAAAATTAATACTTGAGTAGGTTTGTGGGTACTCAGAACAGTGTACCGGAAGAGGCTATAATAGGCAAGAGGGTAGATAGCTTTAAAAGGGCCAATAATCTTCATCGGGAACTAATAAATTGACTAGGAACAGTCTAGTCAGAGTGCTAATCATCACATTTATATTAGTATTGCAAGAACAGATTTCACTTCATGCCAACGTTTCTTTTATTAATATCAAGCAGTTTTGCTTTTTTTTAAATTTTTTAATATGATTTTTAATATTTTGAAACCTCAAGCTTTAAAAACTTTTTGTTTCTACTTCTTAATTTTATAAATGCACTTATTATAGGCAATAAACCTCCATATCATAAATCTTAAAATTTACAGCTGATGTGCTTGTTTTATAAAGACTATTACATGCATTATAATTTATTTTAACACTCATTTGATTTACTAACACACTTACATAAACTTCAACTGATCTTCCTTTTTTTTATTTTCACTTTAAAATATTTTACAATCAATTGCTTATATACAGCTATTTTTACATTAAAATATTACTTGAATAGGAAAAATCTATACAATTATTTATTATTTCCAAACTTAAAAATTTTAATTCAAAACTTTCAGTTTACTGATAAAGTGGATGAAATGGACAAAATGACATTTTGTCCGGGACGGTTTTTTTCGGGGTGGACAAAATGGGACAACCCTGTGTCTCTGTGCCATAAGACAAAACTACCATTGTCCTCCTCGAAAGCTGCTGTCCACTGCAGTGAGGTTTCCTGACTCAAACAAATCCAATATTTAAATCCCTGCCATTATTCATCCCGTTGACCTGTGGTCAAGCTAATAAATGATCCTTGGTGGGGTGGATAGGAGGCGGAATTTCATCCAATCGAGCATGAATCATAGGTGCTCACCCCTCGTATCGTAGGGGAATGAAAAATCTCCCCATGAAGTCCATACACCTGCACTAGGTGGTAACTGAAGAATATTGATATTTTGTACTGGGGGAAACCAAACTTCAGGAAAACAAAACGTTACAAAACGAAAAATATATTCTAAACCTTCCAAAACTACTAATCATCTTCTTTCGTTCTTATGAATTTTTAATCACAGTAGTCATTAATTCAGATTTTCTAAAATACAGATGCAATTAAATAAACGTGTAATAATGATGACAGCAATTTTGGATTGTAATCGTCTTTCCTTTCCCTTGTTCTCCCGTTCCATCTAGAAAAATTTAAATCTTATAAATAAATTTTATATTTTTTCTGGCCTTAAGAGCTTTTTCCAACAAAGCTTTTCATTGACAAATCCGCTTTAAGTTCGCAATTGATATTTGTCTTAAATTTATCCGTAAGCGTTAGTATTAAATTTTTTGAACTGTTCAAAATTGAACGAAAAAATGTTCAAATCAAAAAATGAAATACGGGAATGAGAGGTATCGTCGGCAAGATCTTAAAATATAAAAAAAAGTTTGTTTGAATCGTACTACTCGTTGAAGGAGGGGGGAGGGGTTAGCAGACAAGGCAACCGACATACACGCCATCCCCCAACCCTATTTTCTAATTGTTAATATTTTGATAATTAATCTATTTTTGACTCTTTTTTTTTTTTTGTACTAAGCGATATTTTTACGATACATGAACCTTAACTCATTAATCCACCTTTCATGCCTTTATTTATTTTATTTTACTTTAATGGGAAAGCAGGCAAAAAATGAACTTAAAACATCGTATGTAATCAATAAATTACTTTAAAAAAAAAAAAACGCCTTCAAAAAACACCTAGGAACTAAAAAGCAAAAAATAACTGATTACACTTACATACTATTTCCTACCCAAACCTAAAAATTAAATTTATTTTACAATTCCAGTACAAAAATCAACTAAACTAAACACCGAAGTATAAAATAAACACTGATTTTAATTACTGTACCATGAATTATTTTAAATACCTAACTAATTATATACCATCTCTTAATTTTTAATTAACTTTTGAAGTCGGGGCCTCCTATAAACTACTACCTAACCCAACTGACAACCCACCGAATTCCGAATTAAACACTAATTTAACTAAACGCGAAATTATTCTTAAAAAAAAACTAAACCTACTCAGTTACATCCAGAATGTTAAAAAGCTAAATAATTACACGTTTTAAGGAAAGTAGAAAAATGCTCACAGCTAATTACTTTTTACTATCAAATTTTCAATGAAATCCTATCCCAGAAAATGGTGGATGGAACAGAAAACCACTTGTCATATGAAAGTACACTGTTAAAACCAGGGGTTCCAGACGAGTGAAAATATTCGCTCTAAGGTGAAAGCATAGTGCCTGAAGGTGCAACGCAGGCCAGAAAATAGAGGAGGAGCCAAAACAGCATGCAATCGCAGAGAGACTCATTGCGCATGCGCTTTTTGCTTAGACATACATTCAACCACCTCAATATAGCGGACAAATGATGATTGCGTTTGTGTGTCTCTCACATTGAATGAAGTACTATTGGATTAAAACACAACTTTTCTAGGATTAGTTATCCGAAATTACACGTAAGTACAGCTTTTGATCACTTAGCTTTTAGGGCTTTCAAACATAGTTAAGTGTTTAAAAGTGCATTTATTGCTTTTCAGTAACCGTTAGTCTTCTAGTTCCCGTTTACCGTTACTGTCCTGAAATTTCCATCATTCAAAACGCTACTAAAAATATCTGTCATTATTTTCTTGAATACTCGATAAGCAGCTTTTATTAGTCACCAAAAGAACCTTAATAAAAATGTTTCTTGTGCTTCGTAGATTATAACAGAAAGCTAGCGAGAAAAAAAATCTCTCTCAGTCTAGCTCTTTTTCTCTTTTTTTTTGCTTTTTCATTCAAGTGTTAGAATCATTTCCTGTTAGCGGTCCTCGATAGCGTTAGAACTTTCCTTTTATTTAACTGTTGAAAAACTTTATGTGCATTTTATTTTGTTACTCTTGATTAACGTTTATGAAACGATTTTGTTTTTCCGTAATTGTAATATCCCTGAATATTTTTGGCTCATCATGTAAATAATCCATAAGTACAGCTATGCTTCATTTTCGGAATACGTCAAGTTTTAGTAAATGTATAATTTCTCACATGTTTTAAATAATTACTCGTTTTTAAATTATAACGTATTTGTGACAGATGTTTGATACCAAGTGAAGGGGTGGATATTTATTGTTTTATTAATTTTTTACATTACTTTTTGTAAAAAAAGAAAAAAAAACATCAGAACCCTGAATTTTTTCACATGTTTTTTAACGACCCCAGAGTTATTATTCATATTATTTATTTTATGATTTTTTAAGAAAACGATAAAGATTTCACCGGTCCAGAAAGTTTTTCATTTGCTTTTACCGCGCCCGTGGGTCAAAAGAGGTTGAGAAACACTGAGTTAGAGCACGATCAGATGAATTAACGCTATGAGCACTTCTTAACTATGTTGAAAACTCTGAAATATGATCAAATGCTGTAATTACATGTTTTAATCATTTCCATTACCGAGTTCAATGTGAAAAATGTCTAAAACGTAAAATATCATAAATCAAAACAAAACTTAAAAAAAAAAAAAAAATACACAACTGTATTCAAAAACGCACACAATACGGGGGAGGGGGGAGGAGGATCTATAGTAAGGGTGCCATTTCTCTCTCCGAAAGATCCTTTTTTTCACTCCGACTGTCTAGTTTTTAAAAGGTGCCTGTTTTTCACCCTATTTAGAGGTGCGATTTCGGCTCCGTATTGGGTGCCGCTGGTGAACAAGAGTTTCTCCCCTGAAAGGTGCCTGTAGTTTTAACAGTGTACTATACGTTGAAAGTTGTGATTGTTAATGGTAATTGCAGATTTCGCGCCCTATACATAAAAAAAAAAGTGCAACTGTGGCACTTTTTCATCTTTATACAGGACATGACTGTTTGCCTGCTTATTTGCATTGACTTAAAATTCTAACTTCCCCTTTTGCTCCTTATGCGGACTAACGCAAATAATTGACGCCTCGCAGCTTGACACGTGCTCTGTATACTTGTGTTTTTAACTTGTAAAGTTTAGAGGTATTGGAAGACGAGAGAAAGAGAACTAATGGCGTCATGGCCAACCATGAGGGCATGAATTTGTAATAAATAAACATAGAAAGATTATTATTATTTTATCACCAATCAAATAATTAAATTCGTTTAAAAAGCTCAGTGAATCTGCATGCGAGGTGACATTTTTGAAGATGTGGGGAAAGTTGTGCTAACACATTATTTTTTTCTTTAAATGTATAACGTATAATACTTTTCTTTTTTTGCTAATTATCTTTAAAAAGGAGGGGGGGGGGGGGGTTAATGAAATACGATAAGATTCACATCTCAGTTCCTAAAATGGTGAATCGGAAAAAAAGCATCGTCATCGAAATAGAATAACAGTGAAAAGAAAATGAATTAAAAACAATTTCCTTACGGGGTACAACCGAGCAGGAAAAACGTCAATTGTACGAAGTAGAGAGAGAAAGGAAGCTGCAATTTTAAAGCTGATATTCTCATATTCACTCATTTGTTACATTGCATTTATAATTTATATGTTCATTCGTTAAGCTCTTCATTTAAAAAGTGTTGGAGAGGGAATGGATCGTTATTTGTGCGATCCAGAGGGGGGGAGGGTATATTACACCCCCTCTGAATTTCAGAAACAATGTTCATTTGCATTTTTGCATGTATATTGAGGTTGTTGTTTTTTTCTTTTAACTGCATCGGGTACTTATACTTCCCCCCCCCCCCCCACACACGCAGAAAACTTTGTAATAAAAACATTTGTGTTTCATCTTACTATGACGAACTTTCTTTTTCCTTTTAATGTGCAGTCCACGAACTATTAACAATACGTTCAATTTTCACAAAAGTAGAAGTATGCTCAACATCTGAGTAGAGAAAATTCCTTCACTAAGTTCTGAACTTCTTCACACTGCGAAAGATTTTAAAGGTACATCTGTAGAAGGAATAATGGGAACACTTTCGAACATATAATATTAGTCTCCGTCAAGAAAACACCTGCGTCGGAGAATCACCACCACACGCCCACCACTGCGGTGGTGTTCAGGCTGGGTTGAATCGAATGGGTCGATAAAAAGCTTGGTAACGTGTTCCCTGTTAATAGAGACACAAATCTTGTCGCGGCTGCTATTAAGAAGAGAAGGGGAGAAGTCGGGAGCGAAAAAAAAAAAAAAAATATGCTTCTTTCCTTCAGACTGAAAGAAAAAATGTATTTTACTCTTAGTCTAGAGTGTCAAGTTTTAGTAAATTTTCTTTCAAAGATTTCTCGTGTTAATGTTTAGTTAAGCGAGAAGTTTTTTCGTCCGAAATCATATTTTAACCTTTTTTTTTTTTCACCATCAGAAATCATTCAGATTCATCTTCCTATTATGCAGAAAATTTAAGTTTTAGGAAGAAGTGGAATCGTAAAATTTGATGTTGTCGTCGAGTGCGCTAGAATCAGTTAAACATTTATAAAATATCCAAGAAAGAATATGAGCAGAAGAAATGACATTCTCTAAATGGGTAGAACTTCTTTTCAAAATCTGTTTAAAATGCTTAGTTTAATGTTTGATTTTTGCTTTGAAGAAGCTATTTTTAGCCTTTGCTTTTGTGCAAAATTCTATTTCAAATCCTATGCGTTCAGTAAAATCTCTGATTGAATAAATTTCAACGTAAAATTACTTCAATTCATCTTGTTATTGTATTAATTACGTTGGTAATTACATTGGTTCTACATTAGTAATTACGTTTGATTCAAAGTTGTACTATTCAACGAATCGTTCACCAAAATGCTTTGCATTAAATAAGCACTACATAATTTCTCCTGTTTTTGATGCTCTAACTTGTGATTTAACCTTTCTTTACATTTTTAAAGATAAGAACTCCTAAATTTTGCTCTACCCAGTAAAATAAATTTAAATTTGTGAACTGATATCAATTTTGGCCAACTCCTAAAAGCGCAAAAAACTTCATATGTGGTTTATTTCCATTCTTTTTTTTTTTTTTTTCTAAAGGTAGTCTCGTACCATTGAACTCCAACAAATCTACAGAAGCAAAATCCATGTCTCTTTTGTTACATGCTGACCGTTGCTTTTGGAAATTCTCCCTACAGTCCAGTGATGTCTGATTGCTGGACAAGTCTGCCATTAACACTCTACCACTAACACGCTTGTCTGTGCAAATAATAGCGTAACAATGTATAAAGAAAGAATCATTGTTAAACTAATAAATCGAACAGGTTGAAGGCGACAGTTTCCTGAATATTCTGGTGTCTATGGTCTGGAATGGAACATCGTTCCGGAAACATGGGTTGTGCTTGTCGTGTGCTTTGGAATGCATTCGCCCACTTCATGTTTTCCTATGCAAGGATCGCCACAGACAAAAGGTCTATTTGAATTATGTTCGCTTTTGGCGACGCGTTAATTGGCCCAGTTATAGAAGGGCGGGCTTTTCAAACGAGGGTTCATGGGATTATTGATCGTTACGAGGAAATTAACCACCAAAAACAAAAATCATTGACTAGTGCAATGTCAAGACCGCCTATTATTTAAAAATATAGGGGAGGGTGGCCCAAAGCGGGTAGGTTAACGAAGAAGACCGAAAATTGTAGTTTTCAGCTTTTTATTGAAAAAAATTTTGGTTTTTTTCCCCCTAACAGGGACCGAGAACTTTAAAATAAAAAGTGATTCTTGCATTATTTTACACCAATATTTATTTATTATCAAATATTTCAAACACTTGAAAAACCCACTTTGCCGTACCAGTGAGCCTAAAGCGGGTAAGCCGTTCGGGTACAGCGGGTAAGCTTAACTAATTGTGATTTGGTACATTTCTCAGTCAAATATGAAGCAATAGGTTTTTGAATCAACTGACTAGCTAACTGCCATTATATATGATTTAAAAAAGAGTTAGATTTTCAATTTAAATTGAATAAGTACAAGTCAGCACATTTGTTTATAAAACATAAAGAAATAATTGATTAAATCAATAGACTAGCTAACTGACATCATGAAAATAACTTTTTAAAGTTATACTTAACCTATTTAAAAAGAAAATCTAAGTCTGTACATTTGCCAAAAAATGCAAAGAAAGCTGGTATACCCACTTTACCCGAAAGCATATTTTTTATTTAAATAATTGTAATCTTAAACTTAAAAAAAAAACAAAGCAAACAGAATGACTATCCTAGTTTATGGATGGTGTCAGAATAACGCAATATTATTGACAATTAAAAAAAAAGCTTGTCTTCGACTACTCACAAGTTACAAACCTTCAGTTTTTTTTTTTTTTTTTTAATTTTCAGAAATGTGTTTTTTTTTTCTTTTTTTTTAAAGCCTGGCTACGCTATGCCGCTTCACCGCTGCTTCGCTGAGACCAATTGAAACTCGAGGGTATTCGGGTAAACACGACATATGTACGTATGCATCGCCGCTTGCACAGCATACGGCGGCATACGAATCCCTACCCGCTTTGAATCATCCTCTCCTACATGTAAAAAAAAGTCATACAATGTGAAAATAGATCTGAGAAAAAAAAAGGGATCACGATAAATACCAGAAGAAAGTGAAATAACAATAACTACATTCTTCAGAAATTAATCAAAAATTCCATGTAGATAACGGATGCAGAAACTTTAGAGAAGATCATATGCCAAAAAAAAAGGTCATCGAAAAAAAAAAAAAACATCATTTTTCATTTTGTTATTGATTTTTCCTTTGAGGAGGAATTTCAAACCAAAACGTTAAATGGTTAGCTTCTTTTTCTTTCATTTTTTCATTGTTCGGTTTATTCCCTAACATAATCATTGAAAAACTGGCTCCGCATAATTAATTCATTTCATGCTGTCAAAAATTAATAAAGAATGAAAAACTGGATGATAAATCTAAGAAACATATTACCTTGAAGTACAAAATACAGCTCATAAAATTTTGTTTTACGTTGCGAATGATAAATATCCGACAGATTACCTCCAACATTAAATGTGCAGAATTGGGTTATTAAGAACATTGAGTAATTTCGCCCAACATTATTCATGTCGACTTTTTGCTGATGATTATGCAATTTACCACCAAAAAGTGCATGACATAAGAGGTAAGAAGCGCGTTAGTTTTTTCTAAATTTTAATGTATATCCAGGAAAATGTCAAGGTAAATATTACTCTAATGATGTGCTTTCGGTATACACAGAAAGTTTTAAAAGAACTTACATTGGAAAAGTATCAAGTTCTTTTGAAACAATATCAAACAACTGTTAAAAGAATCGCAGTGCAAATTGGTTGTTTTATTAGTTTACTTTTTTTATTTTATTTATCTATTTATATTTTTATTTATTATTATCATTGTGGTTTTATCAATCATAAATTACTTACTATCCTCACTTGATCTAAGTTGATATTAATGTGATTTTTCAGATTACCATGTTAACGGTTTTTTAAATATTTATTGAGAGAGCGAAATTTTCGTCGTCATTGTTGCAAATCGTCTGCGGTTTGATTTTGTTCAGATTGTTTTCAGGGCTTAACTCAACCAGACGTTACATTAAAAAAATAAAGAAAAGGTTTTTTTTTTTTTTTTTTTGTGTGTAAAATAACGTTTTTTCGAGAAAAACACCTGCATTATAATGAACTTAAACAGCAAAATTTTCAGATTACTAATTCTCATCATTTAAGATTGATAAAAAAGTAAAAATACATAATGTTATACGCTGTAAATAATCTTTATGCTAAGAGTGCTGGTGGATGTCGGTTATAAAATCTTTTAGCCGGAGAGCCCAGGGCCGCCAGACCTAACTTATTTTCTAAGTAACAAAATGTAGGACAGAATAGAGTTAGCATGTACTTACAACCTACGCGTGTTTATTAACTTGGACCGCGGGCCAATTTACAGGTACTGGGTACTGAATGTACGCAAAAATATTGATAGCCTAACTTATTTTCTAAGTCTCAATTTTTATATTATGATACTCAGGGAACTATTCCAAAACATTTTGTAAGCTGCCAGACCAATCGTATGGGCCAAACATTCCGCCAGACACAGTTTAAAACGTCGCTGTGAGTACAACCGCGACGCTATTATTCTTGCGCTTAAGCACTGAAAAATATCGTCTGCTTTCAAAAAGCAATATTTTTAAGGCAGAAATCCTAGTAAAAAGAACATGAAATAGGATTTTAGTGAGATCCCGATTTTACGTCCCCCGAATCTACGTTTTCCCCACATTTCACGTTTTTTCATCAGGTCCCCAGCTATCAGGTCCCCAGTTATGCCTGCTAACTTAGATGGAGGGCCAATTTTCAGGTACTGGGTACTGAATGTACGCAAAAACAGTGATACTGTCTTACCATCGATTACATGGAAAGGCTAATATCCGCTTTATAGGCGGAAATGGACGTATCTATTAGTTTATAGGGGTGTTAGTTGGTTTGTTACAGAGGAGCACTTTTGCCTCTCTATTATTTAGCCCCAGTTTTGTAAAAGTGAAAATTTGCTAACGGCAATATCTTTTTAATCTGAAGTACATTCAATCTATATTCTCACGGCAAAAATTATTTGATTTATTTATTCATAACAAAGTTTTGAGCTTACCATTTTGCTTTTACGTTCCTGAACGAAACGAAAATATTTTCTTTCCTTTTTGTTGTTTCCATGGTAACTATTTTTTGTTTTCCCTTATTTTGTTTTAGAGAATGCAATAAATGAATAAGGCACTAGTAACATTATAAAACGCGTGTGTCAAAATCCCATCGTTATTTTCCCTTCTCCCCTGCTAGATTCATTCAGATGGAATAGTCTTTATTGGCAGATTGCCAAATTACATACAATATGCGGTCAAACAGTAACTTTCCTTATTTTTTGAGTGCTGATTTTTTCGTATGTTTTACAGAATATTGTCAATAGTTCATCATAGCCAAGACGTCCCGTGGGCAATAATGGTTGCCAGTGGCCCAACCTTACTTATTTTCTAAGTCCCAATTTTTATACAATGATACTGAGGAAACTATTTCAATGCATTTTGTAAGTAGCCAGACCAATCGTATGGGCAAACATCCAGCCAGACACAGTTAAAACAACCTACCAAACTACCAGACACGTCCCGTGGGCACTAATGGCTGCCAAACTATTTCAATGTATTTTGTAAGCAGCCAGACCAATCGTATGGGCCAAACATCCAGACACACAGTTAAAACGTCGCTGTGAGTACGAGCGCGACGCTATTATTCTTGGGCTTAACACTGGGACCTGATTAGTGATGTTCCGGATATCCGAGAGAAAATAAAGATCTGTATCCGTTACTTTTTTGACGGATCTTAAACGGATCATTTCTATTCTAAAGATTTTTAAATATTTGAATAAAAGACTCTTGAATTCCATTTAAATTAGGTTTTATTCCCTATTTAAATTTTAAGGTATCATTTCAGAAGCCAATTTGTATCCCCCCCCCACCCCGTTGCAAAAAGGAAGGGGAAATAAGTTTTAAAAGTGTATCAGTGTGTCTTTTTGTGGCATCGTAGCTCCTAAACAGATAAACCGATTTTGATAGTTCATTTTTCCTTCAAAAGGTGACTTGATCGAAAGTGTTCTTAGCTTGGCCTCGTTTTCTCTAGAACTTTAATTACCGGAGATATTAATTAAAAACCAACTTAACTTTTTCACAATTAGGGTAGTAAAAATTTACCCGTACGTTAAAAATGTTGGCCCTAATTGAAAGAACGTTTTCATCGTTTGATATTTATTTGAAACTTCCAACTGATATACAGTAGGAGCTATAATTTTGTTGAGTAAATTTTAAATGCAATTCTAAGCCTTTATACGCGTGATTGGTAGCGATTTCATAATCGAAGATAAGGAGAAAAAGCTCAAAGGTTTAGAATTTTTACCTGCTGTCAGTTCATATTTCAACAATGTGACAACATATTTTAACAAATGTGTAATCTGACCCACGAAATTCATCTTAATATGAGGTTGGCTATCTGGGACATGTTTTGGTTTTTTAATTTTTAATTTAATATTAGTTTTTGTTATTGATTTGGGGTTTCTGTGATTCTTCATTTTTGTTTTTCTCGGAATCCTTCCAAAAAAGTGAGACTAAATTCTCTATTGTATTTACTGTTTGTAAAGGTGTTCCCGGCTCTGTATTTCGTCGGTCGGAGTAAGTTAGGTGGAATGGGTCAGCGCTGCATTTATGCTGAAATAAAATGCAAAAAATTATTTCTAGCCTGTCCAGTAGCAGCTTTACACTCTTGTTCCTGTATCCTACATCTACCGAGCAAGCTAGAAATATTTTTTTACATTCTATCATTCTATCTAAGCATTAATTCTGCGCTGGCCCATTCCTTCCAACTCTCCCTCAAATTTAACGGAGATTTCTTTAAAGAGTGAATCATAGTCTTGATTATATTTTTGCCGCAGTTGACATTTTTTGAAGAAACTGCCATTATTCTGACTGGAATACCTTCCGTAACAAATTGTAACAAATTTTACACTTGGAGAGAGAAAAAAAATTAATGAGATCCGTATCCGTATCCGCGGATCTTGACACTAATGATCCGTGTCCGTATCCTTGATCTACTTTTTTAACGATCCGGCACATCACTAGACCTGATAGCTGGGACTTGATGAAAAAACGTGAAATGTGGAGAAAACGTAGATTCGGGGGACGTAAAATCGGGGTTTCACTGAAATCCTATTTCATGTTCTTTGACGATATTTTTCAGTGCTTAAGCGCAAGAATAATAGCGTCGCGGTCCTACTCACAGCGACGTTTTAACTGTGTCTGGCGGCATGTTTGACCCATACGATTGGTCTGGCAGCTTACAAAATGCTTTGGAATAGTTCCCTGAGTATCATAATACAAAAATTGAGTACCTGCGAATTGGCCCTCGGTCCAAGTTAATAAACACGCATATGTTCAAAGTACATACTAACTCTTTTCTGTCCTACACATTTTGTTACTTAAAAAATAAGTTAGGTCTGGCGGCCCTGAGCTCTTGGACTATTTGTCTTTATTACCGCAAGCTATACCATTTCTTTTTCATGGACATGCCTCATTTTACCTAATTGAAAACCACCAGCCATAATTTGATGGGTACAAATTTCTTGACCAATTACATTCCATTCCATTACGAGAAACAAGAAACCCAACGAGTAGGGTCATATTGCAATTCGCGACTGTGAAAAACATAATTTTAATTCAAGGCTTCAAAATTCAAATGAATGCCTGGAACTGGATATTGGATGATTTCTTTTATTATTATTATTATTATTATTTTTTTTTTTTTTGTCGTCTGGAACCCTGAAAAAGATAAAGTGAAATCTACGTCCTTTTCGAGTATGGAAAAAAATCACCAGGAAGTGACGAAAACTGTTGAATCTGCAAACTCTTGATGTTGATCGCTTCCTTTATGAAGTAGCTTAAATTTTCAGATAAAAAATTGAAAAAAAAAAAAAAAAAACTACGCTAAATTCCAAAGTTTTCCGAGTGTTTGTGCATCAACATTTTGGGTTGCAATTCAACATATGCTATACACTGTAAAAAACGAAAGAAAAGAAGCGAATCTGAAACTATCCATAGCTTCAGACTCGTTACAAATCTTCAGTTTATTTCTGCAAAGCAAAAGAATATGAAGCTATCAATCTTTTTGTATTCAGCTCTAAAACATTTTAATTATTTTTTCGAAAACAATAATAAGGTGGAGCAATAAGATCTGTGCAATATTTGCACCCTTTGGAATAGCTTCATCAATTTCTGAAGATATTATCCTAAAACATTAAACCTACACCTTTAATCTGAAATACAACCACAAAATACAGACCTTCACTTGTCTACTCATTGTTTAAAAGTTCGGTCTCAGAAATGATCAATTTAATACCCATTATCTTGGGGGAAGCAAATTCATGGGCAATTCGACCTACTTCTGAGAGTTGAGTCCTTCCGATAGCGTCGATAAAGATGCACATTCGTTTCTGATACCTCGTGTCTGAATGAAAACGAAATTGCTACTTGATGAATGAAACGTTGATTTTTAACGGGCAGCACGAGATAATGGGTGGAAAATAAAAGTGATAATGCCGTAAATTCACGGAAATGTCAATAGAACGTGTAAGGAAGTATTTAAACGCTTTGAATTATTGAGCAATCACGAATTGCTTTATGTTCTCGCTTAACCACAGTTTATTATTGTCACATTTTTTTTATTACTTTCTTCTATGTCTAACATGTAGAAGAAAGTATTGGACTCGTGAAAATTTTCGATTTTCAAATTTCAACAGATTTGCACGTGTTGAGATGCACTGAATCTATTTTGACCATTTTTGAAAAATGTTTCTTCGTGGGTATGTGACTTTTTTTTTTTCTTTTCTTTTCTTTTTTCTTTTTGTCCCTCTGGGACAAAAACTACCGCATGATAACGAACGAAATTTGATACACACATGATAACGAAAGAAATTTGATACACATATGTACCCCCCTAGTGAATTGGGCCCATTAATTTTTAGCGCTTTACTTCCTTCAAAAAGGAGGAGTGGGGGTAAGGGCGCCCATGTAGGGGCAAGTGGGGGCGCAAGCTCCCCCCCCCCATTAGAAATGAGAATTTCCCTTGCTTTTAGTGCTTTTTTCTTTACAAAAATGTATAAAAATTTCTTTTCCAGCCATTAATGAATAAGTTATTAAAAATGTCAAATTTTAATATCTCTAATCTGTACTGAAATTGGTTTCCATAGGGAAAGTATTCTGCTAAACCATGGGGAAAATTTTTGAGCCCCCCTTAAGATTTTGCATATGGGCGCCGTTGGGGTTGATAACGTACTTTTTGTGGAAGCAATTTCATTCAAAATGTAATTAATTCGAATTTTTATGTGTCACGTTCTTTCCATTAATTTCTTACATCGATATATATCATGTTGTTACAAAATGGTATTATTTTCTTCCTTCTTTTTCTTTTTTTTAAATTTAGCAAAAAGAAAGAAATCAACAGTTCCAAATCAAGAAGAAAGGGAACAAAATATCAATTTCAGTGCCTTTTGCCTTTAGACTTCATCAAAATCTTATTGCTCAATATTTCCACCGAAAATAAAGCTTTCTCCGCCGTCGGAGTTACAGACGGAATAAAAATAGAACAAAACGCTCAAAACCACCCGCTTCCCGAGCGGGAGAAGCTTTCGTGTTCGGAACTGCAAACAAACCGCCCCCGCCCCGAGCGATTTGCATATCGAATGAAGATCTACATCGTTCTCTTTTCCCTTTTCATCGGATCGCGATGTATAAAACATGAACTCCGACATGACGTCATCGATTCTCTGCCCCGGGAGGGGGCAATTGTAATCTACGAGAGATTTTCAATGAAGAGTTAGTTCGGGTCGAGATTAATTTTACGGGCCGTGCGGTGGAAGAACTGTCCGTTGGGAAACGGATGGGAAAAGCACTGCACTAGGTGGGTATCTATTTTCGTTTATCGAAGCTATGTTGCGAAGTTGTTTAAGGGCTTTGAACATATGCAGCGCTAAATGATAAGTTAAGATGTTTTCGGGCATACTTGTTATTGTTAGGGATTTAACCATAGTAAAAACCTATGTATCGCTCATTTGGAAGAAGACTGCCACAATACGAAGAAATGAAATTTTACAGGAGAAGCGTTTGAAGCTGAACTCTTCAGGTAATTTGCATTAAGAAAAGTAAGTTTGCTGTACTCTCCAGTGGTTAAAATTAGAACAAAAAATCTGTCATTATTTTCCAAAGAAGATAACGTCCTTTGAAAGGCCTTTAAGCGAAAAAAAAATAATAAATAAATAAATAAAAATTTCGTATTGTGGCACTTTTTTTTTCTTCAAATGAGCGATATACTGTGAAAAAAAGGAGGGGGGGGGGGGGAGATTGTGGTTAGTGCCAAAATATTTTGTGAGTTTGCTGGTTACAAACGATGGGGCATAATGTAATTACATTTTGGAGCAACGTATGCTAGTAAACAGGGCGATTGCACAGAGAGGAAGCAGGGACACTTGTTGTTCGAGGCCGGAACCTGAAAGGGGCCCAAGTTTATTAAAATGAAGGGTGAAATATATGTAGGGACGTGGGGTAAACAATGTGGAGGAAGCCCCGTAAGAGACGTTTGTGACGAACCTCAAAGTACCTGTGCACGCTCCTGCTAGTAAGCCTCAAAAAGTCTGTATGTTGCACCACAATATGGTAAAAATAATGCTTCTTCTTTTGAAGACAGCAAATATGCAACTTACGTGTCTTTTTGTGCTACACATCACATTTTCTATTACAATCTATTTTACTTCCGCTATTAAAAATAAGTTGGAGTAATGTTTAACGTATTATACAACATAAAATTCTGTGGTTATATCTTATGATAAATGCCATTCCATTGTACATTTAAAATTACTTGTAAGAAGGGTTAATTTGATTACAATTTATTCTCAGAAATGGCTTTACACGATTTTTAGACTCTTGACTGTCTTACTTTTAATCACTATTTTGTTTTAAGTAATGCTTTTGAAATTTATTGAAGTAAACTGCTCAATAACGACTACTGGCTCTCACATGGTGCCTCACTATACGATAAACCTTATGTATTGTACGCAAATCGCACCGTTCCTAATTACATTAATTCAGTTGAGTGTTGAAATCGCTCACTCACATCCCTTAAAAACTTATCAAGTTTAAAAGTTCTTAACTTTTTATGAATCTCTCTCATGAAACCAAGATTTGACAAAAAAAAAAAAAAAAAAACTGTACATCTGTGCAATTTTTTTTTTTTTTTTTCAAAGAATGTATTGAATTAAGATTACATTCAGTTATTTTATCCCCTGTCGTTTGTAGTTTGCTTCTTTTCATGCAGGATTTTCAAAAAAAGTAATGCTAATTATATATTTATAACGGTTATGTGCATTTTATGTTAGCTAGAAAATATGGAACGCAGAAAATAACTACTAAGTCATAAAGTTACTCAAAATATGTGACTTTAAATAATAGTGAATTTTTGACGCTGATATATTAAACTGAAGCATTTTTCTCCTCCCACAGTCTCAGGGTCCAGTTCCCCACTCGACTCACCGGAACTAGACGAGTCCTTGGGCGATCCGGCCACTAGCCCCAACCTGGACGCAGGTGACGCATGCGCTGACCGGTACAGGGACGTCGTGAGTGGTGGGTCCGGGGCCAACAGCCCGCACAACACCAGCAGCGGCCACGCCCACTCGGCATCGGAAGAGGGCCCCGGGGGCCCCTCGGACTGTCTAGCGGGACCGGGCCCTTCCTCCAACGATGAAGGGACGGGTGGCACCAAGCGGAGAGGCCCCCGCACCACTATCAAGGCCAAACAGCTGGAAACGCTGAAGGCTGCCTTCGCAGCGACCCCCAAACCCACGAGGCACATACGAGAGCAGCTGGCACAGGAGACGGGGCTCAATATGAGGGTCATACAGGTAAGAGAGAGGAACTTATTTGTATAAAAATTCAGTTTCAAACTTTATATGTAACTGTATTACCTATAGCGTCGCTGTCGGCTCAGAACAACAGTAAGACAAAGAGTCCCACAAATAACAGTAAGATATACCTAACAGTAACCTATGAACAGCTATGCGATGTAGGTTTATACCACAATCTCCCCTACAAAGAGTAATAAATTACTCTCTTCTCTTTTTTTTTTTTTTTGCCTTATAAAATGATATCCAACGTTGCAGAGTCATCCACATAGGACTGCGAACACATTGCCTTTGTTATGTTTTTAACAATTCCAAGTTATGTGCAACAATGATGATTTGTTGCACCAACGAGAATGACTGGTAAATAAGTAGGGTAGACCAGGGCACGTTTACGCATGGGGCAAGTTTACGCAGTGCCTTTTTTTTTCAAAACGAATTATAACTGGAGAGCCAACAGTCATAACTAATTGATGCTACTCCCTAGCAAATATTCTCACAAGTTTTTGAACATTAGTCGAGCTTCGGTCGAGCATGCAGAAAGGGTACTCTGTTTTCTTCCAAGTTGAGTAAATTTTGTGTTGAACGTTTTGAAGCTTATTATTGTGAATAAATAATACTCCGTTAAGAAAAAACAAATATATAAAAATGAGCAGATTTTTATCCTTTTTTGAGAATTGTATTTGTATGAACTGAAATGTTATAAAAAACTTTTGCACATTAAAAATAAATCCAAATTTAGCGGCGGGGCAAGTTTACGCGTTGAACGTCGGAGCACTTTTACGATCGTTCTTACTGTATCTTACTTAAACGTGCACCTGACACTTTTTTCGTCCAAACTGTCTCAAACATTTTTAGTATTTTCTGACTATTTAATTTCGAAAATTACCATTTAATTTTTAATTAAGTTACACATTCGTATCTTGTAGCTTACAATCATAAAGTGCTGTCTTCATGCCCCTTCAGCTTCAAATTTATACACTATTCAGTCTGTAATAAATTTGCTTTATTTTAGCGATGGTAAGACGTTATGTACAAAACACTAACAGAACCACGTTAGTTGTCAAAATAAATATGCATGCGTAAACGTGCCCCGTGTCCGGGTCAAGTTTTCGCAACTGACTTGTTCTCAAAAATATTTTTTTTTTTTTTTTTTTTTTAACGATTAAAAACACAAGCTGAGCAACAACTGAATGTACCAATTTTGACTTCATTAAATGCTGCATGAAACCACAGTGTCTAAAATTTCCCAAGTTAAAACATCATCCAAGTTAAAAATTCATTGAAAAAAATCCTCGTAAACGTGCCCCGGTCTACCCTATACGTAAAAAGAAACCTTACTTGATACAAACAAAGGAAAGGAGGCTCCGCTCCTTTTCTAGCATCTTCCAATTTCATTCCGGCAACAGAAGTGATACAACTCAAATATTTCAATTTGTGAGTTAGGGTAATATTTTTTAATCCACAAAATAATATCACGTCATTCAGAAAACACGAACGAATGAAACGGAGCTAAAATATTAGGAAAACAATTCTTAGGGGAGCGTTTGAAGGAATGAGACAGCACTGCATTTATGCCGAAATAAGTGTGAAAAATAATTTTTTCTAGCTTTTCCAGTAGAAGTACCAGCAAGAGTAGCTGTGCTTCATTTACTGGATAAGTTAGAAATAATTTTTTTATATGTTTTTTCGGCATTATTGCAGCACCTTCCCATTCCTTCCAACTCTCCTTCGATGAATCGAATACAATATGTAGTAAAAATTTATGAGATTTTCAGCAGTCGATTTGTAGGAATTGATGTTTTTTGAATTGTGTCAGCTCTTTTGCCGAGCGATGTGGTTTGTCGTTTTCATTGAAATCTTTTGTCTTATCCAGCTGAATTTTCCCAATTGCGTATTTTTAATCTTCATTTTGATGCTTTTGAAAATAATTTAATAAATGCTAAACAATATATATGAGATAAATGTACAGTTACGAGAAATTTTAGCATGCCTTTCAAACAGCATGTTTTCATCAAAGTCATCATAAACGGCAAGATGTTGCCATCATGAGCATGTAATGTAGAGAGTCACAAAAGCAACGATTCTTTTGCCCATTTTCAAATTAGAATCGCGTCAGTCATAATTATTCAAACCACGGAAAAGCCCCTGGCCCACCGAAAAGCAAAACAGCACATCTTTTTCTTTATGTCTCTCGATCACACTATGCAAGAATTAAGCGCGTGTGTTTTGCAAGTAAAATAATCTATACATTTTTTCTCTTTCTTTTTAATGTTTCCTGCGTGCTCCGGCGGGCTTGAAATTTAAATATAATTCATTAAGCGATGCAAAAGTAGAAAATGCGAAACACGTTTGAGGATTTTCTTTTTCTTTTTTATTATGATTTGAGACTCCATCTTTACTTCCACCCTTTTTGTTATTTATTCCGGGAAATCGGAAGGGTTTGGTGAAGGGGGTTTAAACGGAACTCTGGAACACGCAAAGGGCTCGTAGAGAAGAAAAATGTATCTTCTATTTCCTCGGTGTATTTTTTTGGAAGTGATTTTCTCCAACGTTTCCAAGATGACTCAATGATACTTTTTATGCTCTGTAAAGAAAAATGGCTCTGAATTCAAAATTTTTCTCAGTAGCATGCTGTAGTTGCACTAAAATATTTTGCCGAGAAATTTCACGGTAAAAAAAACTGTCTATCAAACATTTGATTGATTAAAGAATAAACATTCATTGTGCAGAAAAAGGAACAAAAAAAAAAAAAAAAAAACGTCTGATATGTTTTTTACACAATCTAAAATATTTTATTATGTCATAAATGTCGGACAATTTCGAGGTATATTTTCATAATCAAAATAATTTATTTTAGCTGTTTAATTTTAATCATCACAGTGGACACAACTGTACGTGCGACTTAAAACATTTCTCGCTGAGCATTTGGGTCACTCTACATAAGTTACCTTTGCGTTACCTTTTTTATTGTTACCTCTCGACATAGTTGGAAAAGAAAGGCAGTAAAAATGCTCAAATTTCCCCATTGGAAATCGAATACACCAGCTTCGAGGCTCGATGGAACCTCTTCTTTTCGATATTTGCTAAAGTCAGAGCTCGAAATAAGAGGTCGTTAGTCGTATTTTGCAAATACAAATTTCAGTTGACGACTATGATTTCACATCCAGTCGTCATTTTTGACGCCGTGCTTTTTATATATATAAAAAAAATTAATAATCGTAATGTAATATCCAACTGTCAATTTTTACTAGATCTTTATATATTATGCAGAATATAGATTCAACCTCAAGTATTTAAAACAAATTCCTTAGCCTGGTTTTTTTTTTTTTTTTTTTCAAACTTCGAACAATGACTCCATCCTTAGAACATTAGCAAGATTCTTCCCCCTCCCCCGAGTGTTATCCAAGTGGTGCATATTTTAACAAATATTTTTTAATTGGAAGCGATCACAAATTGCTGACGCCTTAGTAGAACATTTAGGTAACTTAAAACAAAAAACAACTAGGTGCCAATGACACCTAGCTTTTACTTTCGAACCCTAAGACAAAAGCTGAATACCTATATACTTACTTAGGCAGTTTATTGGAACTTCGTAACTGTTATTTTTAATTGGAAATTAAACCTTTGATTTTCTCTAAAACTGTCTTCAAAAGCAACTTCACGTTGCCACAGAAATCAAATATTAGAGGTGAATAGAAATTATAATTGAAAGCACATAATTAATTACAATGCAAAAAATAAAATGGGATAGACATTATTTCGTGAGGATATACGACGATAGAAGCACGAAAAAGAAAGAAAAGAAAAGAAAAAATAAAAAGCCTTTTCCATTTACAAGAAATGCAGGCTCTGGCAAGTTTGGAATGAAAACTCCATAAAAACTCTGAAAACTAAAGGGTTCGAAATGAAAAAAAACTAGGACAGCGTGGGAGGCTTCTCATCTGGGGTGGTATTGCCAGTGAGAAAAGAAAGTTTCAAAGCATATTTGCAGTTCCTATATTTAAATTCGCAGTTCTAAAGCTTGAATACGCCACTGTAAGGTGATTTAAGAAATCAGCCAAAGAAGAAAAACATTTCAATATTACGCCTTCAAGGTAGATGTCTCATTGGACAGGTGGCTTACAGGCACGTAGCTAGAACTTTGCTAAGGGGGGGGGGGGGGTTCAAAGTTGCATGAACTTCAAAAGACAAGGTGTACCAAAGCAGAATTAGTAACCGATAATTACACAAGATAAGATAAATCCAATTAAAACTGATTATTAAAATAACTAAAATTAATTAAATAATTGAAATTGATAAAGCCATTAGTTAAAATTAGTTAACAAAATTTTATATTAAGTGGTAAATTAATTATTGTCAATTTGTGAATTAACATTAAACTGAAAGTTATCACATACAATGTTTTCAAATATGGGTAAACCCTGTCTTCTGTTTCGATGCTTTGAAAATGAATGATATATTTCCTATTAATAAAAAGGGCACAATAAAAGAAAAACGGAAAACGTAAATTGTTCTAGGAATTACTTGGAAAATGCATGCGATAATTTAATAAAATATTAAAACTTTGCAATATATTTCAACAAAATATGCACATTTATACTGCCATTTTATTTGAAAACTAAAAGTCACCCGTCAAGGTATGACTGGTGAAAATTGCTTCAACTCTTTTACATTTGAACGAAGCAATTGCCTGTTTGGTGATATTTTGATAGTTGAAATTTTAACTCTAACAGCAGTGGATTAACCCTAAACTCCAGTAGATAGCGTGAATTGTTTTCGTTTCTTCATTCCCCTGACATCAAACAGACACAGTCTTACCTGTAAAACTGTTAAGTTACCGGATCGAGTTCAGCCTTGTCGCAATAAAGCCTTTCCCTGCATGTTAAATATTACCAAAACATATTATCAAATTATCATGCCGTGGCGCGAATTTATTGTTGAAACACGGGGGTTATTTTATCGTCATTTTATCGTCGGCATTATTTATATGAGGATAAATAAATTTATATCTATGAAGTCGAATGTATAACTATATGAATGCTATGTAACGTAACCCTGTCCGATTTGAACAACATTTCAGGCAAAATCCCACAACTCTCTCAACGAAACTATTAACAAGGTTCACTTTAAAAAGCTTGAATTAGTTTTTATTTATTTACATTTATGATATTCTTTTGATAATACGAAATAGAATGACATTTCCAATCTTATCCGTTTTCTAATTATCATTCCTAATCACGAATTAAATGCTTGAGCAAACTATTAACTCTTTGAGGGACGAAGGCTTCCTTTGATGCAATCATTTATATATATATATATATATATATATATATATATATATATATATATATATATATATATATTTTTTTTTTTTTTTTTTTTTTCTTCAGTCAACTGACACAGTGATTTCAGTTAGCTTTAAAAAAAATAAAAAAAAAAAAAAAAGATTAGCAAGAAAGAAATGGGGTTCTAAAGTGAAGTCACTATTCCTCAAAGGGTAAAAGCTATTCGAAAAAATTTTAAATATTAGAATAGGCGTATTGCGGTTTTTTATCATTATTTTCTCCTTTCTAATGGGACTGCGATAGAGGCTTTAGGCTTTTGCGGAACAAGTGCGAAACAACGATATGGCATCCAGTCTTAGGACTGGATGCCATAATAGGAATTTCAATTACTGATTCACCAGGAACGCACCTCACTCTGACTGTCTTTCAAGCAACATGCGTCTACGAAATCCACGAAAATCCAAAAAGAAAGAAGAAAGAAAAATAAAGAAAACCACGTCCCAATGAGACTATGATACGGCGGAGGTGGCAATGAATGGTTGTTTTTCTTTGCCGATGGCAATCTGATGGACCAAGGGAGAGGGGCTAAATTTCAAGGTCACACGGCCCAGCTGGTTTGAAAAACGAAAAGGAAATTTCTCGGTTTCGGACGGAGTACGCGACACAGCAAAAGGTAAACGAAAATTGGGAACCTGCAGTTGTTGCACGAGGTTCTCGTGTTCTGAATTGACTCAAAAGATGGGAAAATTGCCAATTAATGGGAATATTTAAGAAGAAAATACCGGGTTTTATAAAAAAAAAATTCTCTTTTGGAAAAAATTTTGTTGATGCTAGGTGCAACAACTGAGAAAAAAGGACAGGGGTCTTTCGGGACGGGAGGGGGGGGGGACCAGACTCCATGCCCCCCTTGGCTACGTCCTTGAGTGGCATATTCAGTGCCTTATAGTTTATTTGAACTGCAAATTCCACGGATGGCAATTAATGTGTTAACTTCATTAACAATTAACTTGACTGAAAAGCTTTTCCCAAACTGATAGAACAGAGTTCCAATAAAAAAGCTTTTAAAAATTACATTTTCGCTATGGAGGATGGTTTACTTTTTCTTTCTAGATTTATCCACCACCTCAGGACCCGATTAAGGTATTAGGGACCCTAGACTGAGCATTTTTTAGGGGCCCCTGTAGTCAAATCTTATAAACATAAATACTCACGGGGAGCCAGGAGGATTGACTTCAGGGGTGATGTGACGCTCCACCATTGTCAAATTAAATAAACAAAAATAAAACAATGTAAAAAGGCACAAATTTTACAAGAATTTGCTGCCTTTTTACGTTGTTTTATTTATTTATTTTACTGGTCAAGCACAAAGGTATTTATTCAATTTTCATTCTTAATTTATTTATTCGGGAGCAGAGAACCCCACGCTTTAAATAAGCAGAGGAAAAGGGAAATCAATAAGGACGAGGACCTTAATTTTCTTTCTTTCTTTTTTTTTAAATCTTAAATTATAGATTAAGACGAAAGTAAATTTAGTCATTTGGAAGCCAATGACTAAAATACTCCTAGGCCACGTCCTAGATGGCCCGAAGAGTAGGCCTGGCCCTGATCTTAGCCGTTATAGACAGAAGTGCTCACCCCCTAAATATTGCGAAGACCCTTCACACACAAGAGCAAGAGCTCCCCCCAAAAAGAGAAAATACCACCGCCCCCCCCCCAAAAAAAAAAATACAATGGCCCACGCTGTCTGCGTCATGAACCCTTCACTAGGTGGGCACCCCTATTACAGAAGTTCGGAACCTCAACTCAACACGTTCACCATCAACTCAAACGGCCATTCGACGCAACCAATGTTCACAAAAATCTTGATTAATGCTCAGCGCGTGAAAACATAAACAACTCCTTTCCCAGTAGCGGAGCAACGCGGCCAGTGCAAAAGCAGCCTTCAAACTCGGTAATATCCATCTCATTTACAGCATGTTTTCTGCAAGGTCGCTGCCTCGGAAGAAGGTATTATCCAAAATATGTTCTTTGACCAGTTTCCGACCCCCCTGACCACCTGATCCCCCCCCCCCCCGGTGCATTCACGTTAATAACGCTGGCTGCACCTTTTGATTATTATTACATAGTTTTCGCTGCCGTGACACACCCGTTTTCGCCGATTTCTTTTCTTTTATTTCGCTTATTTTTACTTTTCTGCCTTAAATCGGACGCCACGTTTTGCCACCTGTGTGCTCTCGGCCAATTTCTCTCTCTCTCTCTCTCTTTCCCTCTTTTATTTTTCTTTTTCTTTTCGGAATCGTTGCTACTGCAGAAACGTAATTACGATCTCTCTTCCTCGCTTTTTTTCCTTTTTCTCGTCTAACGTCTTTTTATCACACTCCTTGCGATTAAATTCTTTTTTTATGCTTTTTCTGAACTTAAAAGTGACTTCGCGAATTTCGAACCTTCCTCGCTCAAATATAAATGCAAATGTTCATTTTTGTTTTTAAGAATTGTTAAGAATTGTTTTTAGCCGATGCAAGAAAAACAACGGAGTGAAATAAACTAAAGCGAATTAGGGCGGTTTTTCGTGACTCGTTGTCGCAGACAGAGTAAAAAATAAAATTCAATCTAACTGTGAGTCTCTTTCAATTCCACCAATCCACCACGACAGAAAATTATTAACATCAACCCTAAAATATATGTAAGGTATATTGGACCACTATAAGTTATTACCTGATTGCTTATTGAAACTATCTCCTATTTTCCTTAGCGTAAATCTTTGGAGCAAGAACAAACATGTCAGATTTTGACCAAATTTCGTTTAAGATAAAAATGTGTCCACGGATGTCCACAATGTGATGACAAAGCAAATATGTAGTTATCAAATTTACCCAAGTCCAACAGTCTTTGCTTTCTCAAAAATCAGTATTTTTATTTAGAGCTAAAACAACATATGTCACTTGTTATGCAAGTACAAAGAAAATAATTTTAAATGATAGATACTATCTGACCACCGAAAAGATGGAGAGGCTAAAATCCAGTTTGCAGGCGGAAATGGACGCATCCATTAGTTTTCAGGGATGCCAGCTTTTGCAAATGTGTGAGTAAGCCTCTCACGTGCATCAAATTTTTACTTTTCCCGTCATTCAGACAAACTCGTCCTAACTGGAAGTTTGCCAATTTAATAGCATCCGCGGACAGACTGTGTGTACATTCTCGTGAGACTATAATGTCTAGAACTGTGCAAATTTTTTCTGGGCACAGGGGCCAAAATTAGACGTTTTGTTCTTACTCCAAAATACAAACAATCTTCTTTCTTCATACGCAGAGTGGTTTGAAAGTGTCCAACTCCCCTTTTATTTTTTTAACATATTGTTTGTTTGGGTTGAATGTTTGTGATACACAGTTACCTTGAAATCTTAAGAGTAGTTAACGTCGGTGGAATACGTTCCTTGTTGTAACTTTGCTGAATTCCGCGTTATGTACCCTCAGATATTTTTGCGGCAAAAAAACATCTCCGTACCCTCGATACTCCGCAAAACATCTGCGAGAACAAGAGAACATGGAGCATAATTCAGCTGTGTTGTGACATGGATGGTCTTCTGACGTTGTTTATTACTCTTAAGACCTGGGACACCCCAATAGAGGTCACTGTGACCTCCCAAAAATTTCTTTATTCGACAAATTTTGTCTGACAATTCGGCAAAATTATCATGATTCGGTAAAATTTAGTTATATTCGCAAAATGATCATCATTCAGCGACATTTGGAGTTCCATTCGGAAAAATTTGGTATTCCATTGGGCAAAATCATCAGCATTCGACCAAAATTTCTGTTCGGCAAATTGAGAGCCTACCCTACCAAAAATTGAAGGGCGTGGCGCCCTTGCTTAAGACTCAAGGTAAGTGTGTAACAAATATTCACCCAAAACAAATATAATGCTGAAAATAAATGGAGGTCAGCTCACTTTCAGATCATTCTGTATTAGATGCCGAAACTTGATCTAGCTGTTACCTCAAAAGTAGCGAGATGGTGTGCTCATCCCATGTCTTCATTTTGCACAAATTTAAATATTTTTCACTTTCAGAAAAACACCAACACCATAACCTTACCTGATTTGGTTAACTGTTGTCAACGCTTGCCAAATTACAACTTCACTTGAGTTTGCATTGAAATTAACATTGATTTTCCCCAAAAAGGTGTAAATATTTTTGTGGTGTCTTTGGAAAAAGTCGGTTTCGAATCAGCATTCTTTCGGGGGTGAGTAAAATGGTAATTTAGGCCGATATTTGAGTAAAAATATTTTCGCTAATACAATACTTCCTTTACTATGCAAAATGAAGTAAAAAGACTAGAACAACTTCATTCTCAACCAACGATAATTCAAAGGGTTTATCATTCTCTTTCATGACGAAGCGACTGCAACAAATAAGACACATACACACTAACAACAAATATGACTCCAGCATCTGCTAACCATCAGCAGCATTTTTTGGCAGCAGCTTAAAACAAAAACAAAAATTCGAAAATAAAATTACAAATCACACAAAAAAAAACTAAATCATCAACGATTTCAATTCCGCACTTAACATTGATGTGGGTTTTTTTTTTTTTTTTTAATTTTTTTATTTTTATCGTTATTATTTCTGCCACCTGCAGAGATCTTTCCATGAAATAACTGGCTGACATCGGCATGTTGGCCCTGCCAAGTTGCACAGACCGAGTGACAAAAACACGGAGCAGCATTCTTGTTGCTTTTAAGAGGATAATTAGAGCGCCGAAAAGTGGATGAGGAGAAGAAAGACTCGTCTTTCAGTTCTTTTCTGGCACCTTATTTCACGCTGCTTTAGGGATTAATTACCAAACACTTGTTGACATCGCCATAACACGATGATGGACTGTTTCACACTATTGAACAAGGCACTAAAAACTGATGCATAATACTCAGATTTTTGCCGTTGATTTTTTTTTTTTTTTTAAACCTCAAAAGAGGATTTAGGATGTTATTATTCGTCTTGAACCAAAATTTTCATATTAAAATGTCCTTCAGAAATAGAGCTTAGAAGCTATGACTTCTGCAACAATGGATTATCTACAATAATATCTGTCACTTTCTAAGTAGAAATCTTTCTCAAAAATACGATAAAAATAGTTAGTATTCTTCCCAGTAAAGAGTCGAATCGTGTTGCTTAAAATTTTCATTTCTTCACCGTTAACCTTGAAATTATGAATAGAAATTTCATCTTACAAAAAAATTCACCCCGTAAAAATTCTTGGAAAATTATACTTTCGAGAAAAATCAATTGCATTGACCGACATTTTTCGATTTGCATAATCTTAGGAAATAGAAGAAAAGATAGTTTTTTATCCCCTCTTCTTCTGTCCCAATCAAAACAAATGAATAAATAAATATACAATGGTTGTTTGACCGTCATTTTTACGGCTGCACTTCCTTTGAAAATAAGATTAGGAACTTAATTTAGGTATGAAAAAGTTTAGCACTGGTGCAAAGCATAGATTCCCTCATAAAAATTGCTTTTTCAAACGAAAAAAACTTTTTGAGGAAAAAAAATGCTCAAATGACGTGCATTTACGGTTAAATTGGTTCTCAAGTTTGATATTTTAATTAACTTAATATTCGTTGATTAATAATCATTTGCTTTCAGTCCCCTCCCCTCAGGGCCGACGAGAGGCCGGCCATGTCAGCCTAGTCAGAAGCTAGGGGCCCGACTCGAAATCAAAGTAATGTAAATTTTATAAGTTTTTAAGGGAGAAGGGGGCCCCCGCGACAACCAAAACGACAAGGAGCCTGTCTTGACTCTCGGCGCCCCCCCCCCCCGTCTTCTCTCTTTGCTCTTGTTATTTTTCAAATTTGGAAATCCAGTAACAGAATTACCATGTGAAAGTGAAAAATTTAGTTTCTCAATAAAATGACGATGCTTGTTTACTTACTAGGAACTTACTGTCGAATTTTAATAAAAGAGGGATATTACAGTATTAAGCATGAGAGGGGAGGGGTGCAACAAATTTAATCGTCTCAATACAATGGACGATCTGGGAACGGCGACATGAAGCATTAAATTAAATTCGAAGCTTTAGTTTTGATACTTACTTTGAGTTGAGTTGCCAGAGAAACAAAATTGAGATGTAGGGTAACAGCACTAGTCACAGACATGTTTAAGACATCGCTCTCAGGTTAATTCACGGCCAAATTTCGGAGAGGGTAAGGCTAGTTTTAGTCGCAGTATGATTGAAAAGGAAACTCTCTGCGTTTCAATGGGGGGGGGGGTATATCCCCAAATTTCCCCTTGGATACTCAGCCACGTTTTCGTTTGTTTAAATTTTTCTCTTCATGGATTTACCTGAACCGCTTTCGTCAGAAATAGCCCACACTTGAGGGAAAAACCCCTATCATTTATACCAAAAATAATAACCATAATAAAACATTTTGGAAAAAACTTCCATCCCCCATCCGCCACTGATTTGAGTAGCAGCAGTGTCGCGCAACGCCCCCTGGCCGCCCTCGGGTGTGGCGATCGTTCGCGTGTTGTCATTTAGGTAGGTCCGGGCTGCAATTTACACCTAAACTTAATGCCACGTTTGACGGTCCTTAAAAGCCGCTTCGTCCATGGGAGGTGCGGGGCTTCTAATTTAGAGCGCGGACCGACTCGCAGGTAGGTGTGCGTTCGTGTGTTCGGAATTAAATACACGGGAAGCAGAGTCCGATGGCATTGTTATTAGCGTCTCAGGGGCGGTGGTTGGGCCGGCTCGTGTTGGCACCTCTCGGGTGTACGTAATAGTTATCGCGCCTTCCACCGGAGAGGATAAAAAAAAGAAAAAAGTCTTTTGTTTCTCGCGAGGCATGGTTTGTTTCGTCATGCGTTTACGAGCATATTTGTTTCTAAATGGCAAGGCATTGCGTTCAGTTCAGTTTTTATAAGCGGGTTAGTAGCTAGGGTACAACATTAAAGTGAACCAGTAGTCGATCCAGAAGTTGCCCACAACGACATAAAACCAGCTCCGACTCCAAATCTGGCTTTTTATATTAATTAATTTCATTTTATTTTTTCAATTTCCTTCTCATAGGAAAGGGGAAAAACCTCTAAACAGAGTTTGACATACTAATTCCCTGAGATTTTCACGTTGTATTTTATTGTAAACCTAAGACGCATACAACGTTAAAAATTCAATTTGAAAATCAAATTTTCCAATAGTTATGATTTTAAAAGTGAGGGCTTAAAAATCCCACTTAAAAAACTGAAAGTGATTAAATTGCTCCCCTTTAATGTTTTAAAAATATATAGATATTGATCAAATAGTGTGCTTTAATTTTTAAAAGCAGTAACTTGAGAGAAAAAAACTTTTTTGCAAAATCAAAAAACCTTTCTTGAGAGGGGGAGATCCCTCCCGGGTGACATTCCAAGTTAATTCCAGAGTTCATAAAAAAAAATATAAATACTTTAATTTTGAAAAATTTCCCCGAATAAATCTCAAATTATATTTCATCTATAAAATTTAAACGTAAATAGGGCACTATATTGCGGAGAGAGACCGGGTATGTGTACGACTGGGGGCAAATTTTACACACAATGCGGCGGTATACAGCTTTGTACGAATAACTTTTCCTATAACTATGGTTCTTCTTCGTTCAATGTTTAACTTCAACTTTATTAACTGCTTTAGAATTAACCTTAATATTAAGATTTTAAGTTTAACTTAATTATTGTTAATTACGTTTAAGTTAATTATTGAGTGTTGTAACCAAGAAATCACTTATTTTATTTCACGCGATTTTGAGAGAACCAAGCTTACAGATATATAGTCTTTAGATTTAAAAAACAAGCAAACTAGCGGGTCGACGGAAGTGCCTATTACAGAAAGTGAAAGTTCGATAAATAAAGAAGTCAGCTATCGTTGACAATGGCAGTTATTTTCTTATTAGTAAGAATTTATACATAAATCGAACCAATATATTTACAATTTTTTTTAAATGTAAGGAGAGTAAGTGAAAATTAGAGATAAAACAGAAGCCCGGAGTCGGAGTCGGTATGTTTTCCAACGACTCCGACTCCTTATCCCCAAAATCAATCCGACTCCGACTCTTTGACTCTGACTCCACAGCTCTGCATAAAACATCCTATAAATAGTATGTATATCTAGTTGAAAACCAAATATGACACCTTCCTGCATTCACGTCCCCTATCTCCAATTGAGGCCGTGAGTAAAGGGATGTAAGTGCCAAAATTTAAATTTTGAAGATAACCAGTACATATGGTAGGAGAACCTCTCCTCTGCTTCGGGGCAAGAATTCCCTGGTGTGCTTCTATACAGCATGATTTAGAAAAAGAAAATATAAAAACCAATGAAAGCTTTAAGTTGTGGTCATTGTTCTCGAATTAGTAATAAATTATTTTACTTTAAGCGGTGTGCTCTGCACATCCTTCTAGATTGCCATTCCGCTTAGCTGGAAACATCATCCTTAAATGGCAAGTCCTCACTTGTTTTTCGTCGTTCGGTGAATTTTTACGGCCTTCCTTAATTTTAACGGAGCGGAAAATCTAATGGTTCAAAACAAAAAAAAAAAAAAAAAAATTCTTGGGACGAAGTTGTGTTTAAAGGAGTGGGCAGACCAGTAGGTATTGATTAATGTTATTCTATTTTTATCATCTGACTTACCTATGATTGAAATTTCTCTCTCTCTCCGAGTGTTTTTAAACAGTTATAACCAGAGCCCGATCATTCTGATATTGGACATGGGGCACATTTCTATTTCCAGCCCCCCTCCCCCCCCCGGAGAGGCCCAAAATACTTGAAGACACAAAATTCATTCTGTGCCCCCCCCCCAATATATTTCCCCTTATGCTATTAAAGATTCGATACTTGCGTATTAACACAGCTGTGCTAAATTTGGTGGTACCTCATATCACAATATAATATAAAGGTACATTTAAAAAGTAGAACAGATAATACATTATAGTTATATACGATGTGGTTAAAATTTGCCCCGTAACCGTAAACCGTAAACATAAAAATTATGTATGATATAACTTTTAATAGTAAATACAGACTAAACTGGGAGTGGGTTTTGAGATTTGCAAAAGATATCAAATTTTTTAGGGGAAATTTTATCAACAAATAAGAGATTTTTTTTTCCTTGTCTTGGCATTTGCAAAAATATCAATGATATCATTGTACTCTAGATTCTGAGTGAAATTATCATTTATTTTTATTTACTATGATAAATTAGGGGGATTTTGGGCCTCCTGAAATCTAAGAGGAGGGTCCTGTGCCCCACGTGCCCCTGCGGTAATCATGCTCTGGTTATGACCATCTATTTGTGAATTTTCGTCTTCGTATTAAGCTCTGTTCTTTTTAGAGTTCATTCATGTGCATCGGAGCATTTCTATATTATTATTATTTAAATTCCGAGTTAAAAATTAAAAATTGTTATAGTAAACACTTCAAGAAATTAAAATCATTTATTAGTTCTAAAAATAAATACAAATAAAATAGACTTTTAAGATGCAAGTAAAAGTAGAAATATGATATGAAATACTTTAGAGGCTTGAAGGCATAATGTAGCCAGCCGCACACAGAAATGGAATGTTCTTCCTCCAAAAGATCACTTCGTTCACAGAGTTTTTCACTGAATTTTACAAGATTACATACATTATCAATGCAGATATTTTTGCGAAATGCATCAGCAAAGGAATTATAATTAAAATTAGGGCACAAATCTGTGCAGATGTTTTTAAGAAATGAATCAGCAAATGAATTATGATTAAAATAAGGATACATTTTTAAAGCTGAGGCTTTTAAAAAATGAGTCAGCAGATGAATTACATATGATTAAAATATAGGCACATTTTTATGCGGAGATTTTCAAGAAATGAATGAGCAAATGAACTATGATTATAAAATTAAGACACATTCTTAATGCTGATGTTTTCTAGAAATAATCAGCAAATGCATTATGATTAAAATTAGGGCACATTTTCTTGCAGATATTTTTAAAAAATGAACCAGCATATGACATATGATTAAAAAAAAATGGACACATTTTTATGCGGAGAATTTTAAGAAATGAATTAGCGATTGAATTATGATTAAAATATGGCACGTTTTTATACAATTTTATACTTCACATTAAAATCAATTAACAACGATATATTTACCAGAATCATGTGCTTAAGCAATACTCATAAGATTCTACACCCATCAGAGGAAAGAAATTAAGCAATGAATAAAAATGTTTCGTTTTCTCCTTAAATATAGTAATTCTATAGCTCTTCGTGAAAGTCAAAATGAAGGTGCAGTTTTAATGTGCTTGAATATTCGAATTTAATTTCTATTTGCAGAAATGAAATTCATTTGGAAGATTTTTCGATGAATTTGTTTTCTGAACATAACATGATAAAAGTCTCGTTTCTTTTTCTTCCCAAGTAACTAAATTCACTTTGGCACATGCCATTCTCTACGCCTTCAGCTGCCTTTTTGCAAAATTCACGATCGTAGGAAAGAAAAAAAAAGTGGGTGTTTCGCAAAGCAAAAAAAGAATGAAAGCAAAAGAAAAAAAAAAAAAAAGAAGGGAAGGTGGAGGTGGTGGAAGAATTGTGAGGCAATGAGATTTTTGCGTGCAGTGCTTTATTGCTGGAAACGTTTACGCTGCTCGCTGAATATCTACCGGCATTGCTAGGTTGGGGACGTCTTTAAATAGCGAAATGCAATATTTGGAAAGTATATTTCGCTTTAATAAAGGGAGGGGGATGGGGGGAGGGCTCGTGACATTCCTGAAATGTTTAAAAATAGCAGCATTGCATCCTTTACATTAAAAAATAAACTAAGCGACATTTAACACGATGAATTTTCATTCATTTACAGAATTCTTATTTCAAGTGAAGTATTGCTTGCATATGGTGATAAATTTATAATTCGAAATATTTTCATAGCGATCTTCTAAAAAATATTTCCACCTTCCCTGTCACAACTTGGAGACCATGTTCTGTTGTTGTTGTCTTGGGTAAGTTAGGCTGGCAATTTGGGGTTTGGTCTGTGAAAATAGTGAGTGTTTTCAATTTAGAAAAATTCATGAAATATGTTTTCAAAATTTCTAAGATTAAAAAAAAAATGCATTTAGAGTGTACAGCAGTACATTTAAACTAATTATATCAGGGGTTCCCAAAATAGGTGCCGCGGCACCTTCTCGTGCACTAGGAAGAGGCGAGGGAGCCACGAAACGTCCATGGTATCAAAGTATTACATAAAACAGACACAGAGATAGGCATGGGGCCCATGGGAAATAGTTAATTTTTCAAAGGGTGCCGCGAATCGAAAAAGTTTGGGAACCCCTAGGTGAAACAACAGGTGGTAGGGAAAATCCGAGATTTTTCATTGCGTAATGCATCAACTTTCCCTTGCTCTTGCTCAAACTTGCAGGTTCCCCCAACCAAGAGGGGAGTGGGGAGAATGTTTTTAAAAAATCATTTAGATGGAGCACGTGACACACTGGAAATAATGTGAGTTTCTCTATTATTTGGGAATGATTTCTTCCTCTTATTTTTTTCAATCTTCTATTTTTGTTGTTTTTTAAACTGCGGATGCATTTTTGTTTTTTGAGACTTGCATTTTGTTCTAACCGTAAGAAGAGTGCTGTGATAGAGACTAGCATAGAACTTCAACATTTCATTGCCATACAATAAAATCAATCGATGATAATTGTGTTATGCAACATCTTATTAATATTATATATGCGAAAGTTTGTCTGTATGGATGTATGGATGTATGTATGGATGTTTGTTACTCTTTCACGCAAAAACTACTGAACGGATTTTGATGAAACTTTACAATAATATAGCTTATGCATCAGAATAACACATAGGGTAGTTTTCGTCCCGTTATGGGGGGGCAAAACCCCCTTAGGGGGGCAATAAAACACAATTTTTGTATAAATTCTCTAATATTGGGATGAAAAAATACTTGCACATATTTACATTATATGTCCATCGAAAGCTCTGATTTTTCTGCTGTAGATGGCACCTGTTCGAAATTTCTAAGTAGAATAAAAAACGAGTTATGAACTTTTTAGATCCATGTTCGAAGGCTTTCCTCAACTCAATACAATATTTAGTGTATCATCTCAACTCCCTGTCGATAGCGACAATTGTTGTATTGTTGACTTTCTTTGCTTTTCGTGATTGTTCAAGGCTTTTCTCAAGTCAAATCTTGAAGTAAGATTTTTGCACAAGATTGGCAAATAATACATGATTTGGCTGATGATTTTCCATTTAAACGGAACTTTAATGTAATTAATGGTTTTTATTATTATTTATGCTGATTGAACACTTACTCATTATCCAAACAACCAGCAGATCGCCAAAATTTTTGCAGAAAGATTTCCGTAACTGATGCATTTGGCAGTTTTTTCAACGTTGCTGTTTTTGAAGCCGAAGACTACGTCATAATGTTTCTCAGCTTTCACCATGTAAACAAAATATCGCCAATCAAAGAATTTTCAAAAGACTTTTTTTACTGTATTAAATAATCCAGCAACTAAATTAGGCAAATCCATAAACAGCACAAAAACTTCCATTAATTTTCCTTTTTGCACAATTTCAAACAATCACCAAATTGTATTACTTATTTTGGTAACATTTCGGATGAAACTGTTTAGCGCCATTTTATGGTGACCAAAAATATCTCAGCATCTGGCGACGATATCTGTGTAACGAAAATTAATATCATATCGTTTTACAAAGTAAGGAAAGAATGGGGGAGCATCATCGAAGGTACCCCGAAACGACTTTCGCAAATTCGGTAAAATCGCACCAAGAGCCACAATGATTGAAATTTCCCGAAATAACTAAAGCAAGTATAAGGGGATTACGAGCGCAGCTACTTTTTTTTAATCACTTCGTACTTCATTAGCCATACAGAGAAGGTTTTAGACTCCATGTTAAAAAAAAGTATCAACAGATTAATCTTTTTAAATATGAGAAGATTAATTTCATGTTTTTTTAAATTTGTACATGCTTAAATATAGTGCTTTCGTTTCTAAATCAATACTACTTTGTTCTTTATACTTATTGCTATTTTAGTTTTATGCACTGTAAAAAAAAACTGTAAATTTTGAAGAAGTTATCCGTATTTTTTACAGAAAAAAACTGTTCGTAATAAAATACAGGATTTCTCTGTTTTTTTGAATCTGTAACCGGTTATACTTTGTTTTTCTTCGAATCTTCGAAATTTCGAGCGCGTGTTTGGATTTTGGCTCTCGTGCTCGAGTTTTTGATCTTATATTTATTTAAAGCGAGTAAGTCTTAAATCGTTTGCAACTTCCATTTCATTGCATCCTAATCAATATTTTATTATTATGTTTTTTTGTCATCTGTAACAGAGGCATATTCGGAAATTTATCTTTGTATACATGTATTTCGTAGTAGTATAGTAAATATTGAAATGGATTTATGAAAGTATAGTATCATTTTTTAATCTTCATAAAATAACAAATCAGCTTGAATAAATAATAAAAATACGGAAGATTTCTGTAAAATAAACGGAAGAAAACTGGCGTCCTGGCTGACAGTTTTTTTCTGTAAATTTTACGGATTTTTTTTACAGTGTGGGTAAGGAAGAAACTCGATTTTTAAGCAAGTAATGATTTTTTCTAATAATTATTACTGACCCAGGCAACGCCGGGTATTTTTGCTAGTTAGACAATAAAGTTATAACACGGTTTAAAAAAAATGTTGTTCTTTGCCAGAGTGTAAAATGAAAATTCTTCAATAAGAAACATCATCATCTTTATTGCCATGCACTGATGGCTTTACGATTGTCTTGCACGCAACCAGGGGTGGGGTGTTTTACAGTAAACACCTTCTTCAGAACTATTGCTGACAAACACATCCTCTGAGAGAAGCAGAACCCAATATACATAAATAAAGTTCCTATACTAAACAAATTGTAACCTTTTATTGTTAGCTATATACAACATTCCTCTCAAATAGGATTTCTTTCACTTCGGTAGATTTGTTATGCGTTATTCAGTAGGGGAAAGGGGGGCTCATGTGAACACGGGGCACATGTGAATATGGCATGTTTTACTAAGATCACTTCAAGCAAAAAATCTGGAAAAATTCTCAATTAAGAAAAATACCAGTGTACCTCTTGGACAAACATTTAGACTTGGTGGCAACTTCCTTGTTTTAGCAGGTGTTGAAAAATTTTTATCAATGTCTTCTTCACGTGAAAACATTCTTAAAACTACCTGCTAATCTAAGTCTAAGCATTACGAACCATTCTATGAACATTCAAGTATAACTTTATGACAATGTTTAAATTTTTTAACTAAATTAAAAATTCTTTATTTTTGAGAGTTCGCTCTAAAACAGGGGCGGCATTTCAGCATTTCATTTGGGGGGTCAAGTTTCTTTAATATGAATTATCTCAGTATGGAGCAAAACACATATTAGCTAACAGCAAGTAATCATGATATGGGTTTAGAATTAATAAAAATTAGTGTTCAAAAGCAATTTAAATTTTTGTGACAAAATTTAATTTGTTTTATAATATGTTATCATACAAAGTATCTTGATACTACAGTTCTTCATCTTTTAATAAAGTTTTGATGCTTGATCTTTAAAATATGGAAGAACAGGAAATCTGGTTACTAATCCAGCAATGCCCAGTGTCATGCTCTTTTTTCAGTAAGTTTTTTTTTTTTTTTTTTTTTTTTGTCCCTATTGTACCTCGAAAAAAATTCGCTATTTTCCTCAGACACGAAAATGATTTTTTTCTACTAGCTGAACTGGGTATACGCCCAAAATGTCGCCGGTCCAAAATGAAAACATACGTTTCACATCTTGCTTGTCAAAATCACCCTAGTAACTTTAAAAATTGTTATGGTCTTCATTCAACACACCAAAAAAAGGTTGAGAAATACTATGTCTAAAATGATACAAGCGCCCGATGATTTTATGCTTAGTTGAATGAGAAATTCCTCACTCCACCCTCCTCCCTCCTACTAATCGACAAAAATTTAACAAAATACCAACAAGCGCATGAGCACTCCCTGATTTTTTCCGAACAAAACGTTCTGAATTTAAATAAGAAATAAAAACTCCTGGACTAAAATTAATTTTAAAAATAACTATGTATTAGATAAAATATTATTTCTAATTTAACTGTGACAGACATAGATATAGCTAATTGCTCTCACACCCCCATTTTCCTAATGCTAAATTGTTATTCAAAGTTATACAAGGCCAAAGTTATAAAAGGCCTGAAAATACGCTTGACTGAATTTAATCTATATTTTAGATTTTCAAGGCATGAAATACGCTTTAACAGAGGCATCAAAAATACCTCTGGTGACAGCTATTCTGTTCTGTGTCCTTGTTTTGTACGCATCTATATGATTTTAACTTGAGAAACTTTTAGAGGGAGCGATTTCCTCTTCTTGCCCTTTTATGAACATCCATGTGGTGCATGGGGGGAAAATCAGCATATGTACTGAAATACGAATTTGCTGCAAAAATGACATGAACAAATGAACTTGTGCACGTGTGTGTATTTAGGTGCTACAAAGAACGAAATGCAATTCATTAGTATCCTCATGTATATAGTAGCGAATGATCGAGTAACGCTCCTGACGTCAATAACAATGAAACTAGGTCCACGGCGTGATAATTTGATAATATTTTTTGGTAATGTTTGTAATGCAGAGAAATGCTTTATTGTGACGAGACTGAACTGGATCCAGTAACTTAACTGTTTTACTGGTAAAACTGTCATTTCAGGGGAGTGAAGAAACGAAAAAGGTGTCAACAATGAACGCCTTCTACTAGAGTTTAGGGTTAATCCACTAGAGTTAGGGTTAAAATTTCAGCTATCAAAATATCACCAAACTGGCAATTGCTTCGTTCAAATGTAGAAGCAATTTTCACCCGCCATACTTTGACGGGCGATTTTCCAGTATTGCAGAATCTAGATTAAACGAAGTGATCGAGAGCAGATCACCTTTGGTAAATTGAAATATCCGTACAAAAGAGAGAGATTTAAAATTTTTATTAAGAGACAATGAAAGTTTTAACTCTGCATTAAAAAAAGTACTACAGACGAACAAATTGGCAAAATAGCTAAATATGATGAGTTAAATTATGTTGCTGTAATAATAAATAATAATTTTGTTCAATAAATGTCTAAGAAGTCAAAATAATGCTGTGAAAATTAAATGGGACATAATATAGTCAACTTGAACTGTTATTATGTAATTAGTAATGCAGTTTACTTCAATTTTTGCTCTTTGATTTTAAACATGAATACGTAATGAAGAAACAATTACTTAATCCAGCAATACTTTACTTTCATATTGAAATTTAACAGCATGTTAAAAGTTGGAATAAGCTAGAATTAGTTCAGAAAGTTTGCTGAAGAACACGGGGGGGGGGGGGAGGGGGGGAAATAACAGAAAAGCACAAATAATTCGACTCCTACACTAGAAATGGTCACCTCCGATGACCTTGAAGTGGTATTGTTAACTTACCAAAAAAAATAAAATGCAAGAAAATCGACTTCGGTTAAACGAGATGTCGGTTTAAAAAGTTTCTGATAATGAATGTTTTAATCTTCTTAGAAATCGAGTTATATGTCACGGTTGTTATTTTTTTTTAATCTATTTCTCAATTACTACAAACTTGAAAAGTAATTTTTCAAAATGAGCTTTCTAATTTCCATCACAGATTTACACCTTATTTTGTGGTTCTCTCACCTTCCCAACTAATTTTCCCAAACTCTGCACAAGTATCAAAAGACGTATGTAGGGGAATGTGGGGCAAAGTGAAATGGTGAAATACTTACTCCGCTTTAAGTACCACTTACCTAGTCATATTTCAACTACGTAGTAACATATGTACTGTCCAACCACGGATTGTATGGAATTAGCAAACGTCCAGATAAGACGAATCTATCTGAATGAGGGGGGAAAATAAAAATTTGGTGCCCGTATTCCGCTTATTTGAATGAGAATCTGCCCCCCCCCCCTTCTGCATCCCTAAAAAATAATAGATTCGTCCATTTCTAACTGTAAAACGGATGTTTGCCTTTCCATACAATCCGTGGTCAGACATTAGTCTATTCCAGTCAAGAAAAAATTACCTCTGAAAATCAAAGCATATGCGCATCAATTTTTGAAAATACAAGCAATTTTCAAAAATTGATACCCAAATTGTAATATTTTGTTGTAACTCAAAAATTATTTTGATATTATCTAAAGATAAAGTTCTTGTTGTTCACATTTCAAATATTAATTAAAGTCTTTTAATATTCGGTGCAGTATTTACTTATTTAATATTTAACTTATTTGTATTAACTTATTAGTCAGTGCATGCGGGGCAAAGTGAAACTTGTTCATTTCGATTACTCATTCGATCATTTACTAAATCAGTTACGTATTCATATCTCTACATAGTATAAAATGAAGTCTCCAAAAAGCGTCTGTGTGTTTGAACTCGCAAAACTCGAGAACTACCGGGCCGATTTAGCTGAAATTTTTAGTTTGCTTCTTTAAATCCTGAGAAGGTTTGCATACCAGTTCAAAAACAATTTCATGAATAGTTCTTTTTTTATTCCAATTTAGGCCCAATTTTCACGTAAATTCCCAAATATGGGGGTGAAAAATTACTCGCAAATAGTAATATTATATATCGCTGGAAAGGGAAGAGTTTTCCGCGTTCTACGCAATTTGTTCCAATGCTCTAACTTAATTGCGGCGGGAGTTTTTTCATGATTTTAGATCGAATTTTTTTAGGCTTAGCTGAAATTTAGGCACTACTTTCTTCATTAAATCCATCAATAAAAAGTGAAGGAATTGTCCCACAGTTTTCCTTTTGACAGCATTGGAAAGAGCTGCTTTTTTTTTTACTCCAGATCTAACTCGACCTAAGGTCGGAAGTTTAACCCTCTATCTCCATTAGAAAAAAAGTTACAAACGAATTAAATGTTCAAAAATCTGTTCTCTATTCAAGTTTTTAACCATTTTATTTTGCGTTTCACGGTAACGCTTTTTGAATCCATTGTTTATTTCCATCTTTCTCATTTTCAATTCTTAAACTTATTTTATTTTGTGTTTCCATGGTTACGCCTTTTAAATCCATCTTTCCCATTTTCTTTTACTTTCGTAAAAGTATTTTAGTATATGTTGTCATTTTTCGGCGAGAAAATTTTGCATGATGTTTTTTTTTTCTTTCATTTAATCCTGGATATTGAAGATACATCACTTGACGCAATGGTTTTTTTTCAAGGTGGACCGGGCGAAGCCGGGCAACGCAGCTAGTATTAACTAAATTATTTACATTCTCTTATTAATTCATTCGTTCACTTAACTTCTTATTCAGTCAGTATTTTATACACTCATTTATTTTTCTTCATGTATCAATTTATTTATTATTTTATTCTTTCATTATCTTTTCATTTTCTCAATTTTCCTTTTATTTGCTCATTAATTTGCTCGAAATTATTTTTCACAATCGAATAGAAACTATTTCATTCGGAAAATATTTCATTTTTCACCTTGCTCCATGAAAAAAAAAAGTGAAAATTTTCCACTTTTTTTGAAGAAACAATTTTACTACCAAAAAAAAAAAAAATAATAATAATAATACTTCAATGCAACAATGTTCCTTCTTTATGTACTGTCTGACCATCGATTGCATGGAAAAGGACATGGAAATATCCGGTTTATAGGCGGAAATGGGCGTATTTATTAGTTTATAGGGATGTTAGTTGGTTTGTTTCAGATGCCCACTTTTGCCTCTCTATTATTTACCCTCAGTTTTGTACAAAAGAAAATTTGCTCACAGCATCATTTTTTAAATCTAAAGTATATTCGATCTATATTCTCACGGCAAAAATTAATTGATTTATTTATTCACAACAAAGTTTTGAGCTTACCATTTTGCTTTTACGTTCCTGCAAGAATTGAAAATATTTTATTTTCCCTTTTGTTGTTTCTCCATGGTGACTATTTTTGTTTCCCCTTATTTTATTTTTGAGAATGCAATAAATGAGTAAGGCACTAGTGACATTATAAAACGCGTGCATCAGAATCGCATCGCTATTTTTCCTTCTCCCCTGCTAGATTCATTCAGATGGAATCGTCTTTGCTCGGCAGATTGCCAAATTACATACAATCCGTGGTCAAACAGTACTGAAAATTTCAAAACAAATTTCTTATTCGTTCATTTCGAAATCAGCTCAGCCATCTTAACTATTTCACTTCATCCCACATTTCCTTACTTGAAATATTTTTAGCTGAAGAAAATGATGCAAAGTACCTTAATCAGAAATCTAACATAACAAGAATTCATCCATGATACACCCCTTCAGCGACCCTCCGATTTCGCAGTCACTTAGTTTTAACTACGTATCTTCAAACCACCCAACTGATCAAATGCTGTAACAAGACAAACCTCACAGGTGTAACACAGTGAAATCTCGACTCATTTGATAGTACCCGAATGCTCTCTCTCAATTAACAAGTCCTCCGTAAGATCGTAAGATCATGAATGTATAGCCAAAAGAATCAGAGTCACTGCCCCCCCCCCTCCTTCCCCCCATGTCCGAGGCGTCGAAAAAGAAATCTGTTCGAAGATGGATCGCTTTCGGGATGCTCGGGAGGAGAAGAGAGAGAGAGAGAGAAAAAAAAAGGAACAGAAACTTCCCGTCGTGAAACAACCTACCCCTTGCCCCCTACCAACAAAAGGAGAGACCCTACGATAGACAGAGAGACAAGTGGAAAGAGAAGGAACACTTAATTGATGCAACGTCATGCCGCCAGAGGTCAGCTAGCCCACTACTCCCCTCGTTTCGTTTTCCTCTTTTTTTTTTTTTTTTTTTCAGGCGAAGGGCGCTCGTTCCCACGGCTTCTATCTGTCTGTGGGTGGATCTCTATAGCGACCCTTTATACCGAGAGATGCGACACAGGTGTACTGCGCGCTGATTGGTCACTGGCAAAAACCGTCCAACGCTCAAGTTCCCGTCCATAGGATTTGCATTGCGCGCAACACGCGCTCAAAGAAAAAAGATGGATTCCTTTTAAAATACGGAAAACTATGCAATTTAATTTTTGGTTTTACATTCTTTGACGTGTTGGTTACCTATATCTTGCGTTCACTAAGGAGAAAATTTCCCCAGGAATTTGTGAAAAATTGTTTTGTTTTGCCAGGCTTACGTTCGAGGTTTTGTTTTTTGTATCCTAAGCAATATTTTCGACTTTGATGGCAAACCAATACATTTAGGATGTACTTTAATGTGTTAACTTACTTTCTTTCGAATTTCATAGTGTTTTCTTTCCTGTAATATTAGTTTTAATGCTGGATTTTCCGATTCATGAAAAAAGCATGCTTTGGCAACATTCGGGATTTACACACGCGCCAATCAGGTTACTGTATTCAATGTTAAAAAGTTTGTATTTACAAACGTGATTTATATAATAAAGTTATTGCTTTAAAACCATTAACAAGTGTACGTTTGCCTTTCTTTTTTTTTTTTTTTAATTTTTAAATCTGATAGCGTGAACTTTTGAATCAATTGGCTTCTACATTCTAAAAACATTTTAGTTCTTTTTATTTCCTCCTCTTTTCGCAGGGTTTGCTGCTATATTAGTACATATAAATCCTACGTTTATTTTAAAATTATCATGTTGTCTGATAATTTCGATATTTGTTTTTGGAAACACGATGTGCAGTATCCTATATGAACATTACTTAGTTCCTCAGTTCTCGAGGCCATGTAGCATGGTGGATAAGGGACGCGCTTAGAGGTAGGGAGGGCGTCGGTTCGATTCCCGATGGAAGCACATCGTTTTCGTCAGCGCATTTTAAACTTTTAGTATTATCACTGCCATAATTAGTTTTATCACCAATTAAAATCCTATCATAATTTTTTATTAAATAAAAATTTGTAAAAAAAATAAAGATTTTTTTTTTTAAGTAGAAGTATTTTGAAATGACTTGCACAAATAATGCACTCAATTATTCTTTTACAGAATTTAATTTTAATTGAGCGAAGAAACGATTTTCGTTGTAATTCAGTTCGACGGGGTTTTTTTTTTTTTTTCAAATAGAAATTTTTTGAAATTACTTGCACAAATAATGCACTCAATTATTCTTTTTCAGAAAGAAATTTTAATTGAGCGAAGAAACGATTTTCGTCGTAATTCAGTTCTACGGATTTCTTCCTCATACGATATTAAAAGCTAATGTGCTTGAATTCAAAATGTTCTTGTAAAAAACAAGTTGAAACTTAAGTAGTTGAAACTTAATTCATCACTGAAATTTATTTAAAATATCATAAATAGATATTAATGAATTTTTAATGTGTTAAATGTGTTGGGGTGGTAAACATAACCTCGCGATATTGTGAAGGATACGCAGCGCTGCCGTGTTAGGTTTGCCTCAATATTATTATTAAAATTTTTTTAAACCTTTAACAAGATTTGATTTGCGTAGTGTTTAAAATATATTTCATTCATTAGTCTGTATCAAAGCAAAATGTATGGCAAAAAAAGAAAAAAAAATCAAAATTCAGCTGTTTTAGATTTAACTACTCTCTTAACTAAATTTATTGAGCAGATTGCTTGTTTATTGTAATTAAATGCCTTAGGTTACTGGCTTTTCAAGTACCTTTCAATTTTTTTAAGGAACGAATCATGCAATTTATCGGGAGTCGGGAGTAAGGGGCCCCAACAAAACGGGGGGAGGGGGGGGGCTAAGCTATAGCTTGTTTAGCTTATAGGTAAATCCGGCCCAGCCGAAGATTTATTTCGAAGGACTAAAGAGCAATATTGTGAAATACCACTTGTCCCAAATATATCAATCCTTGAAAAAAAAAAAAAAAAACGATATGATACATAAACGACAAAATTAAGCGTGGAATATTCATTCTTGACCGCATGAAACTGGCTGCTCTGCGCCAAACAAGCGATAACGCGCCAGGCGCGGACGCTCTCGCCAATTCGAGTTGGACGGTTTTTTCCGACTCGGAAGTATGCGCAGAAACGCTATTTCAGCCTGTGTCGCATCTCTTAGTATAAAGGGTCGCTAGATCTCTACCTTGATATGAGATCGAGAGTTCCCTTTTTGTTTCTTCTTTTGATTTTTTTTTTTTTTTTTTTTTTTTGAGAGGGTAGTCCAAAAAATCGGCGATGAGCTGCAGCAAGTGATGAAATTATTCAATGCCATTGGCCATTGCACGGCATTGTCGCACTTTTGGTATAATTTCCCAATAATGTTGCTAGTATTTCACTAATTAAATTAATTTATTTAGAATTTGAAGCAACCTAGATTGCTTATTAATTTCACTTTATTGACTCCTTTTATTTATTTTATCATTGGTAGATACCGATTCACATGATCCGCTACCTTTCAAAACCAGTGACGAAAGAAATTCATGAAAACTAAATTATTGAGGGGGGAAATCTCTTGATAAATATTATCGTCTATTTTTTTTGCATGTAAAAATATAATGCTTATTTCTCTTCGTTTTTTTAAAGCATTCTCTTTTGAATTGAATATTCTTTTCATTAACTACTTCTGCACATTTTTGAAATATTATGTAACTTTAAATGCTTGAGTACGGTTACTATGAATGATTGTTCGGAAATGAAATGTAACATAAAAATTTCTAATAAAACATTTTTTCTTTCTCTCTTTTCTTCCCCCTTTTAGATGCTTGCTTCATGCATGCCTGTGTAATTAAAAAAAAAAAAAAAAAGAAAAAAAGATTCATTAGTGTTTTTATTTTTATTATTATTATTTTTTTTGCGTAATATTTAGTACAAATAGGAAGTCGGAAAAGATACTGACATTTACGCAAACTTGAAACTTTAAGAAACACTAAGTTCTCAACTATTGCGGATAAAAATTCTAAAAGTAGAGGGGGAGAGGGGAGAGACCAGCTCAAAAGAGTAAAAAACAATGCATCAAAACTAAGCTGCGCTCCTTAATTGCGAAAATCTTAAATGGTCAGAAACAAATTCTATTTTATTTATTTATATTTGGCTACTCTTTTTTAAAAATTACGCGTTTATTTTTTATTTATATGTTCATAGTTTTCATAATTGTTTTTTCTTACTTATTTATTTTGAATTACTTACTGAAATACTTAATATTTTCCAACTGAGGGATTTAATTATTTTTTTGTAATCATTTGAAGAAACGCTTCAAGTTTTCCGAAATGCGAAGTCAACAGATGTAAAAAATAAAAATTTTTACGTTTTATTGATTTTAGCAAATAAACAATTGATAAAACCAACATAACAAAAGCACAAATCCCCAGGGGGAAAACGCACATTTGTATTTTGGGGTTATAAGGAGCCCATTAATATTTTGGTTACAAAGGAGAGCGCTATTTAATGGGCGGGAATTAAAACGTTTTACAACATTGAAAAAGAGAGTCCTCAACTCCGAAACGCTTGCCTTCTATGTTTTTAAAAATGTGCAGCTCAATGAAGTTGGTTTATCTGAAAAGTCACATTGATTCAAACTCGAGGTAATTAAATGAACTATAGTTGGGGCAAACCTAACTTGGCAGAATTGTGAAGGCTACGCAAATCCTAATCATAGCATAATGACTCTACCAGGTTAGGTTTGCGCCAGCTATAGTTAGAGATTAGAGCATTAAAAAAAAAAAAACTGTTGCCATATCAAATCGCAATTAGTTTAAAAGTTGTCGGAAGGAGTTACTTCACTTTAAAAATAATGCATTTTTGTTTTGATTTTTTTTTACTTGGGCCAAAGAAATATCCTAACATAACGGAAAATTGTTGACGATACCTTAGTTCACACAGAAAATATATTCTTACTTAAAAGACAATTTTATATGTGTAGTCCAATTGTGCACATATCGATTGTATAATATCATATGTGAGATCAAATTTCGTTATAGCTGGCGACAACAAAAGATGAATCACCAAATCGCCATAAAAATCTCATTAAAGTATATATTTTTCAGTCAAAAAATTGAAAACAAAAAAGTTTAAATAATTGCATAAAAGAATTATTCTTAAAATAAATATTAATCCGTTTTTCTTTTTGAAACAAAATAACATTAACTCTTGTTTATTTTGTTTATTATTTTTCAACAGCATTTCTTTAGTTGACCTGCATCAAATAAGATTAGATACTTCGCCTTCGTAGATGTTAATTAACAAAAAAACTTACCTGAAAATTTCCCTAGTCTTTAATCTTCTTACAAACAACTTTCCAAGGAAAAAATACGACGTTTCGATTTCTGACTTAGCATTAGAAAGAATATTCCTTTAAATATTTACAGCGATAGTGCATTAGAATTCGATGCAGGTTGTTTTTGAACTTATTGAAAGTAGATTTTCCATCGCATTAAAAAATGCTAAACAAAATGGCATGACAATTTTGGAAAGGTAATTAAAATCGTTTCCGAAAGAAGAATTGAAATTAAAAAAAAATGGCAACGGTTTTGTATCTTTATCATACGTTGCCTACTAATAAGGATTGATTACTTATTAATACGATTTTGCATTTTGAAAAACTTTAATATATCCCTAAGGAAAAACAGCGACTCTGCATGAATAAGTAATTGAATTTAATACAAATTTTGAGGAGAAAAATAATTTTGAGATGTTTTCTTTCTGAACCAGAAAATATGTATTTTACTAGCTGCGTGCCCGGCGTTGCACGGGCTACCTAAAAAATGTAAGAGCAGTCCAGTTGATGCTTTTGTAGTACACTGACACTAGTTTCTAACGCGTTAAGGAATAAATAAATGCGCGTAAAGCAAGGTTTAACTAAGGTTAGGTAACTAAAAATAAACTGCATGTAAATCACTCATTTACTTTACGACGTGCACGGTCCTCCTCGAAAATGAAAGTTATGTCATGTGACGCGTATTTAACAATCAGGCTTGAACAAAACAAAAAAAAAAAAAAAAACAGCAAAATTTTGCTGCAGATTACGGCAAAATAATCGAAAAGTAAACAACTTAAACACCCTGATTACAGGAAAAGCCTTAAAACAAAAGCCTAATTTTATTTCTTTATATTCGAGAAAAAGAAATGGCAACAGATCTTTCATCTCAATGATTTTCTTCACGCTGTAAATTTTAATAAAAGCGTTCATCCGGAAAGTTGAGTTGAAGCACTGAATAATAATTTGAATGGAGGAAAGCCTTCGAAAAATAGTGATTTGATTTTGAAATCTAAGAGTCATAATTAATAATTTTTAATTGATATCTCCGCTAATTATTATCGGAGGATTATGTTAAATAGCTAAACATGAAGACGGGAGGATTACGAATCCATCGATACCTGGTTCGATGGTCAGTTCACTGTCGTTCGGGAGAAGAAGCTTGGACATAGATAGATAGATAGATACTCAGATTTTATATGTATTCGCAACTCCAACGAACTATAGGGGGCACTGAAGTCACTGTCTAATGGCGGAATTGAAAACTAAAACAAACGCACATGGTAATGAAGAAAATGCTAAAAGTGTTGTGATTTTTGTTCGTACGTATGATTTTTTCGCTTTATTCTTTTTAAATTAATTTTCAAAGTCTTGTGGATATTCTGGCCCACGTAGAAAGAAATGAGAATTCAAGAAGCATTACTAAACGTCAAACATTAATGCAAACTACGTAGTTCGTAGTTCTAAGCAGCTATTTCCATGATGTTGAATTCGATATTTATCAATTCTTGATAAAACTAAATAATAATTGTGGCCTGACAAGAACAACAATTAATGCTAGAAAATTCAATATGACATTACAAATTATTATCGAAAGAAGATGATACTTCTTTGCCTTGCTTGGCTAGCGCTTATTTTTTTTCCATTTGTAGCTGAGTTATTTCTCTCGAATTCCCGAATCGGTTCATTTAAAAATTTTCTGTTTCGATTTTTCTAATTTCTGAGTTACGATTTAATTGTGTCATGTTATGCAAATCATCAACAAAATTCTCACGGATATATGGTGGTAGTTTTCTTTTCAGTTGATTGACCATTATTTCTTTTCACTTATCGAATTCTGTAATCTTACTACCATTTTATTCCACTCATGATAAAAATTAAAAATGGTTTAACTAAAAACGCGAAATCTCGCCAAGGCTACTTTGCTCGCACAATACCAAAATTATAACCCTAAACAAATTTGGCGAAACCTTTCAGCTGAGAATAAAAGGAATAAAGTAAATTCTTTCTAGGTTAAACATTTTTCATTTTGTTCTACGATAATAAATCCAAGAAAATATTTTGCATACTGTCCATTCCAACTAAATGCTGCTGTAAAATATGATTAGTTAAATTAATTTAAGATTAAAAAAAACTCATATTCTTACAAATTCATACAATAAAAAATTTTACCTGGTATAACGTTATCCAATTTTGTTAATCCAGAGTTTTCTTGTTTACGCGTCCACCATTTAATACTTTTTTGAAAGAAATAAGGAAAACTAACATTATTTTGAGAAGCTCGAGAATACTCTTAGGGGACGAATTAATTTCTGTAGCTGAAAGCAAACTAAGACACATCGATTGCGTTAATAAATACTCAGAACAAACTGCCTGTGTTTACGTCAACAGACACACATGGAACTAAAACGTGGCAATGTTTTAGTTCCATCGGCAGTTTTGTAAATCACCGCAAGGTAGCGTATTCGAGCGCTGGAGTTCCGAATAAGATGATTCTTATTTTTTAAATGCTGTGAAACCTGTGTATAACGATACTGTCTATAACAATTTTTTTTTTTTTTTTTTTTTGGCCCCAGAAAAATGTCAGCATGAATAATCAAACTGTCTATAACGATAACCTGTCTATTACGATATTTTTTTAGGTCCCAACAGTATCGTTATAGACAGGTTTTACTGTATCTTACTTCACAATTTGAGTTTAGAAAATAAAATCTCTTATTATCATATGATGTGCAGGACATATGAACTTGAAATATATAATTCCGGAAAAACTCTATCTAATTTTACATTAAGCACAAAATTGGAACTAAATTTTACCGTTTAGTAGCAGATTTAAAATTTATGAAACAATCTAGAAATTTTGAAGCATTAATAATATTAAGCAATGTTTTGAAGGTAGAAATTAGTTTGTAAATTTAATTCATAGCAATATATTAAAGTTTCATCGAAATAGCATTAGTTCAAAAGGAAACAATTTACGCACAGCTTGAGAACATAAATGCGTTATTAGTTTAAACAAGAAATGCAATGTGAAGCGTACGCGAAGATCAATCATTTATTTTCTCACAAAACGTTTTTTATGAACGAAAAAGAAGTCAGATACATTCAAAAGTCATTGCTGGAATTTTAAAATTCATTATTCACATACGTTAAATGATCATGATTAAATGATAAAATGTGTTGAAAATATGCCGATTTCAATCTAAGATTCTTTTTCCGATTATCCATCAATAAAAAGACTGATTAGGATAATTACTGGTTTAAAATTCCTTTAGGGTATTTGAGAATAGTCTGACATTTTCGAATGTAATAACTTTTTTACTCACAGAAAATAGTTAAAGTTTCAATATTCTTGATTGCAGTCCTTTAAAATTGAACTTTAGGGGAAAATAGGGAGACTTGACTCAATTTTTAGATTTTTATTTTCCAATATTTTTTTTGTTGGAAGAGTTAAAACGAAATAAAAAATAATAATAATATACTATAAATATTTTGTTATTTTTCACCTTACTGGCTATTTAAATTTTAGCCATTCAAAAATAAAAATTCATTGCAAAAACATCAAATTAAACAGAAACGTCACATTAGCCTTTGGGTCATGTCTCCTTAGTTAGCTTGGGTCAAAGCTCCCTAGGTAGCATTCTTTTATTGACCTTAAACTTTTAGAAACTTAAATTAAAGTCATATAAAACTGGTGTAATTCAATAAGTAGCTAGAAAAGTGACTAGAACATGTACACTTCTAAAAATCATCTCACTCAAAACTGGAGGTTAAAATTCAACAAATTCCAAATCTTCAAAATTTACTTGAAAGGTGCAGTATCATTTAACACTAAATTTCATTCACAACTGACAGTTCTGACATGGCTTGTCCCTGCAAAATTCTGTTGTGTGACTGGTCAACCAATAATATGACTAAAATTTTCCCTAAAGTTCAAACGCTTCAACCTCTACTTTCTTGGAATCATTAAAAATAGCTTAATTGCTTCATTACTCTTATCACCCCATTGACAACAACGACTTAAATAACTTCATTAATGATTTGTATACATAAATATACTTGTCCCAAAGAAAATAACTGCAAGACATCATGAATCACTAAAACAGTTGCATTAGATAGAAACAACACTTACCTTTCTATCGTAGAACTTGTATAACTTAAGATGCATTCGAATTCTTCACAAGAATACCGAGTCACTGATAAAACACGCAATCTACTAGTTTACTAGCAATTACTATCATCACATTCAGTAAAATAAAGGAAAATTTACTCTAATATACTCTGAAGTATTTTGATTTCTTAGTGCACTTACATTGTAAACAAGTGATATATGGCTTGATCACATGATCGTTTTCGCACATGCGTAAAAGTAACTGCCATAAAGGTAGCTATCGGGATCACGTAAATGTTTTGTTTTTCCTAATTAAAATCTTTTGCACAAAACTTGTTCGTAAAATGCGAAAAAGGACAATGTGCCAGATACATTAGTGACTCTTTAATTTTTAGAACACTTGATTTTAATGATTTTTAGACTCGATTATCGTATCATATAAATTGATGGAATATTTTTGCACCTCCACCCCATTTCTCACGGTATACTTACTTTATAGATTAGCCGTTACAATTGTTAACATATTTCTAATAAAAATGGAATATACTTTCACATGTGTACAATAACACAACTTTCACAACTCAAAACTTGACTTTGGAGCGTTGTTCTTGAATGGCGCCATCGAATTCCTTCTAAAAATTTATAACGCAGGGGTGCCCATCTCCCAGAAAGACAATGGCGCAACTCCTCCCCCCTCACTGGACCATCTACATAACTAAAAGTAAATCAAATGTCAACATAAATGTTTGAAGCTTTTTCACAAACTTGCGCATTAAAAAAGTTGGCAATTTATGTCCTACAGAAAAAAACGTTCCCTATAAATCTACAGAAATTTGTTAGCTAAACTGGTTAAAAATACTGTTCGTGCAACAACATTCGAAAAACTTCTCATAATTCTTCATAACTACTCTTTTCAGTGGAACTATAATTCCGTTCACTGGCACACATAAAAATTTTTCAAATTTGGATCCAAGATTGAAGGTCCATTATTCTCATATTATATTACAACACGCCGCCAAATAAATTCATTGATTGTTGGGAGCAATAAAAAACAGTAAAAAATAAATTATTGAATAATTACTTAACATTAGTCAATAAGATAAATTATTAATAACAAATAATACCAGAAGCAACAAGAATATATGTTTATATTATTCTCATAATAAAAAATCAAAACAGCGAAGCAAAATCTTCATTACAGAAAAATTTATTTTCGCATACAATTTGATTTTGTAGAGGAAGAAAGTGAGAAAATTTTATTTTTTCATTTATTAAATCTGAAATTGTTGTTTACTTTCCTTGGAATAATTTTATGCACTCCGTATATAGGATTATATTCTATCAAAAAACTTAAGGGCGATGGGGCTACTGATTCCGTCAGTTAAAATTTTTAGATCCTCTAAAATTTTGTAAAGTATTCCGTTTTCTAACTACTGGCCGCACTTCGAGGGAAAAAGTGGAAAAGAAAAGAAAACAGCAAATGAGAAAACAAAACAGTGGCGATTCCCAAGATAAAAGCAAGATAAGAAAAGAGGAGGGGGAACATTTCGAATGAAATTCATCCATCAGATTTCTCAGGAGGGGGTCCAAACGTTGACGCAGAAAACAGTTGTTTTTGTGCCCTATGGTTCAACCCTTCACATGTGTTGTACACACCCAAGGAAGAATGGGGAAGAGGCCGAGATCAAAAACAAAAAAAATGATTAACTAGTCCATTGGTTAGTGGGCGGGGATTGTGGAAGACCCTAGTTTTGTGGTATATTTTGCGTCTGGTTTCTGGGTGAAAAATGATTCCTGTTGTACCTTTTCATTTAAGCTAAGCAACGGGGGTTTTTGTGCTAGAGGATATAAAGTTGCATTCAGGCCTTTTTCTTTTCACTTCTAGTGGTGAAACCTTTTGTAAATAATTATGCAAGGAACGAGTACTACCGTGAGCAGATAAAGGGAGCAGATAAAGCTGCAAATTTTTCTTTTCTTTTCTTTCTTTTTTTTTTTTTGCAATTTTGTCATCTAATGTACGTTAGGGGCCATTCATTAACTACGTAAGGATGATTTTGGCACTTTTTTTACCCCCCTCTCCATGTAAGGGTACGTAAGATTCCCCCCCCCATTCTTACGTAAGATTATATTTCGTTTTTCAAAATGATAAAATAATAAATCTTGGAGACGTTATATCACTGGAATCGTTATTAAATTCACATTATTAAATTAAACCTTTTGCGTAAAGAAATATTTATTAAAAAGTTAGAATTTAAACTGAATGTTTTCGACATTTTTTTTTTGTTTCGATGCAATATTAAAAATAAAACATACCATATTTCCATACACAGTGCGACTCTTTTATTATATTTTACACTATTCATTCTTTGAAAAACAAATGAAAAACATCTTATCCTAACACGTTTCTTACCTTCCAGACGCAAATGGAACATAATCTCTGCCAAATCACTTGACCGTGCGATTTCTAATGTAAAATACCGACTTGGAAAATATTACGTAAGAATGAGTTTGCCCCCCCCCCCCAGTAAGGGTACGTAGAGATTTTTCCAACCCCCGCCCTCGGGACCCTTACGTAATTAATGAATGGCCTCTTAGTGTTATTGTACAAGCTTGCTTATTTGGTATCCGCTGAAAAAAAAAAGAGCGAAAATTATCAAATTCAAAAAAAATCATTTCTGAATATACTACCGTTCAGTGGCGTACCCAAAGGGTGTGCTAATGGTCATATGCACCCGCCAAGATTTGTTCTCGAAATTGTAAATTTTCAAGAAATCTTTTTAATTATACTTAGAGCCCTAAGATCTTTTTTATTGACTACTGGAAGAGCCAGTATTTATTTTCACAGAATGGCTTTCCCCGGATAACCCGATTTTTTCCCCTTTATGAAATACAAAATATTTTCTTCGGTTAAAAAATCTGAAAACACCTGAAAATGATAGCTATAGACATTTTTTGCAGCCATTTTCATGGACTTATATACAACTATATTCCCCCCTCCCACCCCACCCCACCCCCTCAAAAAGGAAAAAATATGCAGTTACATATGCACTTAGGTGACTTTTTTCACCCGAGCTTTAATTGTAACATCTTTTTTACATGAAATTAAGTATTTTGATTTTTTTTTTCTTCTCAAAGATTGAGTTCGTTGATTCTTTAAAGTAGAAGTTTAAGTTATGGGCCAATTCATGAAAAAGTCAACCGCATGTATCGGTTCATATATTTCATTAAAAAGTAATGATTTTAAATGGTAATGATGACATTTTTTGCTTAAGATATCACACATAAGTTTGTAATTTGTTAAGCGGAAAATATTTGTTCATTTTTATTTCAAAGTATTTTTTTAAATGACATGTATGAGGTGTCACTTGCGGGACAAAATGACCGTTTTCCGTGGAATGGCCCTCATGATTTAGTTTCTTTCCGATTGGTAATTTAAAACTGAAAAATTGTGCTCTTTTGTTGCAATGACAATATGCAACCCCAAAAATTAATTTCTGGGTACGCAACTGCACCGTTTACCTGCCCATAACAAAAGAATGAGATGAAGAATTTTAAAAAATTGTAATACTTTTCTTGGACTTGCATTTACATTACGAAGCATCATATCGTCATGAAGATAATTTTTTTTTTTTTTTTTTTTTTTTGTATTTTGCAAAGAAAACGAAGCACTGAGCATTTGGAAACAAGGACATAACTTCCATACTTTTTAACTTAATAAATAGCTTTTCTTTTATGTAGGAGAGATTTATTAATACGAATTAATGGGTAATGAAAACGATTTTTTTAGTTTTTGCTATAAACTTCAAAAATATTGGGAACATTAAAATAACATTTATGATACTTAATGAGACGTTTTAGGCACGTTAAACCTAAAATCTGTATCTCAGAGCGGGAGGGACGTAAGTCACATTATGTTCATTTTACAGGAGATAGGAAAAACTTTTTTCTGGCACATTTTTCGCATTTACGTCCGTCTGACTCTGAGGTACAGATATATGTAATATGTGTAAGAGTGACGTTAGAACTGCTCACGACTAATAAAACAGATGATATTTTGTAGACCACAAAACTGACAAACATCATTATACCACCAGTACTTGGCTAAAGTACGGGTGGAGGTTTCTACACTAGTACAATTAAAGAGAGTCCTGGCGGGGGAACAAAATCGAACAGCAAGAATTGAAAAATCAGAAAAATCATCGGAGAAAAAGTGAATTTTCGTGAAATCTTCATCTTTAAGACAGTGCACCGTACGCTCTCAATTTTAGTTATATTTACTACTGTCGAAATACTGTAATTCTGACGTGATATTCCCCCTCCGACCACCCCTCAAAAAAAAAAAAAAAATTGAATTTTGACATCTGGAATTCAAATTTATGTTTTTCGCAATCACGAGTGTGTGTGTGTTTGTCTGTGTGCAGGCATGAATGTGTGTGTAGGTGTGTGTATGTGTATGTGTGTAGGTGTGTGTTTGTGTGTGTGCAGGCATGAATGTGTGTGTAGGTGTGTGTATTTGTATGTGTGTAGGTATGTGTGTAGGTGTATGTGTGTGTAGGTGTGTGTATTTGTATGTGTGTAGGTATGTGTGTAGGTGTATGTGTGTGTATGTGTGTGTATATATATGTGTGTAGGTGTGTGTGTGGATGTATGTGTGTATGTGTGTATGTGCATGTGTGTGTAGATGTATGTGTATAGGTGTGTGTGTATGTGAGTGTGTGTGTGTGTGTAGGTTATGTTTGTATGTGTGTAGGTGTGTCTGTAAGTGAGTGTGTGTGTTTGTGTGTGTGTGTAGGCAAATGACGCAACCTGGAGACGGTTTTCGCTAGAGGAGCAGCATCGTGAGGAGCCGGTCGACGGTGATGCTGCAGAGGGTGCTCGCGGGAAAATAAAATGATAGCACATCAAAACAGTCAAATGAAAGCAATAAGAAAAAAAAATTAATTTGAATTTTGTCATCTTGAATTCAAATTATGTTTTTCGCAATCACGAGTGTGTGTTTGTATGTGTGTGGGGGGGGGGCGTATGTGTATGTGTGTAGGCATGTGTGTTTGTGTCTGTGTGCAGTCATGAGTGTGTGGGTAGTTGTGTGTATGAGTGTTTATGTGCGTGGGGGCGGGGTATGTGTATGTGTGTGTGTGTGTAAGCATATGTGTTTGTGTCTGTGTGCAGGCATGAATGTGTGGGCAGTTGTGTGTATTTGTGTGTATGTGTAGGTGTCTGTATGCATGCGTGTGTGTATGTGTTTGTGTATGTGTGTAGGGGTATGTGTGTGTATGGTGGTGTTTGTATATGTGTGTATGTGTTTGTGTGTGTGTTGGTGCGTGTATGTATGCGTGTGCGTGTAGGATATAGACGCAACCTGGAGACGGTTTTCGCTAAAAGAGCAGCATCGTGAGGCCGGCCGACGCGACGGGTGGTGCTGGCAGAGGGTGGCGCCGCGCCGGTGGGAAAAATGATAGCACGCCAAAAACAGTCAAATGAAAGCAATAAGCAATCGTGATTGCTCAAAAAAAAAAAAAAAAAAAAAGGCTATATTACAACAGTAGGAAAAACATTTCTTTGATGACGTGATCAAAGTATGTTGCCATTCAAATTTTTCAGTCATCGATAGAATTAAATTTCACTGTGAATATTGCACGAACTGTTTGGCGTTTCAGTTTAGTTATAAGAGTATAGTGAAGCATGTTTCTGGATGCATACATTATTTGCCCCGGTGTCTCCGTAATCGAGATACGAGGTCTTAAATTCGGCCGAATTTTTAAGAAAAGTTGCCAAATTTAGCGAGTTTCGGTGAGAAATGGAAGCCATCCACGCTTTGCAGATGGATGTCTTGCCACATGCAGACATTAAAATCGAGGTTAAATAATTTTTGCGTCAAAAAAAAAAAAAAAAAAGTCTCCGCTATAAAAGCTCAGTTCTTTAGCTACCAATTTTGACTTTAACACTATTCGTGTGATTCCATGATACGTTTCAACTGTTCTGACTTCACAAGAGGCAAGAAAATATTTCAAATTTAATTTCCCCTCTACATTACAAGAAGTTAAAAATAATTCTACATTCATATTTTTTCTGTCAGTTCTTCATGAATCGTTTCATTTCGTTTCAGGTTTGGTTCCAAAATCGGCGGTCCAAAGAGCGGCGAATGAAGCAACTGAGCAGCTTGGGGGCGAGGCGGCATTTTTTCAGAAATCCCAGGAGGGCGATGAGGCCTCTGAGAGCGGGGCTCATGGAAGAAGGAATACCTCACAACACCCCTTTCACCTACTTCTCAGGTGAGAATTTTATCCATTCACAAATTAGGCTCTTTATTTATTTTTTTTTTTTTACATAAGTTTTACGTTACCAACATTAGGTGACAATATTAGTAGTACAGTAAACTCCCGTTATCGGCGGTAGGATTATCCGCAGGTGTTTTCTTTTTTTTTATTTTTGGTTAACGGTATGTACTAATATAAGAGTCATTAAACGTTTCTTAAGCTTACGTGTAAAAAAAACGAGCTGATGTGTGCATCACATGACTTCCTTTTACACCAACTTAATGTTATTTCCCCATCATTGGCAATTTTAATGTGATTCAATAGTTAACTCTCTAAATATCACCAACAGTGGTCAAATTGAAACCAGATTAAAAAATAAATAAATAAATTTTTAATCCCCAAATTTGTTGTCAAGTTGGCGACAGAACTTGACGACCAAAAGACTGACGATATATCGCCAAGTGTCCGCCAAATTATAATACCACTTGAGTTTGCATCGAAATTAACAATGATTTCCCCCCAAAAAGGGGCAAAAGCCCCCTTTAGAAATACCCGATTGCAACCAAAAGGGGAGGTGCACAATTAGACCCGACTAGGAGTCTACGTACAAAATTTCAACTTTCTAGGACATACTGTTCTTGAGTTATGCGGCATACATACGCACATACATACGTACATACAGACGTCACGAGAAAATTCGTTGTAATTAACTCGGGAATCGTCATTATGGATATTTCGCGTGTCTATACGTTCTTAGGCACTTATTCACGTGTGATCGAGTCGAAAAAAAAAACTCAATATTCATTCGGGGATGAGTGAAATAGAAACTAAGGTTTATTTTTGAGTGAAATTTTTTCCGCGAATACAATATTTCCTTTTTCGTAAGGAAGTAAAATAAAAATGTGTAACCTTACTCCGTAAATACGGTGGCAACATTTTGAATTTTGTGCAACCTTATTCCGATGGCAAGCTTCCTCCATAGCAATAGAGTAACTTAACTGATAAAACTGGTCTGGTGTAACGTATGAGCGTTACACCAGTTTTATCAGTTAAGTTACTCCATTGCTATGGAAGCAGCTAAGCTGCCACCGCTTTTGCGGAGTAATGTTACACATTTTTTTTACAATGTATGATTGCGTTATTGTTCATTTTTAGCTTTTACAAATATTTTTTACAATCAAATGCTATCGTTTTATTCATATTTAAATGTATGTATGAGTGTTATTCATATTGCATACACTAGTATCGTTTTTTACCTATTATTCGGATCATCTGCAGTTTTCACTTATCCACGGTTACTGTTCCACCGCCACCCTATTCTGCGGATAATCGGTATTGTTTACTGTATTTTATTCAAGCAATCATTAGTGCAAAGTCATCCAATTTTCCAATTAGAGTTTTTAAGTTGAAAAGGATAGTGTAAGGATTAAAGGATAATTTGAATGTTGAAAAAGAATAAATCATGATTTTTTTAATACTCCCATTTAGTTCTTTTTTCTCTTTTTCCTTCTTTTCTTCAAAAAAGTAAATGTTTGCATTAGAGTCAGGTGTTTTTTTTTTTTTTTTCTAAATGTTAGAATTCTAAGTTTTACGAAAAATGTAAAAGAAAATATTTAACCTTTACGAGAAATTAATGAAATATTGACAACCTAAGAATTATAATTTGTTTAATTACAGATTTTATGTGCGAATAAGTTATTTGAAATAGTCATAACATTCCTCAACTGTTAATGAAAGTAGGACAGCTGATAACCACAGAAAACAAAAGAATTTTAACTCCTCGAATCTCTATTTTTTAATTTGTTTTTTATTTATTTTATTTTATTTTTATTTATTTATTTTGCATTCGCTCTTTTTTTACTTTTACCGAAGCATTCAGAGGCAGACGATTCAGAAGAAAACAAAAATTTACAAGGAAGAATAAGCATAAATGGATTCACCAACTTCTATTAATTACTTCATTTGCTAGAACATGATGTACTTGAATTATTCTTCTGTTAACGAAAAAAATTTCAAATCCTTAAAAAAAATAATTTTCGTGTCTCCATTTTTGTACACGAGATTTCTCTTTTCCCCCAGAAAGCTTTGTTCAAGGCACCGCCGCCCTGACACATGAATGATGTTTTCTATCTTCCTAGCCGTTATTTCGTGATTAATAATAAAAAAGGGAAAAAACACCCCCTCTCCCTTTTCCGGCGTTCTCTCCCCCTACGCTTGTTCTTAATGCGGCATGCACGCCGCCAGAAAAACGTGATTAACCGAGGAACTATTAATTTCGACCACCATTCTCATTTTTTACACTGCGCAATACCCCCCATCCGCAGCTTTTTGTTGTTTCCGTACACATTTTTCGCCTTTTTAATTCCTTCCTCCCGTGTTTCGAACGAAACGCGCGCATTTTTCGTTTTCCCGCGCGCAGAATTATCATTTTCAGTTGCAGTTACAGCGAAGGGAAAGCGTCGGAGTTTATTTGCCGGAGCACGTGGCAAGGGAAAACACAAGGGAGAAGAAGATCGTTTGGCTAAAAAGTGTCATAAATTTCGAGTTACATTTTCCGGGCAGTGGTGGAGTTTTTCTTCCTCAAGAAGTGTGCGAGTTAAATTTAGAACTTTTTTTTCTTCTGCTATTGTTGTTCTTTCGGCATCATTAAATTTGAGAGAAAAGGGTAAAAGTTTTGTTTTCGCTCAAAGTTTCTTTAATTGAAGATCTGCTTCCCACATGAACTATTTACCTTTTTTCCAAACTCATTTGAAAATTTCTCCGGAATTTGAATCGCGCACGAAATGAAAAAGTTATGCAAATTTTCTTTCTGGCTACGATCCGCGCTAACAAATGCAAAGTGTAATACCCCCAATTGTTTTGTGAAAAATGACTCATATTCGTAACAAGCCTACTTTAAAGAAGGCTCAACCGACAAGAAATTCATGTTTTCGTTTATGCATTAAATCTCATGTGTATGCAGCCCAAATGCGGGCAATTTCTCAGACTCCTAATTTAACACAGGACGCAAGCGAAATTCAAATTTTTTTTCTAACTGTGACGGATTTCAATTCGAGAAATATTAATGAAAAGTATTGTTGGTTATTAGTGCAGCACAATTGCGTGCATAAATATCTGAAATTGATAGCACTACGAACTTATTCATATACCGTAAATCTTAAGCTTCACAAACGATTGTTAAACAAAACACATAGCACACTCTAAAAATAAAAAATGTCTAAAACCGTAATGGAATATTTTTGGAGGGAAATTTGTTTCTATTACTTTTTAGACCATTCTTTCAACTACATTACACACGTCAGAATTAGAAAAGATAAAAAGAAAAACTAAATAGAATAAAAATTAAGTAAATAATTATCCAAGTGTATTGATTTATTGCGCAAGTTATCTTTTAATTTATTAATTGAATCTTAAGCACTATGCTGCTTAAGACCACCAAACAGTTTTAAAAAATGTATGGGCAAATAGTTGAAACAACATTAGCGAGACTACACTTATACACTGTTAAAACTACAGGTTGCATTCGGCACCTTTCAGGGGTGAAACGCTTGATCACCATCAGCGGCACCATAGACATGGAACCGGTTCGACCCATGTCTATGAGCAACACCCACAATACGGAGCCGAAATGGCACCTCTTACGGGTCGAAAACGGGCACCCTTAACCCAAAGTGCACCGCGGACAGTGGATGTAATATGGAACCCTAGGAGAGAAATATGGCACCTTTTTACAGCTTCCTACAGCGGATCCTGCCCTCCCCCCCCATGTTGTTTGCGTTTTTGTATACTATTGTGCTCTATTTATTGTTTTCTATTATGATATACGAAGTCTTGGTATACGTTTTTCACAGTGAATTCAGTTTGGATTAAAACATGTCATTTAAGGCATTTGATCACATTTCAGGCTTTCCAACATAATGTAGAAGTGTTCATGACTTCAATTCTTCTATCCGAGTTCTAACTCTCATACATACCCTTGGATTGCTCAGTAGTTTTAAATGATATTATCATTTACTACAGCATGATACCGAAAATTAAAAGCGTAGGTATATATGAATCATATCCAGGCCCAGCCAAAAACATTCAGTTGTATTACAGTCACGGAAAAATCAAATCGTTTCATAAAATGCAGGCGTTTCATAAACGTTTAAAATATTTTAATCAAGAGTAACATATTGATACGTAAATATGGTTCGACATTTGAATAACCTTTTTGAACATAAGCAATCTAAAAGCACTTTTTTTTTTCTTTTTTAAATATGAACATTTTCGACATTTAAAATCAGAACAAATTGTCAGCATTCTACCTGATGAAAAGCATTGTAACAGAAATCCGACCCCCCTCCCCCCCCCAGAAATAAACGCGTAGACACTGAATTCGTTTTCTGCTATAATATCAACGAAAGACATAAAACGCAAACACGTAAAGTCATTAGTCGTGACGACATTCTTCAAACACACAAAGAGATTTCTTTTTCAAACCGTTTCCTTTTACCAACGAGCTGATGTGTGCATCACATGACTTCTTTTTACTCCAATTTAAAGATAATAGTGCCTCGGAGTGAGCACAAAAAACAGTTTAAATACTGTCATTCCAAGTCTGTTGCGAACCGAAGGAAAGAAAACGTTTTATACAGATAAATTTTCCCAATATTGGCAATTTTAATGTGATTCAATGGTTAACTCTCTAAATATGGCCAAATTGAAACCAGATTTAAAAAAAAAAAGAAAGAAAAGAAAAATTAATTTGAATTTTGTCATCTTGAATTCAAATTATGTTTTTCGCAACCACGAGTGTGTGTTTGTATGTGTGTGTGTGGGGGGGGGGGGGTATGTGTATGTGTGTAGGCATGTGTGTTTGTGTCTGTGTGCAGTCATGAGTGTGTGGGTAGTTGTGTGTATGAGTGCTTGTGTGCGTGGGGACGGGGTATGTGTGTGTGTGTATAACAGAGGCGCTGACTTGCAAAAATTATTGAGGGGGCTAGACATCACCGGGGTTTAGGTGGCTATGCAATCCCACGGAGGTCCCCCCCCCCCCCAAAAAAAAAGGTCAGATTGTTGTACCTTGAGAATGCCAATTTACGTATTTTCTGGTGTTTAATTTAAACAAACAAATGTGACATGGCGTTTTTAACGTAAAACAATCTAAAAAATGGTATACAAATTTTCTAGTTCAACTATAGATCATGTCACTTGTCTTAGTAAGAGACAGTTTTTTGTTCTTTTCTACGGGGAGCCGTGCAATGCCGTAGCGAGGCATTGAAAAAGATAGGGCACTTGACTTGCATGGAAGGGCACTCCTAGAGATGTCGACTTAAAAAAAAAATATTGTGAAAGGGGAGGGGTCTTGCCGCGGGAAATTTTCTAAATTTGAGATCAAATAGTGAGCTTCAAAGTTTTTTTTAAGCATTTTAAAGACATTTAATCAACATTAGAACCCCGAAAACTCGACAAGCCCGACACATATTTTTTGGCTTTGAAAAAAGGAAATACTAAATACAAACACGCACAGTATTTTTGTAAAAAGGTAATTTAATTAACGCATGTTTTTTAAGACCAGTTGTTTTTTCATAAGTGATATCGGCTGACATATTCAAGTGTAAACGCAGTTTCTCAATGTCTAGGTCATTTTTGAAAAACTCACTTGATTTTTCAAAATTTGTTTCACTTTTGTTTAATAAAAGCAAGCACTCTTGTTAAACTGCAATGACCTATGTGAGTCCAGTTGATGTAAACCGCCCAATAATGCAAGATTGTACCATTTCACAAACCTCAATGTATTTATTGCCTTGTAGTACTTTGGGATTTTGAAAGTGTGCAGTGAGCTGGGCTTTGTTGTTTTCATACTTCTTTGGTATACTTCGATTCCGAGGAATCGAAAGGATCATCATTTTGTAAAAGTTTTCCTTTTAAACACAATTCCCAAAAGCATTCAAAACTATCACGCCTCCCATTTAATATACAAATCAAACCCTCATATATTTTTTCCAGGTCAGCAACACTTAGAAGAGTGCGCCCCAGCGCTGCCCACTAGCTACAGACTTGACCAGTAAGTTCGCGCACTGGGACAAATTCTTAGTGTCCCTGAAGCACCGTAACACCATCATTATTCACACCACTCGTTTTCAGTTAGCCTGCTTACTACCATAATAATTATTTGTTTTAACTCATTACTGAATGTATTTTACAAGGTAAACTATCTTCAAACAAGGAAAATAAAAGATAAATTTATGAGTTAAGAAAGCATAATATGACTAATAATTTTCTTGATTTATTGGGGGAACTCTGCCCCCTCAAAAATATTTTTGAGGGGGCTCGGGCCCCCTCAGACCCCATGGAGTCGGCGCCACTGGTGTATAAGCATATGTGTTTGTGTCTGTGTGCAGGCATGAATGTGTGGGCAGTTGTGTGTATTTGTGTGTATGTGTAGGTGTCTGTATGCATGCGTGTGTGTATGTGTTTGTGTATGTGTGTAGGGGTATGTGTGTGTATGGTGGTGTTTGTGTATGTGTGTGTATGTGTTTGTGTGTGCGCGTGTGTGTGTAGGATATGGACGCAACCTGGAGACGGTTTTCGCCAGAGGAGCAGCATCGTGAGGCCGGCCGACGCGACGGGTGGTGCTGGCAGAGGGTGGCGCCGCGCCGATGGGAAAAATGATAGCACGCCAAAAACAGTCAAATAAAAGCAATAAGCAATCGTGATTGCCCCCCCCCCCCCAAAAAAAAAAAAAAAAAAACGCCAAATTTGTTGCCAAGTTGGCGACGAATTCTGTGAATACAATACTCCCTTTTTTGTAAAAGGAAGTAAAAAGGAAGTATTGTATTCGCGAAAAAAATTTCACTCAAAAATCGGCCTTGATTTCCATTTTGATCACCCCCAAATGTATGTTGAGATTTTTTTCGACCCGACCAGATACCCGAAACGTACGTACGTAGGAACGTACAGATACCCGAAATATCCAGTTTGGCGATCCCCGAGTTAATTACAACGAGTTTTCTCGTGACGTCTGTATGTGCATATGTGCGTATGTGTGTATGTACGTATGTATCTCGCACAACTCAAAAACGGTACGTCCTAGAAAGGTGAAATTTAGTACGTAGACTCCTAGTGGGGTCTAGTTGTGCACCTTCCCTTTTGGTTGCATTCGGATGTTTTTAAGGGAGTCTTTTACACCTTTTTTGGGGGCAAATAATTGTTAATTTCAATGCTAACTCAAGTGCTGGTATGAATTGTCAAACACTTGGCAATATATTGGCCGCCAATTTTTGTCGCGTTTTAGCAAAAAAATGGCGATTTTTTTTTTTTTTTCAATTTTTAAGTCCGGTTTTAATTCAGCCAATGTTGGTGGTTTTTAAAGAGTTAACCACTGAATCACATTAAAATTGCCAATAATGGAAAAATAAATCTGTGTAAAACATTTTTTTTTTTTTTTTTTTGCTTCGGTTCGCAAGAAACTAGGGGTGAAAATATTTCCTTGCTTACTCCAAGGCGCTATTATCATTAAATTGGCGTAAAAGGATGCACACATCAGTTCGTTTTTCTTCCCTTTGTTCCTTCGTCAGCTACGTCTACAGTCTACGCAATTATTTCATTGAGATGAAAAAGACATTTAGTGTATCTGCAGTAAGAATTAGTTACGTTATTGCGTTTTCATTCCGGTAACTTATTAATTATTTCGTATTGATAACAATAAACATTTTTGGGGAAAATCCGCGAGACCGCTGAAGCTTTAAGCAAGTAACACCACACATCATAACACATGATAGAAAAAGCCATACATCACTATGTTTAAACAATAAGTAGTTCTCAGTTTACTTTGAAACACAATTCTGAAAACACTAAGCCTGTTGGAAAGCCTCACATGTTACACAATTATCAAATTCCTGTACTTACTCAAGGTTTTGAAGATTCGTCCAGAAAATGTTAAATTTTTATCCAGTTTCGTTGCCTATTCAATGTGAAAACTTAGTACCAACAACAACGTAACCAGCTTCTTCGTCAGCCATTAAAGTGGCTGAGCTGAACTTATGCCGGAGCGCAAAGCGTATGCACGAGCGAGGCACCCTTACGGAGGGATAAGATTCTGCTATTGGCTACTGCGTGGGCTGATGGCTCTTCATAAACTTTTTTCTTCCATTGGGGTGCTAAAAGATATCGGAACAATATTTTCTAGCCTCCATGGCACCCTGTGGCTCCGTCTTTGCACTCTAAGGCGGAAAAAGACACCCATCTGGCACCTCTGGTTTTAACAGTAGTGTCCGGTAAGCGAGCACAGAGAGCAGAACACAGTAGTCCTTTAGCACTATGTGTGACTTTTTATTCTTTATCAAAAGCAAACTGGGGGAATTTCTCCTCGTTTGCTTTTGATGTAGTAGGGAAATGTAGTTTTTGTCAGGAATATCACCGATCACATATCATTGGCATATTACTCTGCAGGCTAGACCGATGAGGAGGAATATTTCTACAAGGTGTTTATAAAATCTATAGATAGTAGCCTTTTAAATCAAAAGCAAAGTGAAAAATTTACACTTCAAAGCTACACTAATACATCATTAATATACTCAGAGACTTTTTTTAACATCATTTCATCTTTTTATTAAGTAAAAACAAGAAATATTCGTCCTCTTTTCAAATACTCATCTGAATCAAGTGTCCTTCTTTGTACCGAAACACTAGAGAAGGCACTCTTCACATAATCAGTTCATTCCATCTGCAATTCTCAGCATTTAGCCACTTTCTCTGTCTCAAATGACTTAGCTTTCTGTTGTAATAAGTCTGTAATTCAAAACGTCCTCACACAAACATATGAGTTCCATGCAAATGAGCCGCGGTAAACGCGGCAACCTGCTTCCACAAAAGAGCCCTTTCGTGTTCAAGTGGCCGTGATTGACAAATGCATTGAAGAAGTGCGGGAGAATACGTAAGGAGAGGCTCTTCGATCTGATACGAAGGTGATGGAACCTCCTGAATGACATCTCCATGGAGAAGAGAGAATTCCCTTTTGTCCTTCACTGGCTCGACGTCACGTGATACGCGTTCCTTCATTTTTGCAAGTTTTGACTTTTTGAAAAATGGTTACATGACGGATTGATAATGGTGTCGGTACCAGAATATGATATTCTTCAACTGAAATTCACAGATCAAGCTTTCCCAATCTTTATTATGGACCCTACCCACGGTGTGGCAACGGTTCATTTAATTTTTCGTCTGCGGTTATTTTGATTCAGTATTCAGTGTTAGTAGTGCTATAAAACTCGTTTTATTTAACAATCACTGGACTTTATGTGAGTGATGAACATACGTAAAGCTTATACAGACTTGCGATTGCATGAAATATGTTAAGAAAATGGAAAAATAAAAAGAGAATGATTTTTCACCAAATTTGTTGATGAGGAGCCAAAATCAGAAAAAACACGATTAAAATCAGGAAAGTACGATTATGAAGTTGACGTGGGCAATGCCATTCTTTTTAATGTTCCGTTCATCTGAGGATCATTCATTCTTTTGATTCGTTCATTCAACTCGTTCATTTGAACGGCTTCGTTCATTAAAAAAAAGTAGCAGGTGATCTCTCTGCAACGATATACTCACGTACATTCGAAATGTTTCATTAGATCAGTAATATTCTTTGAAGAAAAAATAACTAAAATGATCTAAAAGTAACAAAATATGTCTATGAAAATTGAATCAAAAAACTTTATTCAGGTTTAGATGTATAAAGCAATTGTAGTTAGTTTTGTAAGATATTTCGCAGTGGCTGAATGTTAGATATGTTTTTCATTGCAAAAATCGCAGGTTCCATTTCAGTATGTCGAAAAATTAAGCCATTAATTATTTCTAGCTACAGCGCTGTACATATCCATATAATTCTACTAGTAGACCATGTATAAAGAAAAAAATAACAAATATATCGGTAGCTCAGCCGGAGTACTGAAAAACTTAATTTAAAAAACGACTCACCTACAAATATTAGGGAGCTTCAAAATTATTTCAAAATACCAACAGTGAAAAAGCAACTTTTTTAAATGAGGGAAAAAATAAGGCAATAATAATCCTTATTAAAAATCTCTGAACATTGAATGCAAAATGGATCGCTTGTAAGTCTCCGAGAAAGTTAGAAATAAAGGCATATCAATATACACTCCTGTTTGTGAAAATTGCTACACCATGAAGGAAGCATCATAGTTGAATGAAATTTAATACACAGTTGAGTGGTAATGGTACAAATAAATAATTACATTTTCGAACCAATCAAACAAACAATAAAAAGAGATAGAAATTAGTATTTTGCGTAGCCACCACGCGCCGCAATAAGAGCTGCTACACGACTCGGCATGGAGTGAAACAAAGTTTGAATATTTGCCTGCGGAAATGTATTCCATATTGTTTGTATGCGCAACCAAAGTTCGTCTGTCGAAGCAACGGGACGAGGATAACGAGCGAAACGCCGCCCAACGAAATCCCACACATGTTCAATCGGTGACATATCCGGGGAATATGCAGGAGGGAGTGTTTCTAAAGTTTTTTTTTTTTTTGTTTATGTGGGAGTTCTCGTTCTTGTGGGGCTCTGAGTGCTTGGGGGAGGAGGTTGCGCTTAACATGTTACTCCCTGCTTAGGAAAACTCAAGTTTAAAAGCAATGAAATGAAATGAACTGGTGAAAAATTTTGCAACCTTACGTTGAGTAAGTTCGCAGTAATATTGAGACACTGACACTGAGGCTCCTTACATTGAGATAAACTGAGTCTTTATTATAGGTCCACTCGCGTACATAAGTCAATTCTCTAACTTCTTCAGCGAAATGATAGAAAAAAAAAGTTTTAGTGCATACTAACTCAAATTAAGTATCTACGTTTTTTTTTAAATTTCCGGTGAATTGTTACTGATTAGTAGGAAATTTGAAGATACAGTAGTGGACGCCGGTAAATTTAATCAACCGTTTTGATGAATCTAATCGTAAAAAACAGAAAAAAAATCCAACTGTATGGAATTTGCCACTTTATTGAATCAGCCGCTTTATGGAATCAAAACTTTGTCGAAGAACAAACGTGATTCAGAAAAGCGGCGGCCACTGAAAAACTCCGAAGAGCCTTATCAAATTCCCAATTAACTGAATGTTCAGATCCTTACTGATAATGTACATTTTGGTGAATTTCTGTGATCAACTTTTAACTCAAAACCATAAAGTTTTTAGAATTACTGAACTCTTTACTTAAAGGTCGTAAACATCGACGATTCAGTAAATGCACTCCCCCCTTAACTCCTTAACTTGTTGACGAGCCCCCATCTTTTGAACTTCCCACTTTTGCTCAAGTTCTTTGACTAAAAGATGATTATTATCGTAGTTCGTGTTTTGGGAAAACTCCCTTCTGCAATTTTTTTTTTTTTAATGACGGGATTAGTTATTAGCAGTAACTAGGAGTACTATTGCTCTAGTACACGAGGCCGATATTTGTTTTACCCTTCTCTCGCTGAATTCATCAGTCCGGTCGGGTCATCTACATGGACGAAGCCCTCGTAGCGAGATCGATGAGAAAGCATCAGTCATGGAGCTCGGCTGTCAGTCATGGAGCTTCTCGTCGCTTGCCATCTGCCTCTGGGGGCATCGCACAAAAGCCGTCAACTGTCACTGCTTCAAAAAGCACGGCTCTGTGTCTTCCTTCCCCGTGCTTGTAATCTCTTTGTGACTGCATGTGAAACACACGCGGAGGGCGGCCCTTGTTTTGCTTTCCCTTTGTGGGGCGGACACAAAAGGATGGCACACACCGGGACACAAAACGCCGCTTTGATTCCTCTTGTCAAAATCCGGTGGTCATATTTTGAAATGAATTTCTTTCGCTTGCGAACTTTAAAAAGAGAGAGAGACTCCCAAGAGTTCCTCCCGAGTTCTTTCCGAGAATCTCGAACTCGGGACCAAAACGAAAGATGGATTTAGAACATCAAAGGTTCAAGTAGAAAAATAATTAATTCGGTTAGAGAATATTATGCGGCTCATTAAACATATGGAAGGAAATTTCTGAGAATATTTTTCAGTCTTCTTTCTACCTGGTAATCTTGCAAGAGCAGGGACACTGCGAGGGTGGGTTGCAGGTTCAATCCCTTGATTTTGAGACACAACGTCAATCCTAAATACTATTATGTTATAATACATTCATGTAGGATTGTACGACCTCTAGCTTCTAGGTGAAATTCTGACTTAATACCATCCCCCATCAAGAGAAAATAACTCGAACTACGTTTGCCCTTCAGGGGAATGCAAGTTCGGAAGTTCGGATTCCAGTACGTTGCATCGATTTTGTATGAGAATAAAGTGAAAATGAGAGCAGATATGTCACTAAAAATCATGCATGTATATCTTAACATTCGGTTTCATTTGAGCAGAAAGATGAAGGCTTCAAAAAACACAAAAGTTTACCCAACACAAAGTACAAAGTATTTTCGTGAACTGCCTGTCAAAAGCATATAAGCGGTCGCAAAATATACAGTATTCCTTATTAAGACAGTCCGGGCGTTATAAAACGTCCCTAAACTAATCTTCTAAGCGGGGGAAACAATTAAGAGGTTTAGCTGCACATAGATTAAGATATAATGCCAAGTTATTCACATAGATTTAGGATGAAAGAAATATAATGAATTATTGAAACGACATATGAGGGTATTAACATAAACTATTAAAAATTAAAAACAGGTTTTTTTGATAAGCAGTTTCATAGACAAACAGGCATAGCCAAGGATAAGAATTTATAACTCAATAGAATAAAATATGAAAATAAACTGATAAACAGATAGATTTTTTATTATGAATCTCAAAATAGCTCCAAATAATGAACAAAACGTGTTTTGAATCTCATTTCAAGACAGTCGAAACTGATTTCATCGCCCACGTATCAGAGCATTATAAAAGAATTCAAAGTCGGAGTGGTGTGACGAGCAAGGGTTACGCGGCGGGGGGGGGGGAGTTCATACCGAGGTGGGAACACGGGCACCGGTGACCAGGTTATCTCAGGTAAAGACGAGGAGCGGGGAACGAGACTGTTGTGATGGATGGACATCTGCCCCTTTCCTCATCTGGGAGAAAAAGTCAATTCATCAAGTGTGGCAGAAAGCGAGGGGAGGCAACAAACTAATTTGCTTCCACAAAAAATCATAAACGAAAAAACAGAAGAAAAATCTCTTGCTGTCGAGGCCTCTTTTTTTTTTCTTCTGCTTCTTGCTTTGCCACTGCCGCGCTTTCTGCAGGTCGCTTTTGGGGTTTTCGCGTTTTGTTTATTTGTGAGTTGTGTGCTCCCCTGTGTTTAATGATTGCACCTTGTTCAACCTAAAGACGGATCGAGGGCTTTAGTTCAACCGAGCGTGGAAAAGGGGGAATTTAGATAGAAATGCTTGGATTCATTGACGCAAAATCGCTCGGAATTAGGCCATTTATAAAATGAGACGAGTATTTCTGTCTTGATTAGGATCCTCAAATTAATCCTTGTATTTTTAAGTTTCCAACAATCGTCATCGTTAGTTATCTTTTCTATTTCCATGCAATTACAGAGAGTGTTTTCAGATTTTTAGAACGATTTCGGAGTCATTTTTTTAATGTTTAAAATGTAAAGATTATTCTTTTAAATGTTCAGTTAATAACCTTTTTTCTGGACTGTAAGTCCACGCAGTGCTTTCCATGATAGAAGGGTTTTTTTTTTTTTTGCTATCTCTGTTCCACAACTTTCTGAACTTTATCAATGATAGTGGGTTTGCGTTTAAAGAGAGAGAGCGAGAGTTCTTTTCAGACACCAATGGCACAACAGTCCATATACAAGAAAGATCGGAAGTATGTTGAAAAGGTATATACGCAATACATAGTGTTCACCCAGTGGTCGAAATTCGACCATATTCATAAATGAATATTTGAGAAAACTTGTATGAATTTAACTATTTCTAACATTTTTATTTCTACTCTTACTCATGTTTACTGCATATCTGCAAGCATACAACTTTTATATGTACACAAAATAACAAACAGTAATAATTTATTTCAATTTTGCTTTTTGTCTGTTAATCTCAAAATAAATGGATGAAAGGGGATGTTTCGGTAATGGCTTCGTTTCAGAAATTTTAAAAGTATTTTTGTTTTTCTGAAAAGCATGTTTAAAAACAAAAGTCTTAACCATTTTTTAAATAATTTGAAAAAAATTTAATATTTTTTAATTATTATTTTAATTGATGCGCAAATTGAAATTCATTTTTTACACTTCTGCACATGGCATCAAAAGCGATGAAATGCCATTCACTGATGTCATTTGTGCACAGCAAAAATTATCATAACCTGGAAACATGGTTGACAGCAAAACGTAAAAATTTTGCTCGGCTATGGAGTAGCGCGCCAAAGTACATCACTTGTAACGTCATAAAGACCACGCTTTATTTCCAAAATCAAATATTTAAAAAATATAATAAAAACTAACTGTCTGGAAAATAAAAGTTTTTTTTCTGGCTCTACGTTATTTCTTTTGCTTATTCTACCAATTTCATTGACTAAAAGTAGCACTTTTAACTGAAGAAAACAACCCCATCAAGAAATTGGTGTGGTCGTCAAATTCCTGACTTGAATAATTTTATTTTGAATACCATGTTACTTTGTGCTTACCCTATGCAAATAGACATTTCCCTACTCTTTGTTTACGTATGCAAAGGAAAAACATTTTTCGCTCTGGCATTGGAAACAAAAAATTTCACGCCAATGGATAAAAATCGCCAATCAGCCAATTTTAGAATGGAATGAAGCAGCAAAACTCAGTTTGATACGTAAAACTTCTGCGTGAACAATATTACTTATAAAACTTCTACTATTATTGAGTAATTTGCTTTGACATCGTCATTAGAAATATAAATTTCCAAGTATGAAATGAACGAACTCTACTCGTGGCAACATATAACTGTCCATTCGAAAACACTGGATGTCGCAAAAAAAAAAGGACAATTTAAAAAAAAATTCGTCTTTGAGATTTGATTGTGGTTAAGGGCGGTGCATAACTGATGTCACACCTTTCAACACTTTCGACCCTCTCCCCCTTTTGTCACAAATTTTGCACTTCACTATACCCCCTCTTCCCTTAGTCACATGTCACGCTGTTTTCCATAAACGTTCCTGTTAAAAAAAAGACTTGTTGTCACGTTCTCCCCATTGTATGCTCCTCTTGTCATGTCTTTCCTCTCTCTTGTCACAAACTGTTACTATTTCGTGTACCCCACCTTAAAGCGGGACTTCATTCGTGGACAGCCCCTATTTTGTGGCAACCGTATGCAAATATACATTTCCCTACTCTTTGTTTTCGTATGCAAAGTAAAAACATTTCTCGAGCTGCAATTGGTGCCAAAAATTTGACGCCAATAGATGAAGAGCGCCTGCCAATTTAACAATTATCGAAATCTTTCCGAATGAAATGAACCTGCAAAACTCAGATTGTACGTAAAACTTCTGCATGGAACAATGCTTCTTTTAATAAGTTTAATATTATTGAGTAAGTTGCCTTGACCTCTGCCGTTAGAATTATTAAGTTCCAAACAGTCAAATAAACGAAACCTACTTGCTACATTAAAAATTGTCCATTCAGAAACACTGGATGTCGCCCTTTGTCGCAAAGTTTCACACTTCACCATAAACCCTCTTTCCTTTGCCACATTTCATACTCTTTTTCATAGACGTTCTGATAAAAAAAAAAAAAAGCTTGATGTATCACTCTCCCCATTTTATGTTCCTCTTTTCGTTTATTTTCTCGGCCTTGTCACGCGAACGGTTACAATTTAATTGAACCCCACTTTAAAGAGGGACTTGATTCGTAGTCAGTTCCTTGCAAATAGACATTTCTGTACTCCTTTTTTAAGAATGCAAAAGAAAAATATTTCTCGCCCTGGCATTGGTGCCAAAATGGATGAAGTTCGACAATTTCACAATGGAGTCGTTTCCATAATTTTAAAAGTATTTTTTTTTCTGAAAGAGCATGCTTAAAAACATAGGATCTAACCATTTTTTAAATAATTTGTTTAAGTTTAATATTTTTTTAAAAATTACTTAAATCGGTGCACTTTTATTATTTACGCTTCTGCCGATGAAGTCACAAATGATGAAATGCCATTCAGTGTTGCCATTCACAGAGCAAAATATTTAATTCGCATCTTAACTCACGTGTATTGGCAACGATGTGGTTGATAGCAAGCGTAGAGCACAATTTTAATTCGCTTCTTGATTATCATAACGTGGAAACGCGATAGAAAGATGCGCCAAAGTGCATCATTTGTGACGTCATCAAGACCACGCCTTATTTGAAAAATCTGACATTTTAAAAAATTAATTAAAAAATAACTATTGGGAAAATGAAAGTATTTTCTGGGTCCTTTTTTTTTTTTTTTGTTTATTCTATCAATTTCAGTGACAAAAAGTACTACTTTTGACTGCAGGAAACAACCCCATTGTCCATGCGAAAGCACTGGACGTCGTAATAATACGCCAATTTTATCAAAAGTATCACTTTGAGATCTGTTTATGGTGATAGCAAATGCAGGTATTATTGGGAGCTGGAACTGAAAGCCGTCCCTCACTCCGCAAAAATGATTTATTTTAATATTAAACTCGCAAAAACATAATCAAATTTTTTTTTTGTTGAAATCGTTAACAAATAGTCTTGCTTTTCCAGATTCCAATAGTCCTAATGATTTCAATTATGGCCCCCATCCTGGCTTCTACGACTACTTTCCGGGACCTCATCCGCAGGGAGGAATACAGGAGTTTCCCGGCACCGTACCCATCGGTCCTGGAGGCCCTCTCGAACATCCTGTTTCCATAAATAACGGTGAGTCGAATCAGGGCTGTAACTAGACTTTTGTCTATAGACTTTTGTTTCGGGGAGAGTTTTACCAAAGACAAGTGAAATCAATATGATCATTCAAGTTTGTTTTCATTCGTATATTCTATTGATTTTTGTTACAATAGTTGATTCAAATAAGAGGGTGCCATTTTAAGGGCATTAACGTGATGAAATAAAAAAGATAACGAATCTATCAAATGGAGAACAAAATCCCTCTTTTGTCTTACAACGCATACACGCACCTCAAATGCGGCAATTTGAGGTGTGCTGCTTCACTTTTCCAACTGTACTGTAATTTGGTATGAAGTCCGATTTCCACAGTACACACGTGCCATAAGGACCCGCTTATAGGGCAGGCAACTATTCACAGCACAACCACGCATTCACACAAAGAGAGGACAAGGACAGGAGAGAGAGAAAGTACATTCATGCCCGAGCCGGGATTCGAACCCAGGACATCCTCGTCGCAGAAAGACTACTTGACAAGGCAAGCGGCGGAAGGTACAAATGAAGTGCTTTAAATAATTTTTATTGCTGTGTCATTCCATGAAAATGTCAACCTTTAGTCGAAAAATTCAAACTCAATTAATAACAACGTGTGATGCCTCATTTTAAAGAAAATATTCTGAACTTTCGAATCTGGCAACATTATTTCCAAGATCGATTCTTTTCGTAGAATGGTTGCTGCTTGAAGTTCTTGAAGAAAAACACGTAATTATTGTTTCTAAATCAATCCAAAAGTGTGTCTTATAACTTTTTAAGTCTTTTTTTGTTTTGCTGATAATGCTCTTTTTCTTTTCTTAAGTTTTTGCTTAGGTTTCGAACTATAAGTTCCAGTAATTTTTTTCATGGAATTTTAATTTTTTTCTAGGTAAGCCTAATTTAAATTATGTGTTGAAGAACCAGTTACGTTCGTCACGAAACTTCATTTTTTCCCCTCCGCACTTTTTCTTTCACTATAATATGAAAAATTGTGCTTTATTCTCTTTACTATAGAGCTACCTGGAGTGCATTTAAAATGCTTAATTTTTATTAAAATATTCAACGAATTAGTTATTAGCGTGACGAACGTAACAAATTACTTCTGGCGAACTTAGTCACTTGTAACACACAGCATCTTTCAAATCATTGGTTCAATACGAAATATTAAAACGCTTATTTTGTAATTTTCACCCTTTTTAAACTTTAGAGTATAATATTTTGTAATCTGTACAAAAATTGGTCCTATTTTTCAGAACTCAGTTGCGGAATTTTAATGAATAGTATATTATGACAAAAACTGTAGCTCAAAGAAAGAGGGAGAGCAGAGCGAGAATGACACGTGTATACAAAAAGAAATTGACCGAAAAAAAGCCGAAGACCGTATGCGACGGTTACGGGAAAGATCAAATCATGTTAAAAAGAATAAGAAAGAGAAAGAGGAATCAAAAATAAGAATGCGAAAGTTTAGAGCAAAACACAATGAAGCTAGTAAATTAAATTCTATAGAGCTTCAAAACATGTAGGGGAGAGCGGGGTGAAAAGTTCCGTGGGTAAGTTGTTTCCTTTGAAATAACTCAGTGAAGAAAAAAGATAAATGTATTTTGTAAATCCTGGTAAAATGGAATGTTGCAGCGTACCGATGGCAGCCATATTAGCCAGGCCAGTGGCGTGAGGTATATTAAAAGCTGAGCACGCGCATCACTGATACACTTTTGTAAATATTTTCATTTTTGAACTTTTTGGTCTTTTTCACGAAATTTAAATGATAGAATGTATTTCTTTAATGTTTTTATGCAAATATTTATTGTGCAATTATTATTGTCGAAATTTTTATTGTCGATCATTTCACATTTAATTCAAAGTTGTGTTTGTCGGTGGGTTGGGGGGGGGGGAGGAGGGGAATCAAAAATCAACTATATCAAACTGTCTAGTAATATTAAACTATTTGCTGAACTATAAGCAATTTTTTAGTTTGTATTATCTTAACTTGTACAATAGAACTTATAGTAACTTTTAAAAAGTTTTTGCTTGCCTATTTTTTTTCCTTCTATTTTTCTAGTTCCTTTTAAGGCATCAAAAATTTATATCTATTATTGAAAAAAAAAATTCAGTTGAAGAAACCAGCGCAGCCCCTAAAATTGAGGAGATTTTAAACAACTGGAATGAGTTTGGAATTATTTTGAATTGAGCTGTAATTGACAGAACTGGCGGTGTATTTCATGTATTTCTGCCTTAACCCTGGCTATAGGATGATAACTTACTGAATATACCTGCCTTGCCTTCAATATTCGAGTTGAACCGAACCATTGTTTCGGTCACTCGTCTGGTCAGTGCTAATTTTGCATTAGCTATCAGTTTGTTTGGCACTCTCGGCTTCCATAGGAGGTTTTCCACCTCCAGCTCAGTCATTCCTATGCCGGGTTGAAGACTGCTAATAAGCACGAAACTGCAGTTCCTGGCTGGAATTGACTGAGCTGGCGGTGTATTTCATGTATTTCAAACACATTTGAAGGGTCCTTTAATCTCGCTCTTGGAATCCCCTCTCCCTCCAAGATCAATCCAACACAAGCGAGCGAGTAACATTGAAATAATAAAAAATAAAAACATGACTTTATTTTTATGCATCAGAGGATAAGACATCTTGTGGAGAAAAAAAAAAACACTTTAAAAATTGGCCTGTTTTGCCATCAACATATAAGTTGCCCTGACAAGTGACAACAAAAGGGGCCCCCGTACCTGAGATAGCTAAGAGCCAGTGGCGCACACAGGAATTTTGCAAGGGAAAGGTCCAAGGTCAAAAATTTCATCCTCATATCATACTTCAAATCGCCGTCAAATAAATATTGACTTGATTTATCGATTCCCGAGAACGAAAAACAGTAAAAAAAACTATTGAATAAATATTTTGCATTATTTAATGAATATACTTAAATAAATAACCAGAAAGTAAAATAATTTAAGCTTTTACTTTTCTAATAATTAATAAATATAGATTCAAGTTCCTAGAATCTCATTTTAATTTGTAATTAGAAAGCTAAAAACATAGTTATTACAGTGTATTCATTTGTAATCACCAGTTTGCTTCTTATAGGAAAAATGCACAATATTTTTAAAAACCTTTTAACTAACTGAAATTATTTTACCTTTGTTTGAAATTATTCTACGTACAAAATACATAGAATTGCAATCAATCGGGGTAAAAAAGCAAGACCTATGGGAGCGCTCCCTTGTGTGCACCACTGTTAAGGACCATTTAAGTGATTTATAAATTTCTTTAAGGCGGAATACCTGCCATAGTCAGATCAAACGGAGTTTTATGGACAAAAGTTTAAAATAAACTGATTCGTTTCCCATTACAGGTGTGCCAACGATGAATTCGGACTCATCGTACGCCAACGCTCCGTCAGATTGCCTCGGCTCCAGATCGAGTCCAGAGAATGCGCTGAATCTGGCGGATGGAAGTTTCGGAGGCTCGAGACCCCCGCAACCCGTCACTGATGGAGTCGCATTCACACCCTTCGGGAACAACCACATGCCGCCGCACATGAGCGAGACCAGGGTGTGGTGACAGTCACATTTTACACGGTGCCAGATTCCATCTTTGCGTTGACTGTTTATGTATTGCAAGAATGCTGCTGGAAGTTAAGAACTACAAGACATTCAATGGTTTTAATGTAAAAAAAAAAAAAACACTACTGTGGCACAAAATTCTGTGCAACCGCCTCGCCAGTAAATGTTTGAGAAGTGCAATCACTTTCATAAAACAGTACTGTAGCAATATTTGTACATAATATACATAAAATACAAAGTTGCAAATAATTCTTCCTCTTCAGTGAGTACAGTGAAAAAACGCCCTACAGCGAAAGAAAAATGTTTGAAAATCAATTAAACGAATGCAGTGGACCTTTGAGCAAAATGGCGTAAAACTGGTTATAGCGTTTTAACGTAATAGTACTTAAACTATTTTTTGCCATTTGCGACGTTTTAGGGTTAACTACATAGCTTAATTTTTAACAAAAAAAAAAGGGGGGGGGAGGTGTAAGAGCTCTATATCTTTCAGAATGTGTTAATGCATATTAGATTTGGACTACGGAAAATCAAAAACTAAAGCAGTAAAAATGTTTTTAAAGGATAAACTACACACAATAAATTATTTGAAAACATTTTTATGTAGGCAACAGAATCTTTAGGCACCCCTTTTATCACTTTTTACGGTATTTTGGAAGTAATTGCGTAACTGATTTAAAGTATCCGACTACGTTGAAAAGGCGATTTTCGACCAAAATTCACTTTTTCTCAAAATAGTTTTATTCAACAGCCCCATTCTTTAAGATTATGAAACATTTTGGTTTTATAATCTACGCGAATTAGAACTCACGTTATAAGCATTTAAATACTAAGCATCTGCAGTATAACGCATGTTAAGTCGAATCTTTACTTACGTTTTTTGAAGAATGCAATTATTTCTCGATACTGGCTATGGAAAACATAATTTTGCAAATTCTATTCAGTATTCAAGCATGAAATTTGACATGCCTGTCTTGTAAATACTTGTGAGTGAAATAGACCACAGATTATGTAAATAATGAAATATTTTTTGATTTATAGCTTTTTTACCGAAAAAAGGTGACAAATTTTTGAGAAATTTCTGGATAAAGTCACTTAATTTGTCATAAATCTTAAAATTCTTGAAATATTTCTTAACCTGCGGTCTGTTTCATGTGTAATATTTATACATGTGAAAAAATCTAAGCAAATTGTTTATAGCTAGTTAATTTTTATTAATACAGTGTTTCTCCTAACTGGTAATTTTCAGTCATTTTTGCCAAAAAATCACCCATTTAAAAGAAATTATTGATATTATGGTTTATTTTTAAGCAAAATACATGTTTTAAGATCATTCTGCTTCTAAAAAAACATTAATATTATTTCATAATAGTGTTTTTAAAAAAAACTGCTCCGAACCTAGTCGGATACCTTAAGTTTTCAATTAATGGAGAATATGAGGGGTTTTACTGGATAAAAAAAGTTTCAAAAGTATCCAGGCCCAACTAGAATTACTTTTCCATCCTTGATTTACAGTTTTAACCAGCTCTTGGATATCTGGTTTGTTGAACTAGGACCTTGACAGTGTTGATAGTAAGTAAAGTAGTAAGTAAAGTAGTTCAATAAAAAAGGAATGCATTATTGGAGTGGATTTGAGTTGGAATACTTTAGCAAAACCAGTTACAAAAGTAGCCCAACTTAACTCAGCGCCAATTAAAGCGTGACCAGGAAGAGATGGCGCGTTAACTCGAAACGGAAATATATCACTTCATTTTGTTATAGAAGGATATAGGATCTGCGAGAACGTGAGACTTGACTGCTTATTCGTTCTCGCCTATTCTACCTATTACAAAATAAAGTGGTCCATTTTCGCTTCCAGTTCACCCGCCATCTCTCCGTAGTCAAGCTTTACTCTTCCTATTAAAGCTTGACGTCGGAGAGATGGCGCGTGAACTCGAAGTAGAAACGAACCACTTCATTCTGTCCTATGTAGGACTGCAGGATGGCGAGAGTTGACTGCCTGCGCGTTCCCGCAGATCATACCTATTACAGAATGAAGTGGTTCATTTCTATTACGAGTTCACGCGACATCTCTCCGTAGTCAAGATTTACTCTTCCTATTAAAGTTTGACTACGGAGAGATGGCGGATGACCTTGAGCGGGAACATCATTTGTATCATTTTCATTTGTATTAGGTAGAATCCGCCAGACAGCGCCGAGTGGTAAAAGGTGCATTTCGCTGATTCAATCTATTACAAAATTATAACAAACAGCCTATTAAATATACAAATGATGTTCCAGCTTCAAGGTCATCCGTCATCCCTACGTAGTCAAGCTTTACCCGAAAAAGAGGTCAACCTTGTCAAGATTATGCAGCTCAACTATCCAGAGCTACACTATACTTAGTAGTCCTGTCTTCTGATACGCTGTAACCAGTTTGCACCAGCAGCAAAAACTAGATTCAGTTCTCCATTCGAACACTACGATACGAGAAGCAACTTCGAAAAATTACACATTTTGAAGAGTTATTTCAGGACGAGAAATCCTTTGTATATATTGTATGTATGTTATGCTTATCACTGAAGAAAGGTGTTTGCATGTAATTTATAAGTACCAGTGATATATAGGAAGATGTGGCAAAAGAATCGAAGAAGATACTCGTGTGATTCAGTAAAGCAAATGCATGCCATCACTTTTAGATGCCAAAAAGGGATTCGCATTCGATGAAAGCGGAGAATAAATTTCTTGTGAAGAAAGTTTATTTGTGCTTTTAATGACTGTATTTAATGTTTAATTATCCTTTGAAGTTTATCTTATTAAAGATTTAAAACATGCTCGCTGTATTGAACTTTAACAGTTTTTACACATTTTGAAACTAAAACATCTGCACAAAAAAAATTTTTGAAAAAAAAAAAAAAAATAGAACCGACTTCAAAATTGCTCTAAAAAGTGAAAAATAATTAAACACCATCGATAATACTTTTAAACATAATTTTTGAAGTTGGCGCAAAAACGATCGATAAAATCATTCACAGCCATAACTCAACTACAAGTATAAATTTAACCAGGTTCAGTTTCTTCACTACCACATGCATTACGCATTGATGACAGCATATTTGAGTAACGATATAAATGTTTCGTTCCTAAGTTTGGGTGATTTTTTGATAAAAATATGAACGAAGCATGGTTACGATGGATTTTACTTTTTGTTTTTGCGCCAACTTCAAAAATTATGTTTAAAAGTATTATCGATGGTGTTTAATTATTTTTCACTTTTTAGAGCAATTTTGAAGTCGGTTCAATTTTTTTTTCCAAAATTTTTTTATTTCATTCTTTTTAGTGTAAATGTAGATATTTCAGTAAAAGTAAGAAGTTACCTAGTAAGAAGTGCGGCTCTATATCACTGTATTGCTTTAGAAAAGCCTTTATTCAAAATTATCATTACAATTACTATTAATGTTACAGTTATATGGCACCAAACTTTTATAACAATGAGTTTCATATTGTCGCGTAGATGAAGATAGCGAAGACTCGTTAGTCTCAACTCGAGATCTTTATTCAGAACCACGAATGAACGTTACATCTCCTTATATACAACTTGAAAAAGTGCTGGAACTTTCCAGACTTGAAAAGATACAGAAATTAATAGAACATTCGAGAAAATACGGGAAACAGTAGAAACGAAATTTTAGTAAAATTCACTTTGTCCTAGTCGGGATTTGAACCCGGGTTGCTCGTGTGGGAGACGAGAATTCTACCACTGAGCCACCGTTATCCACGGATGAAAAGAGCGAACTTCGTTACAATATGATTTTAATCATTTAATAGGGAAATTTACTGTTTTTTGCCCATAACTTTTTATCTAAAGAACAAATATGGTCAAACAAAGTAATGGGACCTAAGTTGAGCCATCCTCTATCCATTAAAAAAATAATCATCAAAATCGGTTCACTAGGTGAGACGCTATGAGTGGACAAACAAAAAAAAATGAACTGATAACCGCCTCCTTTTTGAAGTCGGTTAAAAATAGAAGATTTTCTCAATTACCATAACAGAACAAGAAACATGAGATGGTTTTCCCCGTAAGTGCGGTTCACAGGGGCGGATCCAGACAGAATTCTCGAAGGGAGCCCTTTGGAAAAATACGATGCTTGGGAAAATTTTTGAATTTTACAAATAATCAATATAAGCCACCTTTAACTAGAGCATTGTTTAAGGAATTTTCACGAGGCGACGCAAATTTAACATAAAGGCTGTGTAATCTTCCCAATAGTTTTCCTCTTTCCTTAACAAACGTGTGCAATGTGCATATATCGTCGCCTCAAAGTGGTATTCCTGTAATCACCACTGTGTTCTGAGGCGACATATTAACTCCGAAGTAAAGGGGGTCCGGAGTCGAATTTTCGAATTTGTAGCCTTAAAAACGAATTTTAAATGATCTTTGGTAACGTTAGGGGAGAAGAGGTCCGGTGGCACTCCCCTGTCTATTTTTCGAAATAGTAGCTCTAAGAATGCAATTTTAGACGATCTTCGATGATGTTAAAGGGAGGAGAGATTTGAGGACTCATCTAAGAAAATTTTTCTGATTTGTAATCTTAGGAATGCATTTTAGCTGACTTTCGTAACATTAAGGGCTCGGGTGCGACTCCCCTCCCCCCGCCCTCCCCGCCAATTTTTTCGAAATTGAAATCTTAAAAATGCAAACATTATCTCCAATAATGTTAAGTGGAGGGAGGTTTGGGCTTTTTTGGCGGATTTTTTTTTTTTTTTTTGCTATTGCAGAGCCAAAAACGGAGTTTAATACGATCTTTTCGTAATGATACGTGGAGGAGAAATTCGATTGCCAACACCAAGAAATTTTTCTAATTTGCAGTCTTAAAGATGCATTCTAATTATCTTTGGTAATAGTAGGGGAGAAGAGGTTTTATAGCGCTCCCCAGAAATTGTAGTTCTAAACATAGATCTTTAAAAGGGATAGATAGGCCTTTCTCCTACAGCGCAGCGTATTTCACCCGGAGAAAGTGGGGTCATCATGATTCTTCCGAGAATCACGTGATCAAGGGACATCGTGTCTCCCACTTCTCGGGCAGCAGTGATATAACAATGCGAAGCGTCGTTAAAAGTCTAGGATTGTCTGAAGTTTTTTCATTATACTTATGTGAGAAATCTCAATATGTGTGAATTTGAGATTTTCTAGCGAAAGAGGGTTTGATTAATTTTATTAAAAAATACAGACGTAATGAGTAACAGAAATCTTTCTTTCTGCTAAAGGCAAAAAAAGTCCCCATGCAGAGTCGAAATTAAGAATATTTTAAGCAATTTATTGTTGATGCCGAGCATTATATTAAATCACTAAAAACAAGCGATGGAAAATTAGTTATAGTATGTCCGCGAAAAACTGGATTTTTTGGTTTCCTAATTTCTATGAAAAGTGTGCTGGGAACATATGAAAAGTATGTAGGTGCCCAAATTCCAGTTCTCGTAATGACTTATAAGCTTACTCAGGAAGTCAGGATCACCTTGAAACTTTTTTCAGTGCGATCAGGTTGTGAGGGGGGATTTACAATAATCGTCGGACAATTTCGAAGTGCGAAAAAAAGATTATTCATTCATACGGAAATTTTAGAGTCCAGTTCTTCAAATTGCGCTGATTTTGACAACCTTCAAATGCTAAGATTAAATTTGAAGCGTAACAAAAATGCTTTGAAAGAAAGCCTTTTCTTCCGATTCCTTTGACGACGATTTGGAAAATTCAGAAATCATCTCAATTAACATGACACAGTATATTAATGATGTTTCTGACTATGCTGGATTTTTTGTCCGGCAAGTGCACTCTGTTGTGAACTGCGATGATTGCAACGCAATCTTAACTACAACAAATCAAAAAATAAACCTAATAAAATTTAAGGACACATTCAAGTATGATAACTTATTGCAAGATTGCAGCCATTGAAATATGTACATTTGGGAAGAACAACTGAGCGAGAATGTGAAAAAGTTTTGGGAGTAAAACACAAAAATATAATGTTACTCATGAGACCACAAGAGTTATGAGAAAAATTTCGAATTCCGTTTTTTAGCCTACTTTCCCAGTAAAAGTCAGAAAAAGAAGAAAAAAGCATGAAAAAATGCTTAATGCATCTTAAAAATATCGCGAAAAACAAAAAAAAAAAAAAAAAGTCAAAAATAAATAAAATAGTTCAAAAAAGCTAAACATTAGCTCCTACGGAGAAATTCATGGCAATTTCGAACTGTGAGGCGAATTTGCTTGAAACAGACTTTGTAGGGAAAAGCTTTTGATGAAAAACTTATACATAAAATATCTTTTTGATTTGAACAATTTTCCGCTCAATTTTGAACACTTCAAATCCCTTAACATTAGCGCCTACGGGAAACTGAAAGTCAGTGTAGATTCCGTTCTTTGAAGGCGGATTTACTTCAAACAAATTTTGTTGGAAATAGTTCTTGACGCCAAACTCCAGACTCCGACTCCTAGAATTTAGGGGCACCTGACTCCGACTCCTGTGCCCGACAATTAATCGACTCCTACTTCCCGAATTCGACTCTGACTTCGTAGCTTTGGCAAAAATTTATACACGGAGGACAAATGACTGACTCCGATTCTTGGATATTCGACTCCGACTCCTTTATCCCAAAATGAGATTGACTCCGACGTCGCAGCTATGGTTTTAACTGTGAAATACTTTTTGTTGATATGACTTGTTTTTATTTTCACGCTAAAGTTTTAATTTAGGTATTCAGTTTTCGGTCATTTATGTTTCTACATAAAGATATACGAAGACGATTTTATTTTTTTTTTGGACAACGAAAATTATTTCTTTAAGTTGACATTTTATTGTTTTTATTTATTTTGGTAAGTGCATTAATTCATTTAAAAATATTTTTTGGCAACAGGGGAAAAAAAACGATTTTTTTTTGTTTATATGATGTATTTGTTTTAATGAGCTTATTAATTTTAATTATAATTTTTTCGTTTTGAAAGCTGTTAAAGAATTTTTTTTATGGAAAAAAGTGTATTAGCTGCTTTGTTTACAAGATGCTGCTATTTTATTTGTTCGTTTTTTTTTAATTATATGAGTGAGGAATATTTTATTCCTAGAAATCAGTTTAAGATATTTAAAAAATGTTTGAAACAATTTGTGATTTTAGCTACTTTTGAGAATATTGATCAGGTACTAGAAAGTAGTATGGGTATACGGGAAAGTAGGGTCGTTTAGTTCTAGTCGGAACTTCTTGTTCTAAGTTTAAATAAGCATATGTTGGAAACAGAAGCAGCAGATTTTCTCGTTAAAAAGTTTATAAAATCAATCGTTACTAAAGATTTAAGCGTTAGAATGTATCGCGCAGTCAATTCAAACAATGAAAATAATTCACAAAGACCAATAAGCAAGAAAGTAACAAAATTAATATTGTTAAGGGACAATAATCACTACTTTTCTTCCCCCTCGAGTTTAAATTTTCAAAATTATCATATTCAGTGGGACGAAAAAAAAAAAGAAGAAAAGAAAAATTGGGGAGGGGGCGGAAGTCAAATGACCATTCATGTAGCTTATAATTACAAATGAATTTATTTTCTGAGTGCTTAAAAAAAAAAAAAAACACTGAAGTTGCTTAAAAATTAGGGACAAACCAAAGTTATTGGTTTGGCTAATATAGTGTTGGTGCGAAACGCATGCGAATATTAGAATATTATTTAATTGAGTTGATATTCGATACTATTTACATTTATATTTCTAAATGGTTTATGGTTTTAGGTAGGGTTTTTTGTTAAATTGTTGCACTGGCTTCAAAAGTTGTGGGAAAAAGCACGCATTGAAACTATTTATCTGTATTTGAAAAATTTGATTGAAATAAAAGAACATTTATAAGGTCAATTTTTGTTTAAGATTTTTGAAGACGTCAATTTCTACTCAGTATTTAAAGCACTTGAAAAAAAAAGTTTAAATAGCTTGTACGCCTGCTTCAAAAGTTATGATGGGAAAATATCTAATGAACCATTCCATAAAAAAGCTGTCATTTTGTCCCGCATTTCATTAAAAAGTAATAACTTAAAAAGGTAACAAAGAACATTTTTTACAAAAGTACAACAAATACATTTGCGATTTCTTAATGAAAAAAAAAGTTGTTACCTTTTTTAATTATTACTTTTAGTGAAAAATATGAGGTGTTACGTGGAGGGACAAAGTGTTCTCTTTTTCTTCAATAATGGGTAAAATGCTTTAATTTAACCCATACTTAAAGGGGGGTTTAACCCTTAAAGCATTTAACCCATGGGTTAAATGCTTTAATTTCCCTTAATTGTGCAAATGATCGCGGCGCAAAGTGATTCTCTACGATAAGGGAAACAGTTTCTTGTAAGGGGTGTCCCTTGATCACGTGATATCCAACGGGGGATGTTGACGCGCGCTCTGAGGAGAAAAGTGGGGAGAAGGCACATCTATTCTATTTTAAGATCTATGGTTCTAAAAAGGCTAATATAGACGATTTTTGGTGATGTTTAGGGGAGGAGAGATTAAAAGGCCCATCCCAGGAAATTTTACTAATTTATAGACTTAAGAACGCATTCTAGAGTATCTTTGGTTTGTTTAGGGGTTGAAGAGATTCTGAGGTTCATTCCCAAAATTTTTCAAAATAGAACTCTTTAAATTGAAAATGTAGGCAATCCGTGATTCATGAGTAACATTTAGAGGACCAGCAATTTTTCGAAATTGAAGCTCCAGAAACGAAGACTTTCAATGATTCAATTGGAGGAGTTCTCCCTTGGAAACATTTAGAAACTCAAGCGCTTAAAACAAAATTTAGGCCGATCTTGGCGAAAATGAGAGGTGGGGGAACCTTTCCTGAAACTTTTACAATTTATTTTTTAAAACGTGGTTTGTAGACGATTTTTGGTAATATTAACAAGAGGAAGAGGAGTGGTTTGGAGGATCCCATATTAAAAAGGGAATGAAGAATAATAACATACACTGTTATAACAAGGGGTTCCAAACGAGTGAATATATTCCCTCTAAGGTGAAAGCATGGTGCCTAAGGGTGCCGTGCGGGCCAGGAAATAGAGCAGAGGAGCCAAAACAGCATGCAATCGCAGAAAGACTCACTGCGCATGCACTTTTGCCTTAGACATACATTCAACCACTTCAATATGGCTGACAAATGATGGCTGCATCTATGTGTCTTTCAAATTGAATGAAGTACACTATTGGATTAAAACACAACTTTTCTAGGATTAATTATCCAAAATAACAAGTATGTACAGCTTGTGATCACTTTGTAGCTTTTAGGACTTTCAAACATAGTTAAAAGTGCTTAAAAGTGCATTTACTACTTTTCAGTCACCGTTACTGTCGTGAAATTTCCATCATTCAAAACGCTACTAAATATATCTATCATTATTTTCTTGAGTACTCGATAAGCAACATTTAATCACCGAAATAACCGGCAATAAGATAATCACTAATCAACAATTGAGAACCAGAATAAAAATGATTCCTGTGCTTCGGTAGATTATAACAAAATAGCAAGCGAAAACATAAACAAAAAAAAAAAAAAAACTCTCCGTTTGGCTTTTTTTTTTTTTTTTTGCTTTTTTATTCAAATATTTGAATCATTTCCTGTTAGCGGTTAATGTCTCGATAGCGTTAGAAAATTCTTTTGGTTTTTTAAACTGTCCAAAAACTTTATGTGCATTTTATTTTGTTACTCTTGATTAACGTTTATGAAACGATTTTGTTTTTCCGTAAAACTGTAATATCCCAGAATATTTTTGGCTCTTCATGTAAATAATACATAAATACAGCTGTGCTTCATTTTCGGAATGCGTCAAGGTTTTAGTAAATGTTTAATTTCTCACATTATTTAAATAATTACTCGTCTTTAAATTATAACGATTTGTGACAGATCTTTGATACCAAGTAAAGGGGTAGATATTTATTGTTTTATTAATTTTTAACATTACTTTGTTAAAAAAAAAAAAAAAAAAAAAAACTCATCAGAACGCAGAATTTTTTTACAAGTTTTTAACGGCCCCAGAGTTATTATTGTTATTATCATTTACGTATTTTATGAATTTTTAAGAAAACGATAAAGATTTCACTGGTCCGCAAAGTTTTTCATTTATTTTTACCGGCCCGTGGGTCGAAAGAGGTTGAGAAACACTGAGTTAGAGCACGATGAGATGAATCAAAGCAATGAGCATTTCGTAACCATGTTGAAAACTCTGAAATATAATAAAATGCTTTAATTACAAGTTTTAATCATTTCCAGTACTGAGTTCAATGAGAAAAATGTCCAAAACGTAGAATATCGTGAATCAAAACAAAACTATTTAAAAAAAAAATGTATTCAAAAACGCACACAATACGGGGGAGGAGGATCTACAGTAAGGGTGCCATTTCTCTCTCCGAAGGTTCCCTTTTTTCACCCCGGCTGCCAATTTTTGAAAAGGTGCCTGTTTTTCATCCTATTTAGAGGTGCCATTTCGGCTCCGTATTAGGTGCCGCTGGTGAACATGCGTTTTTCCCCTGAAAGGTGCCGAATGCATCCTGTAGTTTTAACAGTGTAGCACTGCATAAAGCCAGGTTAAAACTTAAACCTAACTTAAATTTAATGCGCAATTATTAAATGTAGAACTTTTTATCGGATACTTACTAACACCATATCCCTTTTCTTTACTCGGGGGAAGTAAACACATCTAACAAGACGAGCCCATTATGCTAAATAAACCCAAATATTTGGTTATACACTTGATGTTTTTGAAATTTTCTTGGGGTGGCCATGCCCTCCCTCTGGCATTGTTTCCATCTTTGTTAGACTTCACATGAATTACAATGAAGTTTTTTTTTTTTCAATTTAAGCTAGGAAAGAGGGTTTTAAAAACTATACTTGAAACATCCACAGTGTGATTTTATGGCTCCCCTTCGTTGTTTTTATATTCTTGTTAAGACTACGTGGAATAATTAGGATTTTTTTACATTTAGCTCTAAAAAGGTTTCAAACTATTTTTGAAACTTTCTCAGAGTGGCCATGCCGCCTCTGACTGTTTTCCTTATTGTTAGACTTTGTATGTACTATAAGGGAAACTTTTTGCAGTTTTGCTCGAAAAAAAGGGATTTTAATTATTACTGAAATTTTCTCTTGGGTGGGTGGGGGGGGGGGGGGGCATGCTCTCCCCTCCCTGGATCCGCCTATGGCGGTTCATAAATGATGTCACACTTTTTTTCAACAAAGCTACCCCCTCCCCTTTCCCGCTGTGTCATAAAGTCCCACTGCACTTTTTTCCCTCCCCTCTGACATCTCATTGTCTTTTATAAGCATAATTTTAGTAAAAAATGTGAGATGTCACACCTCTTTTTATCCTCTTACTCTAACTAGTCACAAACTGTCACAATTTTGGAACCCCCCCTCCCCTCCTCTCCGTCAAAGTGCCACATAATTTGTGGACGGGCCCTTACTGTTTCACTGAACACTCAAAAAAAAATATTTTTCACTTTTACTGAGCACACTACTTTTACATAGTTGAGTAAATATAAAATTTGCAAATATGGACTTGGTATACGGTGAAATCTCCCTTGAATTTATTTGAGTGAAATGTTCGAAATTAAATCTGTACCTCAAAGTCAGAGGGACGTAAGTCCAGAAATTGCGATTTTCTGTTTATTAGTGATGGTACTTAGAAGCCTATTATGCATTGAGATATGTGAACGTCATTTTTTAAAAAAAATATCCTTTTCAGTTTGTTACCAGGGTTAAAAGAGCGCGCTTCCCTTCCTTTGCATGGGCCAGAAAAACTTTTTCCTCTCTACTGTAAAATTATCATGATGTGACTTACGTCGTTCTGGCTCTGAGGTACAGAAATATTCTCCCAACAGTTTAAAGCAGTGGTTCTCAAAGTGATCCATCCATATGGACTCTCAGTTGTCCATGCCAGCCTCAAGGTGTCGTGTCAACGAAAAAAAATAATAAAATGGGACTTTACATTGTGTTTCCCCCCCCCCTTTTTTTAAAGTTTTGTTTTGATTCATGATATTTTACGTTTTGGACATTTTTCACATTGAACTCGGTACAGAAAATGATTAAAACATGTAATTACAGCATTTGATCATATTTCAGAGTTTTCAACATACACTGTAACAAATTTCGGAAACGTTTCTGGGTATATCAGAAACGTTTCCGAAATTATAAGAATCCTTCATCCAATAGCGAATTCCTCATTATTCAGAAAGCTTTTTGTTATTTCAAGAAATCTAGAAGCGGAAGTGAGGCGCAATGCTTGGAAACGTATTTATCCTTCAACACTGGCGGCAGTGAGTCGGAAAAACGAGAGCTTATTTTTTTCCTTATCTATGGTTGCTGCAGTCAGCAACTGTTTAGCATTGGATTGCTTGTTATTTCATGTCTAGAGAGTAGTAAATTGTGTCGAAACTAATTTTATGCCTTTGCATTTTGGGCTGCCATTGATTTTTTAGACGATGTACGCAGCTATTAAGTTAGTTAATAACGATTTGCTTCTTTACAATTTCCGGTGCAACCATGATTGCATATATATTGTATGTTCAAACGTGAATAGTTTCAACACCCGTTTTTATACTGAATGAAACGAAACCCTTTGGATTACTTATCCAGTTGTAATGGAGGTACTTAGATTTTCTTCCGCTCATATTCACTTGTAAGTATTAATGAATATTTTAAAGCATGTTGTTATATACATTTATATTTTTGTTGATTTGCATTTGATGAGGCTCCAATTGTAACTGTTTTTGGGTTTATCGAATTAATTTAAAGTTATCCTACATACCTATGTGCGCAGTGTACTATTTGTTGTAACCGATTGAAACTGATTAATTACGCAAAAGAAATAAGATTTATATTTGAAAAGCAATCACAGAAAAGTTATTTCGAAATACTTTGATATACATACATTGGTTCAAAAAAAAAAAAAAAAAAAATCAATTGTTTAATTCATTAAAAATATGGTAATGCAAATGTTTTTTAGTATTGTAATATGCTTCACAAAAAATGTGCCAGTATTATTTATCTTTTTGTATTATAATTTATTCATTTATTTAAAAATATTTATACCATTAGAAAATGGCCCAGTTATCTATTAGTAAGCAACATAGTTATGCAATAATTCATGTGCTTATTCATTTTGTTAAATGTGGTTGACAATAAAAAAATTCCTTGACATTAGTTGTCCATTAAATAACATTTCCTTTGTGGATATACTAGTTTAATATAGCACAGTCAGGAGGAATGAGTCAGTGGCAAAAATGGAACAGCTGCATTTACAAGCCGAAATAAAAAGAAATATTATTTCATGTCATTGTTTTAAAAGTGATCATTTTTTAAATACTATGTTATTAATATACTATGTACATATGAGGAGAAGACGAGGGGCGTTCACCACGCAGACTGCCATTGACATTTTCAGGGATTGCATTTTTTTAAGGGGGGGGGGGTGCGCTTTATAGCATTTTATGGGTTCACCATCACTCTAATGGTGTGTGTGTGTGGGGGGGGGAATCTCGTATATATGAAATGGAGTAATCATGCAATAGAATTCAATGTTTTAATAAATAAAATATATAATGCATTTTGCGCACATTGTAACAATAAAATCAGTAACCTATTTTGATTAAGTATTTATATTTGTGATGAACTGGAAAAGGGCAAGAACAGAAGAGTCAACCCGAATGGTTCCAACAGGAGGACTTGGTGTCATATTTAAATTCACCAATTTCTCTGTTGTACTTTTCGGTACACTTTGTTCGTCAGAGAAATAGACTTGACGCGAAGGGAAGGTAAGTTCTGTCAAATTTTATCCGAAAATAAAAGCTATCAAGTTTGATACAAGCTATGTTTTTAAGTTCTGCATTAAAAATACAATGTGTTGATAATTTTGTCTTGAAAATATTGAGAGAAAAACTGAAGTTTAAGATTGTTTAACAAACAATCCCACTTTTGAGAAAGTACCCCCCCTCCCCTCCCCTGACGATTTTGTGATTAGGAACGAAACTACTATATTATTTCATAAATTTTCAAAAATTTATAACTGTGCATATGTTATGCTGTTAATAATGCTATTTGTCATTAGAAATTCAGAAGAAAAAAAAATCCACGAATGATTCTAAAATTGCTTGTTTCATTGCTGTTAGATATGAAAGAACTGAAACTGATATGGTATGCAATACTATAGTAAAGAATTATATTTTAGAAAAAATCACGGAAAAAGGATTCTGAAATTCTCGGAAACGTTTTTGAAAATTGTTTGGAGAGTTCCGAAATACTCGGAAACGTTTACGAAACTTTCATGAACCACAGCTGCACAGAATACTCAGAAACATTTCTGGAAATTACGGAAAGAGGATTCCGAAATACTCAGAAACGTTTCTGAAAATTACAGAAAGAGTATTCCAAAATACTCAGAAACATTGAAAGAGGATTCCGAAATACTCAGACACGTTTCTGGACAATACAGAAAGAGAATTCCGAAATATTCAGAAACGTTTTTGAAAATTTCATGAACCGCAGCTGCACGATATACTCAGAAACGTTTCCGGTTTTTTTTTACACTGTAGTTAAGAAGTGTTCATTGCTTTAATTTATCTGATCGTGCTCTAACTCAGTGTTACTCGACCTCTTTTGACACACAGGGGCCAGTAAAAAAAAAAATGAAAAACTTTGCGGACCAGTGCAATCTTTATCCTTTTCTTAAAAATTCATAAAATAAATACTAATAATAATGACAACACTGAGGCCGTTAAAAACTTGGGAAAAAATTATGGGTACTGATGAGTTTTTTTTTTACAAAGTAATATTAAAAATAAATAAAACAATAAATATCTATCCCTTCACTGTTGAAAATTTTCCGGAAAATTTACGGTAATTGTTACTGGCATCCATGTTGCCAGTAACTATTACCGTAAAAATCAAATGTTACTGTAAAATTTTACGGTTTCCTCGGTAGGCCACAGCAACCAGTTGGCGCTGGGATCGCTTATTTCTCCGGTATAAATTACCGTAAAAATCAGCGATGCGTCAGCGATGCAATTTTACAGTAACAATTACCAGAAAATCTTCCTGAATTTTTAAGTGTTTACTTGGTATCAAAGAGTTGTCACAAATATATTATAATTTAAAGACGAGTAATTATTTACATAATGTGAGAAATTATACATTTACTACAACATGACCCGTCCCGACAATGAAGTATAGAGGTACTTATGAATTGTTTACATGAAGAGCCAAAAATATTCTGGGATATTTGTTACAGAAAAACAAAATCGTTTCATAAACGCTAATCACGAATAACAAAATAAAATGCACATAAAGTTTTTCGACAATTTAAAAACCATAAGAAATTTCTAACGCTATCGGGACATTAATCGCTAACAGGAAATGATTCAAACACTTGAATGAAGCAAAAAAAAAGAGCTAGACTGAGAGAGATTTTTTTTTTCGCTAGCCATTCTGTTATAATCTACGAAGTACAAGAATCATTTTTATTCAGGTTCTCACTTGTTGGTTATTAATAATCTAATTGCCGGTGTTTTTTTTTTCTTGTGATTAAATGTTGCTTATCGAGTACTCAAGAAAATAATGATAGATATTTTTAGTAGCGGTTTGAATGATGGAAATTTCACAATAGTAATGGTAAAACTGAAACTAAATGACAGTAACGGTAACTGAAAAGCAATAAATGCACTTTTAAACACTTTTAACTATGTTTGAAAGCCCTAAAAGCTGCAAAGTGATTAAAAGCTGTACTTACTCTCGTAATTTCGGATAATAGGGAAGTTGCAACTTATTAAATGTTCATATTTTGGCTATTGGATATTGTTAATTGACCCTCAAAACTAAAAAATTCACCCTCGCCGAATTTTAAAACACCGTGATTGATTTTTAATGAATTTTTAAAAATCCACGCGCAAAAGTGCGCTCTTCTGAAACGTCACGAGCCTACGTCACAGGGCGCTATTGGGCAGCCTTCCGCCGAAGATCCCTTGTTTTCACTAGGGACATTTTGAGCGCGCTAATATTTTTATTTTTTAGAAATTCAATAATCCTTTTGAACACACTATGGAGGCCGGATTCGTTAAAGCATAATCTAAATAATCTTCCTCAATTAACATCAATGATGATATTCGAATATTTCCGAGAGGATGAGAGGTTTAATGTTCCAGAAACGCGAGGAGTTAAATGCGAAGAGATAAGCCTTTTACGTTTCGTCTTCGAAGTCGTCCTTCGGCTTCTCCCCTATCGGAAGAGCGCATGACGTCACTTCCTATGCCATTTGACGGCACAAGCGCTTGAACTTTAAAAATTAATTTTAGAAAAACTACTTATCGTATCGCAAAATTTTTTTCACCTATGATGTTCATACATGTTACTCTATTATATAAAAATAAAATTGAAAAATCGAAAACTTCCCTATTAATCCTAGAAAAGTTGTGTTTTAATCCTTCATTCAATGTGAAAGACACATAAATGCAATCATCATTTGTCCACCATATTGAAGTGGTTGAATGTATGTCTAAGGCAAAAGCACATGCGCAGCGAGTCTTTCTGCGATTGCATGCTGTTTTGGTTCCTCTGCTCGATTTCCTGGCCAGCATGGCACCTTCAGGCACCATGCTTTCACCTTAGAGGGAATATATTCACTCGTCTGGAACCCCTGGTTATAACAGTGCATGGTCTTCCAAATCACTAGACCTCTCGCCAATAGAGCACGTTTGGGTCATGTTTGCAAGGCATATGAGGCCATCCCCGATTATTGGTTGATTAGGGGCCCAAATGCAAAAAATTTTGGCATGATCCTCTAGATGCGTCATCGGTTACCTACTTCGCCATGTTTTGTCTTGTATCGCTGCTAGAGGAGGCTATACTATACTTACCGTTTCTTAACCTTTGTAGTATCATAACTTCTTAATAGAAAAATCTTTAGTTCTGAATTTTTAATTATTTTCTTATCTCCTCATAGGCCACATGAATATTAAGTTTCGTGAAGATAGCGCCTTTCCTTCTGGGAGAATATTTTTTTTTTTGTGATAGAGTGTACTTTTCAACTTTAGAACGCAGTTCAGTTCGCGCGACTAAATCACTCCCGATGATTCAGATTTTAAGCTCAAAATTTAAGCTGAAGTCGAAGCATTAGAAAACATTGAATGAGCTCCAGAAATAACGGTAAAAAAACAGTTGTTCGTTACTCTTAAGTGTAAAGATATAGGCATTTTTTGAACTTCATCTGCAGAATTTATTTTCAAGAAAAAAAAAAGCGAAAAGCGCTAATAGGCCAGTGGTTAGGAAGTGAAAAAAGGTCAAATACGGAACTAATTGGTGGAAAGCTGAAAATTGCTTTGATCTATGCCGTATGGGCCTGGAATGACCATACTAAGTTCTCCCCCTTCTACTCAGTGAGCTTTAGCTGTTACGGTCAAATTAGTGACAAAAAACACCTGTTTTTTCATTAATATAACAATATCCCAAAATTAACGCCTCCAATGGTCATACATACAAGCAAAATACTTGTAGAAATTAAAATTCTGAACAAAATGAGTATCTACAATACATATCTTCGTTAAGTACTAAGCGCACAACTTTATTTTAAAGTTTGGCTAAAATCATTAATCGAGCGCTTCAAGTCAGAACGTACCTTTCCCATTCCCACCGGCCCTCCCCGAGACCCCCTGGAATAAAATGCCGCAACACTAAATCACACGGCGGTGCTTTCCTATATACGGAAGCAGCTACACAGGTACGTAAACATCAAGTTGACATACTAGATGTTGTAGAAAACAATTTATTTCATTACAATGTAACAATGAAATGAAAAAGGATCCAATTTTTATACCGAACTCATTTTAGTTCTCAAAAGGAAGCACAAAAATACTGACAGGTTAATTTCAAGTAAAATTATCTAGAGAAAATGACTGATTTTGAACTTGAATTAGAAAATTAGTTTTCTTGATATAAATCAATTTTTTACTTTAAAGAATTTAAATATTTCATCTATAATAATAAATATTTTGCTGTGAGACATGGTATTACATGAGATGCGGTTTAGGAAATCAACATAAAATATTACAAATTCAAAGTTTTAAAGACATGTGCATTAAAAGCAATAGATTGGTATTTAAAAAAATGTATTGTTACAACAAGAATTTAAAGTATAAATGGCAGTTATATATTCTTCAAAAAAGTTATTATTTTCCTATATTAACAGAGTAAAATAGCAAATATTAAAACAAAAAGCAAAAAAAGTTAGTATACGCAGCAACTTTAAGTAGTTTTCGGAACAAAGCTGAAAAGTTTTAAAAATTCAAACACATAAAACATAAACTAAAGAATTTGCAAAAATTACTATAAAAAAATTAGTTTAGAAATGCAAACATCGTTTCTAAGAGTATGTGTAGTGAAATTACATTCGATCCTTATTTAAGATATTTTTTGCTATATCACACAGCAGCAATTCATTAAAAAATATTCATCTTTTTAACAAACGATAGACGATAAATAAAAATTCACACCTATTTCCATGAATGCTCAACTTTTGCATTTCATCAGTGCGTAATTTCTTCAACATATACAGTTAAGAGTAATTTTACGTACAGTTAAGAGTAATTAGAAAAGTATTAGACATGTGATTATATGGAAAAAAATATGTCGTTACGATAACATGAAGTGCAAAGGGCGTAATAGAGAAAGACATCAGATATAAAAAGTTACAATGTATAATATACACGTGAGTCACCTAAATTAATACTCTGAGCATGGCTAAAACATTTGAAAACATGCGAAAGTTTGGAGATAGAAAACAACATAAATTTTCTCGCTTAATTTGACATGATGGTATTTTATGGCTGCTTTCAATACATTTTTGAATTCCACGTTCTTTGACTTACGTCCAATCACGTCAACTTCTGTACATAATTTATCTCAAATCACACAAGTCAGTCATATTTTTCCCAAATACTCGTTCACTCACGTAATCACTGATTGAGCGAAATAGTACCATTTCTCCCAGCAAAACATTTGATATTATTAGTTAAGTTTTCTTCAAAATGTGTAAATTAAAAAATTGATTTACTTCAAGAAAAGTGAACTGGAAAAGTTTTTTACCTTGAACGTAATACTGATTTTCTAATTCAAATTATGTCACTCAAAACAAGTCACTTTCTCTGGATAGTTGGCGTTCTATTCCAGGGGGTCTCGGGGAGGGCCGGTGGGAGAGGAAGAGGTACGTTCTGGCTTGAAGCGCTTGATTAGTGGTTTTAGCCAAACTTTCAAATTAAGTTATGCGCTAACAAAGATATACAGTGGCTCCCAAAAGTGTTCGTACACCAAGTTCGTATAAGAGAGGGGCTGAGGGGGCTCGAGCCCCCTCCAAAATCTGGATTTTTTTTTTTTTTTTTGCTAAAGGTAGTTAGTTATTTTTGGTTTTAGTTGCTCACAAAGAATTTCCAAACTGTTAGCTACAAAAAAAAAAAAAAAAAAAAAAGAACAAATAATTATGATAGTGATAGTAAAAATTATAAAAAATTAGATCAGAGATTTCCAAACTGGGTGCCGCAGGAGGAGGTGAGGGGTGCCACGAAAGAACAAGGGGCTATAGGATGCTGTGAGAAAATTCTAATTCTTCAAAGGGTGCCGCGCGAATCATTAAAGTTTGGGAACCTTGCGTTAGCTGGGCTGGTTCTTGGCAATGGTGTTCAAAAGGGGTCAGGGGATCTGTACCCCTTACTCAAGAAAAGAACGTGTCTTGGGAAAGCGAGGTTATTTCAACAAAAAGAAAAGCAAATCATGTTGGGAAAAAGATCTCAATTCTTCCGAAAAGATATCTTTAAAATTAATTTTTTTTAAACAGATGCAGCTTATTGCTTAGCAAATTAAGTTCCCCTCTTTTTTTTTTCCGTCCTAGTCTGTCTGAAAAGAAGGGTCTTCAAAATGTTTCTCTCTTTAACTCGCGTCCCCTGCAAGACAATTAAAATAATTTTCAGTTGTTCGATTGGAGTAATGATAGAAATTGACGTCGTAAAGACACATTTATTTAGGCTTTTTTTAGACATCAATTTCACAACATTTCCGGAAGAGGGTCCCCGAACCAATACCCCTTCACTAAGGTTACTACAAAAAATAGTCTGAAATTGTGCCTTTAAGACTTCAATTTTGAAAAGTTTCGGAGGAAGATCCCTGAAACCTCTCCTTTCGTCTAAACGTCTCCAAAGATGACCAGAAATTGCGTTTTACCTTTCAGAGGAGGATTCTTGAATTCTTCCTCTCTAAAGATGCCTAATGTTAGGGAAAAAGTTTGAATTGCTTTTGAAAAGAACCTTAAAATAAAAATAATTAAAAGTTACTGACTATTTATTAGGTTATTTCATCCAACACCTCATATTTCTCCCCCCCCCCCCACCTCGTCTCATTTTTATTTTTATTTATCCTAGTCGGTCTAAAAATAGGAAAGTCTTCAAAATGCTACACTTTGCAAGACCCCTCCATCCACTAAAACCATTAAAGAGCTTCTCAAACCTCGTTTTCAGGGCTTCAGTGTCAAAAATTTTTCAGGGGACAATACTAAACGCTTTGCCTTCTGAAAGCATCGAAAGTTGTTTAAGATTGCTTTTATGGAGCTTCAATTTCGAAAAATGGCCGAACCCAAATAACGTTACCAAATATGGTCCACAATCGCGATTTTAAGACTTCAATTACGAAAAAATTTCGGACGGAGGGTCCGACTGCTCCCGTATGATATCTGAAAGCGAAAAAAACTAGTTTCGAAAAATTTAAGGTGGAGAACTTTTAAATCCCTCCATCCAGTATCACTGAATATCTCTTCCAAACTTCATTTTTTTAAACTTAAATTTCCAAATAGTTTTGGGGAGAGCCCCAAAACCGCCCTGCCCGTAACATCAATGAAGTTACTCCGAAACTGCGTTTTTAGAACTTCAATTTCGAAAGGTTGAGCGGAGGGGTGGTGGATTTCGCTCTATTTAAAAAAAAAAATCAATTGAGGGCAACTTCAAAAAGCCCCATTCCTTTCATTACACTAACGTCAAAAAATATAGCCTATAATGGCGTTCTAAAGATTTCAATTTCTAAACATTTCAGCAGAAGGCCGCCCCCCCCCCCCGAATTTTCCCCCTGTACCATTATCAAAAACCCTCTAAAACTGCGTTCTTAGAACTATAATTCCAAAAAAAAAAAAAAAATTCGGGGGAAAACCCCCGGACCTCTCTCCACCCCCTCCCACCGAAAGCGAGAATTTTTTAAGAGTGCCCTCCTAACACTATTTTTTGGTTGCGCCAATAGGTGACAATATGAAGTCCTTGCTCACCTCGAAAAAAGAAGATCAGGACACTGTTGCTCTCCCCCCCCCCCTTGAAAAAAAATTGAAATTACAAAAAAGTGGGGGGGGGGAATAATCTTGGTTATATGGGCCCCCTCCAAAATAACATATATACGCCACTGTCGTAAACCTACGACTTTCAATGAAATATGACCTTATCCATTAGTTAGAATTAATATTTCGGAACAGGTATTTAATTATAAGATCTATGATCAATTTTCAACAGAACTACATGAAATTTTTTTAAAAAATATTAAAACTTAATTTTTTTTAAATCAAAAACCAAAAAGTGTCGGAAATTTTATCTCACAAAAGTCTTCGTACACTTAGAAAAAATGTGTATATATTATTGAATAATATGGCTTTTTATTAAGTTATTATTTAGTAGAATATCATGCAGTATCAACTCCTTTTAAACGTCTGGGAATAGATTTCATTCTTTTTCTTTCTTCTTTCGCGTAATTTCTGAGCAAGTGTTCAACCACACTTCGAGTCTTACTGTTTCTAGCTCTATTTTCGTCCCAAAGCCGTATTTTCGTAATCTAGCCTCTAGATATCTCTAAATATATTACATTGAGTTCAAATCTGGAGATTGAAGAGGTATTTTCTAAACTTTAGGACAATTTTTGCGGCACTAGACGTGAACGTTGAAAACCGTGGTGCTTCTTCTCGTTATTTTGATAAAAAACAAAGTTTTTTCCGATAACCAAATTTTTGGCTAAGAGTTTAAAATTGGTTTTTAAAATATTTAAATGAACAGCATGATTCATTATTTCATCAAAAAAATTCCAAACTACCAAGTCCTGATACTGATATGCACCCTCACACAAGATCACCTTCACCGTCCTGATTAACTGGGTCCTACTAAGTTCTTAAGATTAAGTTCCTAATTTTTCCTTCTATTTACAATTATACAACAATTTAACCAAAAATGATGAATTTATTTTCGTGTGTAAGTAAGACGTTATTCCAAAACGTTTTGGACTTATTTAATCATTGGTTTTGCGACGAAAAGCGTAAGCTTTCTGCTTTTCGTGCGGCCAAGAAAATTTTTGCAAAAAGAGGTCCCATGTAATCCAGCTAATCAGAGAACTTGGCGAACAATTTTAGGTGAAAATTAAATGCACAAGTTTTCATATAACTCTGCAGAAACTTTTACAGTACTCAAATGTGTATTTTTCATAATTTTTTTAACTGTAAATCTCCGATCACACTTTGTCCACTTTGTCGGTTGATCTTTTCTAACCTTGTTTTCGGTCCGATTCTTTTCTTTTAAGCATTTTATCAAGCACTTGACTACAGAATGGAATAAATTAACTAGTTAAGAGACATTTTACCGCTACTGTGGGGAAAAAATTCAGTTTTCGAATGGTTTTTTCGAATAGCAGCCATTTTAAAAGTAATAAGCACAATATTAAGGAATAAATAAACAAAAAATTAAAGCCAAATCATCTTTAAGGGTCAACACAATGCAAAAATAATAAAAAACCGACATATGATAATTTTAATCCTGAATTAATTCGAAAATATTTGAGTGTACGATGACTTTTGTGCCGTATTATTTCTCTGTCTCTTCATTTTTTGACCCATTTCAAAAAGAAGATTCGTCAATATTTTGAAAAAACTACAGGGTTTTAATTAAAATGACATAGGAATGATGTGAAAAAAAATTGGACTTCATAGTCGAATTCAGTTTCGCGTTAGTTTGGTTTTACTAAAAAATTTCAAAGTGTACGAACACTTTTGGGAGCCACTGTATATATATATTGTAGATACTCATTTGTTCAAAATTTTAATCTCTACAAGTAATTTGCCTATATGTATGACCATTGGAAGCGCTCTTTTTACTCGACTGCGCGTGCGCGACGCAAAGAAGGGTAATGTGTATGAATGTATGTCCGTTTCTAATGTGGCGTTCTGCAGACCAAACGCCTTGGCCAATTTTGGTAATTCTTACGTCAATCGATTTGTCTTAACCTCGGGAGTGTCACTAAATACATGACAGTAATCAAAATTCTCCATATCAACAGCCAGTTGCCATTTTGTTAGTTCGGGATCGTGTCGCACGCAGTCGCTGTGTCGCTCACTACCTGCGTGAGGCAAATGCAGGTAGCTTTTACTGCCTGAATTTTTTGTTTATACTTGCGTCTACTAATTGGTTCCTCGGTGGCGGAGTGGTCTAAGCGATTGCTTCTCACACTTGAGGCGGTGGGTTGGACTTACACCCTCGCTCCGGATGTACTTTCCCCTTATTTGTTTCTGTCGTGACTCAGGGGACTGAGTTTCGCTACGTATACTTTCGCGACAGGCTATTTTAGTTTTGCGAGAAAGATTTGACTGACGATGTTTGCTAGCTCGCGTCATCAAGAGTTATACAGGCTGTTTATATAGCTGCGCTGTGGTTGACTTACCTCTCGCATTTTTGCTAAAGGTCAAGCCCATGTAGCTTTAAACCGAATTAGGTCCCTAGAGGGACTAATTAACGGTAGTTGAAACCACTGCAAGTTACTTAATAAACCTCACGATACAAACTCTCTCAATGAAATGACAAGATTGGGAATCTTATAATCATAATGACTAAGTCAATGAAAATTAACTAAAAAGTGTAAAATAAAAATAATTATTAAATAAAAACAAAAAACCCCGACTGCTTAAAAACCAAAAAAACTAAAAAGAAAAATGTATAAGCCCAGTAGTTTAGAATCCTTCTATTCTGTTTTTTAATTTATGAATGTCTTATTTGTGTACGAATATAAAACTATCTCAATGGTGCAGTTATTCAGAAGTACTTAATAGCATTCTAAACTACTGGGCTTATACATTTTTCTTTTTAGTTTTTTTGGTTTTTAAGCAGTCGGGTTTTTTGTTTTTATTTAATAATTATTTTTGAGATATTGTTAAATTAATGAAAAAACAGGTGTTTTTGTCACTAATTTGACAGTAACGGCTAAAGTTCACTAAGTAGAAGAGGGAAAACTTAGTATGGTCATTCCAGACCCATACGGCATAGATTAAAGCAATTCCCAGCTTTCCACCAATTAATTCCGTATTCAACTCCCCAACCACTGGCCTATAACGATTAGACCAATTTTCCCGTTTTTGGCGATGATTTGAAATTTTGGACCCTAAAAATGAAGCCTATCTCATTCGGAAAACGTTTGGGACCCTTATTTTTTACTTCATATTGTTTGTCTTGATGTGTACTATCACCTCTTAGAGTTTTGTCCAAGTGTTCAGAAATGCCTTTTATCTTTCGTAGAATTAAAAAGAAAAATTTGTAAATACGCAGTTAATATTTATAAAAATAGTAGCATGCACGAAACCAGTCTTAGAATTTTGAAAGAGTAAAAATGATTCACGGCAGTAACAATTCTATTTTTTTTTTCATGGAAAAATACGTGACCAAAGTGTATAACCAATCAGGTGACAGGAAGGTTACCGACTGTTAGCGGACACCATTCCTGTTTTTTGTAAGATATCTTATTGGCAGAAATTTGGCACATCATCTACCCCTTATTTTCCAGGAACGTTTCTGAATCGTATTTACAGTGTAAGGACAATACTTATAAAAGAAAGGGATTGCAAGATGAAAACAAAATGGTCATTTATTACTGAAAAAATCCCAAGTGAATGGAGGTTTTAGTACACTGTGGATCTACATCTAATGTGAATGTACGAGGCGATACAGGCGAGTATTGTAAGTGCGCCCCTAATTCAGTCAAAATCGTAGGCTCAACTTAACAGTCCCATACAAAACAGATATGCTCAATCTGTGACAAATTAGGGGATCGAGCAGGCCAAAGAAGAAAATAAAAAAGAAGTCCTCCGACATCCTTGCTGTGTGTGTCCGAGCATTGCCCTATTACTAAATGCTTGCAGGGAGCTTTCTTATGAGTGCCAACACATTGTGACTGCAGAATGGCAAACGTACTGTTAGGCTGTCATTGCGTTGTGGATTAATATTAGGGGTGACCATCTATCACACGCAATGGGACATGATCGTATCCCCCAGCAACAGGTGCAGGAAGTTGGAGTAATGTCGCGTTTCATGGATTAGACGGCAACCGAATGGCTCCAGATCGTATGTAATGACGAATCCTGATTCAATTTCGACAATGCTGACAATCATGAAGGATAGTGGAGACCCGTTGTCCTGGAGTTTTAGGACTGCAATTTAGAAGAATTTCAGAGGAAGAGCTCTCCCAACCTCTTTTATCATCAACGAAGTCAAAAAACTGTTGGTAAAATTTCGAACTGAACGCCTATGAAATGGTATGTTTGCGTACGCCCGTGGTATATACGGTACATGTATTTATTGCAGTTATCAACATTTACGGACTGGAATGTTGCAAACAAGACTACATAAAACGCAGCAGGAAAAAGAAGAGAGGGAAAACCGGCCACCATACCGATGAATCATCTTCAACGTCCGCGGCAGATCCGTCTTTGTCAGCCACCAATTCGCTCCCTTTCTTTTGTTCGAAGCGACAGAAATCAGTGGAACGGAAATTCTTGTCATACTTCGGTTCCGGAGACAACAAGGTGATGTCTCCATTACATTCTTACTTCTCGGACGGGTTACCACACTTAATTTTTCAGTGTCTTTCATAAATACAAGTCAGACTAGCTTTCATTGCAAGAAATAGCTTTTGAAACACTCCTCTCGGTAAAAGATTTTTGTGTAACCTTGGTAGCAGCTTAGCTGCCTCCATTGCTCTGGAGTAGGGATGTGTCGTTCACGAACGAACGGGTCAAAAAGAACGAATACTTAAAATGAACGGAACCGTTCGTTCACCTAAAAAATGAACAACATACTAGTGTGTCGCGTGTCACTTTTTTTTTTCAAGAAGCTCTTTATTATATTTTTTCCTCCGTGACGTGCGCCCTTTTCGACTTGCGCCCCTAGGCCAGGGCCTAGGATGGCCTATTGGGTAATCCGGGCTTGGGAGGCGCCCTGGAGAAAGGTACCATTCCATCAATTCTATCGCACGACACACGGCCCGCACGGCGGGCATAGTGGTTTGGGAGGCTATAGCCTATGATAACCGCTCCACTCTAGTTGTGGTACGCGGAACCTTAACGGGCCAGCGTTATGTCAATGACATTCTGCAACCACATCTAGGACCGTTCCTAAAAGGCCTCCCAGGAGCAATTTTCCAACAAGAGAATGCTAGTCGGCATACAGCTAGAGTTGCTCAAGACTTCTTACGTCCTTTTGAGACTCTTCCATGGCCAGCCCCCTCCCCCGACTTGTCCCCTATAGGGCATGTATGGAATCGGCTGAAACGCCAGAGGTCGCCGTGCTACTCTGTGCAAGATCTAGAAGTGGCTGTTCAAAATATGGGGGTCCATCTGCCTCAGGACAACATCAGAAGTTTAATTAGCTCAATATCGGACCGTATTGTGGCATGTATTGCAGCAAAAAGTGGCCCAACGCGCTATTAAAGTAGCACTGTATCTATCTCGTTTCTTAGCCAGTAACTGTTTAATTGTCTAGATTTTGGGATCAAGTGTATCTCTTATCTGTATTATTCTGTACATTAAATTTCACTTCAATCCAATGCTGGCGCCATTTTCAATGTTCGTGAGTGTATTTCTAAAAAATACATTTAGGGCCATTCCACCGTCACGTGCAGGATAAAAAGACGCTTAAATTTCACTAAGATTTTGTCATATCTTTTAATATTTTCATTTAAGATATTCTTGACTTAGTTTTATTTCTATCAAGCAATTTTGTTATTTCAAATTTAATTTATTCGCATGTGTCACGTGCGGCACATCCATAGTCAACCTCTTCTAACTTGCTTAATATTTTTGCTCTATTAATATATTAATGTTAAAGTAAGTGGTTTTTTTGTTGAGAAACAATAGTTTAAACCATTGAAAAAATTGAGCTATTCCATGAAAAAGTAAGGCACGTTATCCCGCACGTGAAGGTTCATATACTTAATTAAAAAGTAATTATTTAAAAAAGTGATGACGAAATCTTTTGCTTAAAGAATCACACATTCGTTTGTAATTTGTTAAGCAATAAAATTTTTATCATTAACCATTTAAATTATTTTTTTTTAATGAAATATATGAGTCGTCACGTGCGGGACAAAATTACCGTTTTCCGTGGAATGACCCTTGATCACTTTTCTGGCGATCCTTTTGCCTTTAACATCCCTATCAACTACCATCTGTATTGATTTGGCCTTATTTTTAACTTGCTTTGCAACTTCCAAGTTTCTTATTAACATTCAATATCCAGAGATTTCCAATAAAGATTATTACTGTCATAATTTTTCCGCATTTAAAAAAGTGTTGCTTTGTTCTTTTATTTTCTGTTATCCTCGGTATTGTGGGATAATTTTGAAGCTCCCTAATACTTAGGTGAGTCTTTTTCTCAATTAAGTCATCTGGTACTCTGATGGCTGAGCTACCGATATATTTGTTGTTACTTTTTTCGCTGCACTTGATGGTCTATTGGTAATACTATATGTATTTATAGTGCTGTAGCTGGAAAAAAAAAAGTATTTGAAGGATTGCACTTCTTTCTTTTGGGTAGATTTAGGCAAGTTTTTGTTTAAAAAGCAAACGTTTACTTTTGAAAAAGAAACATTTCATACCAATTTACAGTCAATTTGCTGTAATTACGTTAATCCTTTTAAAACTGAAGTCATCTTGTCTTTTTTCAAATTTTATTCTGAATTGCTTCAAAGAACGTTAGTTTTGTATTTATATACTTGAATACTTGCTTTAAAATATTTCAAGAAATGCTTTTACCTTGTTTATATGCTGACACGCGACGCGTTGCGAAACCCGCGAGTCTTCTTTTGGGGTATGCTGCTCCCCCATGAACGAAGTCGTTCAAATGAACGATTTAAATGAACGGATCAAAAGAATGAACGATCCTCTGATGAACGGATCATTGAAAAGAACGACATTGCCCACCTCTACTCTGGAGTAACTTAACTGTGTAAAGTTGTACACATCGCTTGTGGAAGGTTACACCGTGGAAATGTAACTATAGCCTAATGTCTCACTTATTTCTGAATAAGTTTACACCAATTTTTTCTGCATGCTTACAGAGAAATTGCTTGAAAGGTTACAGATTAGAAAAAAAAAAACTTTCATCTGACTTTCTTGAACGATTTATCAAGCTCATAGTTTTCAACAACCAATCTACACCAATTATTTATTTATTTTAATATACAAACAAGATATTTTTATAGCTCTAAGAGAGGAAATAACTTGAGCGGGGTTCGAACACTCAACAGAATTCTTACAGATAAGTCGCATAGCATGAGCTAGTATAGCCCCTAGTATAGCTAGCCCTGAATCCTTCTCAGGATTCAGGGCTTTAGGCAACACCAGCTTCAATTTGTAAGATACTGTTTTATAGCTTTATAGTCATTTTTATCAGCAGACACATTTTTCAGTAGGCAAATTATTTGAAGAATGCAATTTGTTTTAATTACAAGTAAACAAAATTATCTAAAATCTTTGTCACGCCCGTCACCAAAAACAGCTATCTGTTATTATGTAACAATAGGTATTTGTTGTAGAAGTTCGACATTTTGGTTTTACAATTAGCTCATTCATTAAAACAATGCACAGTACTAATTTCATTAAGATTTTTTTTTTTTTTTTTAATGAGCTGTGTTGGTAATGGATGTAATTTTTTAGGTCCAAATCCAGTTTTCGTCAGATCTTTGTCACAGCACAGAGGTTCTTTAAAAAAAAAACTTTTTTTTTTGTACGGAGCAAAGTGAAAGTTAAAATTTTTTTTGTAATGATATATTTTTTAAAATTTGATTGCTAGAAGAAATATTTTCCGTTCAATGAATGAATAAATAAATGAAAAAAATAAATATATGAGAAAAAATAAATGAATGAAGAAAATAGTGATTGAATAAGTGAATTAATTGAAGAAGGAATGTAAGGAATTTGTGTCTATTGGTCTGTCCCCCCCCCCCCAAAAAAAAAAAAAAAATCGAAAAAACACTCCGATTCGAGTGAATTTTTTTATTCGAATTTTATTTTTTTTTTCTCATTTTTGAACAGTACAAAACAGAAAATAATTACACGAAGAACATGTACGTACAAGGAAGAATTTTCTTGTTCGGTCATTTTGAAGATATTTTTCTTCAGTTCTTTTGTCTAAAGCTTTATTTTAATTTCTTTATTTTGGAAACAAAAGGAGAACCGAAGTGCTTAAATGCCTTACCCGAAAGAAAAAAACCACGAATAATTTTATTTTTGATATAAATTACTTATTTAGCTGGACTTTTTGTATTTATCCTTTTTTAAGTTTCATTCAAAGTTTTAATTGATTGTTTGTTATTTTTGACAACGACGAAAAAAGAAAAACCGAAAGCGGTTTACTTTTTAGCACAAAAGTCGACAAATATTTTCCTACCATACTTTAAAACGATTATTAATAGATAACTGCCGCTTCAGCTCCTGTTTAGAAACAAACACACAGAAAAGCCAGAGTGTTAAATGGAACGACCTCGTGACACCCCCACCCCCTTTCCCTTGTGTCAGAAATCCGCTACCAGAGTCCGCCCAATTGCTTTGTACAGTTCGTCTAAAATCTCACATTGGTGTCTATTAAAATTCAGCTCTCGCATCGTGGGAGAAAGTGTATTCCAGAGATACATACTCCTTGTACCGAAGGTAAAATGGCAGCGCTTGTGATAAAGTGTTGTAGTCACGCTATATCCCACATTACACAAAATTGGCTCCCATTACTAAATTTAGCCATGATTTATTTGCTTCGGGGAGACCCGGTCTTCTTTCGACTGTACCGCAACGGTCGCCTCAGCCATTGATATCGTTCTGCTTCACTTCCTTTGCCAATCCCAAGAAAAGAGGGCGTGGTGAGTGAAATGGGCGTGGAGAGATGAATGGGAGTCGTCCAATGAAAAAGCAATTCTAGTACAGGACAGATACAGTTACAAAAGTTTGGAGTTCCATTAACACGGGGTTTAAAAAGTTTATTCTAAAGTTTCTGTACATTAAATTACAAATTTTCTCCACACGTTTGAAGAACATGTCACCTATAGAAACGAAAAAAAAAATAATGCGTTTAGAAATATGCACATTGAAATACAATACAACTAAATTTATCACAACTAATTAACTCTATTCACCTATTCAGAGAGAGAGAAGAAGAAGAAAAAAAAATACATCTTTCACGCAATGAGAATTAAAACAATATTTGAAGTCAAAAACCAAGTAATTTTTGACGGAAAAGTAGTCAAAAATTTTCATAACAGAACGTAATAAAACATTAAATAGTTAAAAAATAATAAATACCATTTTTGTTTCTTACATACTTGAACTAGAAATTCAAAATCACTTAGAAAAACTCAGTAAGCACATTTTAAGGATAAAATTTAAAAGCACCCTATTTATGTTTGTTTTAATATTTGCTATTCAGGGGTAAAAATCGAACAACTTTTTTCCAGGGTGGCGACAGGAACTGTGAAAAAAACTTCCCCGGCTTTCCCCCTGATTAAGCTCACAAAATTTCCCCTGACCAATGATAATGGCTTCCTTTCTTTGTCCTACTTGAAAACCATTGCATATAAAATAAAATGCACTGTTTAAAATGCGCGTTTTAAGCTATTCATTCCAAATATAATTAAAATAGATGCTCCTTTTTGTTTAGTAAAAGTAGTATATTAAATTAGCTGCACTGAAATATAATAGGAAATCTAAAACAAATACTTTACTTCCAGTAACCAATTAACATAAAAATTCTAGGAAATTATTTCTAATCACTTTTAAATAAATATCTAATCATGATAAAACTAAAAAGTTTATATGGGAATTATTTTGAACTAAATTTTCAAGCAGCATAATTATTGAAGCAAGAATAACAGGTAATAGTGAAAGTATAGAAGTAATGTAGTTTTATTTACGTAAATAATAGACATATTTATGTAAAACAAATTGAAACCTTTTAACAACCAATCATATTGAGCTATGCATTGGCAACGATATGGTTGATAGCAAGCGTAGAGCGCAATTTTAATTCGCTGCTTGATTATCATAACGTGGAAACGTAGTAGAAATATGCGGCAAAGTGTATCATTTGGACGTCATAAAGACCACGCCTTGTTTGAATAATCGGACATTTAAAAAAATTAATTAAAAAAAAACTGTTGGGAAAATGAAAGTATTTTCTGGGTCCATGTTATTATTATTATTATTATTATTATTATTATTATTATTATTATTATTATTATTATTATTATTTGCTCATTCTATCCATTTCAATGACTAAAAGTAGTACTTTTGACTGAAGGAAACCACCCATTACATTACCAATATACTTTTGCCGTTTTAGTACCTAACCGAGTTATTCCAAGGGGTTACGTACCACTGTCCAGGCCCAATTTAGCTCCGTGCTTTCATAGGCAGACCTGAAATCTGCCGCTTCCCTTCCTCTCTGAAACTAAACCAATTTATTATCGTGCTCAGGAAAGTTTAAACAACTAATAAAGAGGAGAAAAATATTTCATTAGAGAAAATAAAATATTACTAATATTTTGCTTTCAAAGATATTAAAAAATATGTTCAAACAAAATCTTGCATCCTTGAAAATTTGCCACCTTAGGCAGTGCTGCTTAATGTGCCTATTAGAAATTGACTCTGGCTAGTGGCATCGGGTATTGGTACAGTTAGAGAGGGAAGTGGTCATGTTTTCGATTTGTTATAAAAAAATTATATATAAAAAAAGCCACATTTATTGCTTTTCATTTTTGATGACTGCCTATCAGTGCAAAAAATGAATGATACTCCTCTTTTGAACTTACAAACCTTTTTTCTATAAGTACCAGTGAATAGAATCGTTCAATGTAATAATAGAACTCCTTTTACATCTGATCCTCCTTCCTTTTTATTCAAGCTTTTCGTTTTTTCCCCAGTGTCTTGGTGATTTAAAATTTGCGCCAAAAAGTGCAGCTTGCTTGTCCCATTGATTTGCAATTTAGCAGTGTCATTTTCGCACACATTCCGTAAGGTGAGAAAAAGTAAAAAAGAAGGAAATGCGAAATCAATCGGAAGTGGAAAATTCAAACAGGGGAAAGAAAAAATTAGCCATTCCGTATAATATCAATTAAACATCTTCTTGATTTATGACAACAATGAATAAAACAGCTTCCTCTCAACTCGGAACCTTCAATATGTTCCTCACGACCTAAGATCCGAAGGAGATAATCCACTATTGTCTCTTAATGCATCCGTCACGTTGTTACAAACATAGTTTCTGGTGGAATCGGGTGTCTGTTCGCGTGATATATCGACATTTATAAGCACGGCCAAAATTCGTTGTCACGTCATTGTTAGTCACCAGATACCAGAATCGATTAAGTAGTAGTTAAATAATCCTTTAATATCACAAGCATTTGCATGGTTTTGAATCATTCATACGATTTTTAAAATAAAAAAAGAATCGGAAAAAAATTATAAAAGTTGTTTGGTAGTTGTTCTTTTATTGTATTCCTGTTCATTTATTACCTGTTCATTATATGATTTGAATAATTTGCTTTGGATATAAAGTGTTAATGTCCTCTATATTGGCCATTTTTAAAAATTAGAGCAGGAATTCAAATGGATGGAGCAAGTCCAATCATTGGCTTAGCAAGAGCTGACCCAAAGGCCTCTAGTCATGTGACTCAACAACGACGAATGGTTGGCACGTGTTGCGTGAAACAAGCGAAAGAAACCCGATTTCTTCCAATGCTTTGCTTCAAAATCTATCACGTGCCTTGGGGTCTTGGTTTCATGAATGAAACTCTTACACCTCCATTTTATCTTTTCTCAATGTTCTAAACCTGCAGCATTTCCGTTCTTAAGTGACAGTTTCTATTAAACTTACTTTCTTCGAAACGAAGTGAGGGAGTTCTAACACCAGGGGTTCCCAAACCTTTTGCTTTCGAGATACCCTTTTTAGGAATTAGCATTTTCTCACGGCACTCCAGCCTGTCACTGTAACATTATATATTGACACCATGGTTATTCCGCCGCACCTTTTGCCTCTCGGTACCCCAGGTTGCCGCAGCACCTACTTTGGGAATCCCTGCTACACACTTCAAATGTTAAAACACACTGGACACTCGTCCAGTTTCTTAGAACACTTTGATAGACATTTTTGGGGCAGTTTTCAGAGAAAGAACTCTCCTAAAACCGCTTTTCAGAACACTTTTTGAACATTTTTTTGGGAAAGCATTACAGAACATTTTTTGAATAGTGGCGCATGTGACAAGTACTTTGTAAGAAGAACACTTTTTGGAACATTATGGGAAACATTTATATATTTTCATAAATTCGTTGATTTTTCCGGTAATTTCTACTGTTAATTTAACAGCAATCTCGCGTGGCAGCTGATTCATCCACCACGACAAGTAATGGACAATTTTCAACAAATAGACCATCCTTTATAACGACACACGAGACGGCTATTAATAATGCTTCACTGAAACACAATTTATGGTATCAAGTGGGTTCTACTGACTGATAGATAGAAAAAGCTGTGCAAATGGCGTTTGTATGAAAAAGAGTTCATGATCACAAGCGCCTAAATGTGTGCCCTATATCCGTTCTCAAATATTTTCCCTAGTTTAAATTTAACAGATATTCGGTGCGGGACACATTCGGCACACTTTCGAAACAGATTCGGAACATATTTTAATACAGGCAACTGGAGCAGTTTGTGTGAATGAGAGACTCCAAAACGTGTTCCCAAGGCGTACTGGTAATTTGCAGTATGATCTTCAATTGTTTTCATACGGCAATAGCCTCAATTCATTCCAATATGTAAAAATTCATATAAAATTACACACACACACACACACACACAAAAAAAAAAGAGCTGACTTTTTGCGAGCGTCCATGAAAATGAAGGCCTTAGCTGGGGGTCCTTTTGTTCATGTTCTAAGCATGGCTCTACGGTCCTAAGTGGTTCAGAATCCACTTAAGCTTATAAGACCCTTTACTGGCACTTCTTTCCAGGCGTGTTTAATGAAATATTAGTACCCATGATGGTCGTTTGTTGATTGCAACCAAAGTAAGAATCATGCTTTAAAGTTTTAAAGAACTTCTTTTCCTTTGATATATCTATACAACATTAAACTCATCTTTTAAACGTTCCGAAATCAAGAAAGAATTTTCATTTTTACTTCTTTCAATCAATTTAGGCGACCGTTTCCGACAAAAGGGGTTTTGGAACATTTGAACTTTTTTCATTTTGAAAATATAAATAAAGAAACAAATAAAATAAAATAAAATAATAATAATAAAAAAAAAACCCTGGAAGATTCAACATTAAATTTTTTTAGTTTACTTGAGTAAACACTCTGGAACTACTTTTTGTAGCAGCTCACTTCTGCCTATTGAGTTTAGTTCTCTTTCTTTGACTTTAATAAAGAGGCTGGAAGACATTTTTTAGCATGCATGTTAATTTATATATTTATTTTTTGTAACCTTATTTTCTAGTCTATAAAAAAATTGAAGTTCATTTGTGTGCAAACGTTTTTGGACTTGCTAGTGATCATTGTCAATTTCACCAAAACAACAGTACTCTATCTCAACATGCTAAAGAGGTCAACCCTATCTCACCGAAATGATTCTACTACGTTCGACCGAGAAGCAAGGGGTGGAGGGGGGTTCTCTGCTAGTCTACCTATCCATAGAGCGGGTGGGATGCGATGGTGGCTTTTCCGGGCAGATCCGAACGAGCAAACAAACATCTCGGCAGCTGGCAGATGCCTTGGAGGAAGCGCAAGAAAAAAAGAACAACACCAAAATATTCGGGGGCGCCCCCAAACTTGGCAAAAAAGAAGCGTCGGTGGGCGTTTCTTCATTAACTGTTGCGGCATCCATTAGAAAAACGAAGCCATAAATCAGACAAACCTTTTGCCCAGCTTGACCGCTCCGGCACGCCCCTGCCCCCAGGCCCATGGCTTCTAAATGGGAAATTCGGGGGCACCTTGTCTTTTCAGCGATCCTTCTTCATAAAACTTTTTTCTTGCTTTCTTCTTTTTATTTTTTTAAGAAAAGGAAAGAATCCGTTTTCCCCCCTTTACCGCGGCGTTTGCATTCACTCTTGGTTGGAAAGACAAAGAAATATGACTTCAGAGATTTCTAAACACGTTCCCACCTTATGTGAGGTTCGCATAGAACCAGGTTTTCCCGTCAGGTATTTTCTCTCAATCAGCATTTTATCTTACTTTAAATGGTAAATATTTCAAATATTTTCTTAACTTCGTACTTTCGGATTATAAATACACATCTTTATAATCCGAATGATAATAATAATTCTAATTACAAATAATAAATAAAAAAAATTAACTTAAATCTGGTTTTACACTCGCCGAGACAGACGCTTACAAAAGAGGTTCTCAAACTTTTCTGCTCTATGGGCAAACAAAAGAGCCCTTGGCGATTTTTTCTGTTTTTCGTGGACCCCCCAAATTCTAAAATTAATTAGGCAACGTAATATTTATATTTAAAAGTTCCAAAAACAGAGAATCATAAGAATTTTTTTTGCAAAAGGTGTTCTAAAATCATCAGATGAAAGCAACAAAGTATGAAAATCAAGGGCGAATTTAAGTGAGGGCCGAAGAAAAATACTTTCTTTCTGCAAAAAAAGAAAGAGAAAGATCTATTTCTCTCAACTTTGACTTTTTTGAGGGTTGTTCGCTTTTCCGCCATGTGAAATCTTGCATTCTTATTACATGGAAAAGAAAAATGTAAATGCACAATTAATAATTGCGTTTTTGGGTTTAATAGCAATAATTGCTTAAATTTTAATGATAACTAGCTCATATAGGATCTAGGCTCGTGGATCCTAACACGCATCTCATGCAATTTCTTTTGTTGACATGATCCCCATGCAAACTTACGTGGATTACGCGTCACGTTCTATTTCAGGTCAAAGCGAAATCTCAGAGGATGTATTTTTTAATTTATGTAATAAATTTCCAAGCCTTTTGAATTAACTGCTATTTTCACTCCCCCCCCCCTTTGAGTAGGGTCCATTCATTAATTACGTAAGGGTCCCGAGGGGGAGGGGGTGGTTGGAAAAATCTCTACATACCCTTACTGGGGGGGGGGGGGGGGTCAAACCCATTCTTACGTAATTTTTTCCAAGTCGATATTTCATGTTAGAAATAGCGCGGTCAAGTGGTTTGGCAGGGATCATATTTCATTTGCGTCTGGAAGGTCAAAAACGTATTACATTGAGCTGTTTTTTATTTGTTTTACAAAGAATGAATAGTGTAAAATGTAATAAAAAATCGTACTCTGTATGGTTTTATTTTTAATTAGTATCGCATCGTATACAAAAAATATCCAATAAAAATTTAGTCTAGATTCCAACTTTTTAATAAATATTTCGTTACACAAAAAGGTTTAATTTAATAACGATTCCAGTGATGTAAAATTCGTTACTTTATAATTTTGAAAAGAGCAATGGAATCTTACGTAAGAATGAGGGGGAGGGGAGGGTTAAAAATCCTATGTACCTTTACATAGGGGGTGGGGTCAAAAACTGTCAAAACCATCCTTAAGTAATTAATGAATGGCTCTTTACGGCAATGTTGGAAACGATATGATTATAAGTATTTTACGAGCTCAAAAATCTTATATTGCTAAAAAAAAAAAAAAAAAAAAACTTCTGAAATGAGAGAAATCTTAAGAGCTACACCGTTACAAAACTGTTCCAGTTAATTTAAACAAAATTTTGGGTACGATTTGCCCAGCACCAAAAATTTATAGAAATATAAATTACACCAATATTTCTTTATAACATAGTGCTTCATAGTTGGTGCACCAATTATGACGGATTATTCAATCCAAAAATTATCTTACAGCTAAGACACATACCTATTTTTATTCCTCTGATCGTCATCGAGCAGATGCTAAAACAACGTCTTCTTTCAACTTCGATTTTTTCAATTTCGCTTTCGGTCCACCTGTTAATAAAAACAAGAAATTAAACAAATATATTCACAACGAGAAAAATGCTCTGAAAAAGTCTATGCTGTTATGCACCCTCACACAAGAACACATTCACTATCCTGATTAACTGACCCAACTAAGCTCTTAAGATTAAGTTCCTAATTTATTCTTCTTCTACAATTATACAATTTAACCCAAAATTTATTTTCATCTATAAAAATATTTATAGATGTCAAATTTATTTTCATCTATAAGTAAGACGTTGTTCCAAAATGTTTTAAGCTTATTTATCATTAATTTTACGGCGGAAAACGTAAGCTTTCTGTTTTTTGCACGAACAAGAAAATTTCTGCAGGAAGAGCAGAGAAAATTTCTGTCGGAAAAATTTAATCCAGCTAATCAGAGAACTTGGTGAACAATTTTAGGTGAAAATTAAACGTAAAATGTTTCATTTAATTCTGCAGAAACTTTTTCAGCACTCAAATGTGTATTTTTCCAAAAATTTTTAACTGTAAATCTCCGACCACGCTTTGTTAACTTTGCCAGTTGACCTTTTCCTACCTTGTTTTCGATCCGATTCTTGTCTTTAAAGCATTTTATCAAGTACTTCACTATAGAATGGTATAAATTAACTAATTTAGAAACATTTTAAACCAATTTACGGCTACTGTGAGGGAAAAGATCGAATTTCAAATTGTGTTTGTTGTTTTTTACGTATACCTGTCATTAAAAAAAAAGATAAGCAAAATATTAGGCAATAAATAAACAAAAAATGAAAGCCAAATGACTTTACTGTGTCTTTACAATGCAAATATAATTAAAAAAAACGATATATTATAATTTTAATCATGAATTTATTCGAAAATATTTCAGTGACGATGACTTTTGTGGCGTATTTTTTCTTTGTCTCTTCGTTTTTTGACAAGTTTCAAAAAGAAAATCTGGCAATATTTTGAAAAAAAAAAAAAAAAAAGGAATTGACTTCATATTCGAATTCAGTTTTCCGTTATTTTGGTTTCACTACAAAATTTCAAGGTGTACGAACACTTTTGGGAGCCACTGTATAAGCTTGGTTCGCCTTAAAAAGTATGAAATAAAATAAGTAATGATTTCTTGATTATGACACTCAAAAATTGCAGTTAATCTTAATATCTTTATATTTAATTAAATATCTAAAGCAGTTGATAAAATTTCTATTAAAAATTGCAAGAAGAAATATATGCAACAAAGTAAAAGCTATTCGTACACAGCTGTATATCGCTTATTTCTACTCTCAAATTTTTAATTAAAATTTTATTGGCTGCTAAAGAATAAGCCAAAATATAAAGATACTAGTGGTGCCCGCACGGATTTGCCCGTAGTAGAAAAATTAAAAGGTCATTTGGTTCGCCTATTCGTATTTACAAATAATGGATGATGAATTTCTCGCCCATGTTGTGGTAATTTCTCGTCCATGTTATGGTAATTTGCTAGTCCACGTATGGTAAGTTGCTCGGCCACTGATAATTTGCTAGGTAAAATGGTCTTAAAATTGGAATAGAAAAAGAATAAAATCGAATTTTCGAAAAATTGCTTCGAGGTGCACACCCAGTGGCGAATTTACTAGGGGGGGACAGGCGCGGATCCAAAGGGGGGGGGGCAATCATAGCAATTGCCCCTCCCTGGAAAAATCAAGGGCGCCAGTGGGAAGAATTTACATTCCAAAGAGAAATAACGGAAGATATTTGGAAAATTTATTAGTCTCATTCACCAGTTCTCAACCTGTGTGAAGTGGGGTGCTTCCATTGGCCCCTCAAGGAGGTGCAATATCCGCAAGTTTTGAGCCTTCTTTCTGAATTTGGTAGGAAAATTTTAGAATTGGTACGAAAGAAAGACATTTGAAAAATTTAATTGGTTCTTTTACCAGTTCTCAACGTGCGGGGAACAGGGCGCGTCCCCTAGGTGCGCAATATCCGCAACTTATGAGTTTTTTTTTTCTAAATATAGGAGGTAATTTTGGATTAAGGTACAAAAGAAAGGAAGATACTTCGAAAATTTATTAGTCTCGTTTACCGGTTCTAAACCAATAGCAAGTAGGGCGTTTCCACGCACCTCTTAAGAGCGCAATATTCGCAACTTATAAATTTTGCTTCTAAATTTAATGGGAAAGTTTTGAAATTGGGTAAAGAGAAAAGACATTCAGAAAAGTTATTTGGTTCACTCACCAGCTCTCAATCTGTCTTGAGTGGGGCGCGTTCCCCTAGGGGCGCAATATCCGCAACTAACATATTTTCCTTTGAAATTTAGAGAGGAAGTTTTAAAATTAGGTACAAAAGAAAGAAAGATATACTTGGGAAATTTATCTCATTCACCGGTTCTCAACATGTTCTCAACATGCCGCTTCCGCGCCCCTCTAAGGGGCGCAATATTCGCAATTAATAAGTTTTCGCTCTAAGTTTAGGAGAAAAGGTTTAGAATTTGGTACAACAAAAGAAAGACATTTGGAAAATTTATTTGGTTCATTCACCTGTTCTCTGCGCCCCTGGGTGGCGCAATATCTGCAACTTATGAGTTATCCTATACATCTACTGGGAAAGTTTTGGAATTGGGTAAAAAAGAAAGAGACATTTGGAAAATTTATTTGGTTCATTTACCGATTCTCGATCTGCGGGGCGGCCGCGCTTCCTAAGAAGCGCAATATCTGCATCTTATGATTGTCCCTCTAAATTTAGGGGAAGTTTTGAAATTGAGTGCAAAAGAAAGACATTTTAATTTTTTTTTACTTCATTCACTGCGTTCCTCAACCAGTGAGGAGTGGGGCGCGTCTGCGTCTCCCTAGGGGAACAATATCATGAGAATTGTCCGTTCTCAACAGCGGATACAGAAATTTTTCAAGTGAGGAGCGATTGATTTTAATCATTCAACCTTTACTATACGTATTCTGGTTACACATGTTAATAACAAAGGTTTAGGTCTTCAAGTCTGAAACATTTCCGCATGGGAACTTTCACCGCCCCCCCCCTTTCCCTTTTTAATATCGAACATCATCTAAAATTGCGTTTTTCATTCAGTAATAAAAACATTCAGTAATAAAAACAACTGCGGTGGAGGTCCTTCTAGCGAGGACGGCCCTCCTTTAGATCATCAAAGATCGTCAAAAATTGCATTTTTGGGACTTCAATTTCGAAACATTTCCGGGAGAGAGTTTCAGATTTCCATTTCTTCTTCTATCGTCAAAGCTGGCTTGCGATTGTGTTTTTATTTATGATTTTAGTTTTTAAAATTGTCCGAGGGAAGGGGCGAACCTCTCCCATCTCTGCCATCACCGAAGATCGTGAAAAATTGCGTTGTTGATACTTCAATTTCGAAAAATGTTCGGGAGAAACTTCCAAATGCAAACCCTTCCACTAACGCCTAACGTCATCAAAGAGATCTACAATTACGTCTTTAGAATTCCAATTTCGACAAAATTTCCAAGGGACAGCCTCCTAACCTCTCCTTGCGAAGCATCTTCGAATAAGATCATCTGAAATTGCGTTCATGAAACTTTTACAAAAAAAAAAAAAAAAAAAAACACATAAACCCCATCCCTTATTTCAACATTAGGAAAGATAGTTTACAATTGCGTCTTTATGACTTAAAATTTGAAAAATATCTGGAAGTACGCTGCCGAACAGCTCATCTCCCCAATATCGCCAAAGACAGTCTTTTCTTATGTAGCGCAATCAGAGGAGTCCACAGGGTCCGTACCTACCCCAGAATGCTGAGTTGATTTTTTTTTCTTCAGAAGTATTCTTTTTGAAAGGAAAAAAGGAACATGTCTTAGGGAAAGAAAAGTTATTTTAACATTGAAAAGAAATGTTAGGAAAAAAATGTTAATTATTTTTAAAAAAAATCTTTAACAGTTGCAGATTCTTGGTCAGCTAATTTGTTCCGCCTCCCTTCTGAAAATAAGAATGCTGTGCGCGAAGCCCCCACCCCGCATCGAAAATCATTACAGATAGTCTCGAATTTTGTTTCCTGGTGTGTAATTTTGTAGAGATTATCCAGGAGGAAGAGCCCCCGAACACCCCACCATCTAACAACACCGAAGATCGTCTAAGTAGCAATTTTGAATCTTTAATTTCGAAAAATTACCAGGCCCTTAACTTTATCAATGCCCCCGAACATCCCACCATCTAACAACACCGAAGATCGTCTAAGTAGCAATTTTGAATCTTCAATTTCGAAAAATTACCAGGCCCTTAACTTATCATGCCTACTACCGCATTTTTAAGAGTTCAATTTCGAAAAATTCCTGGGGAGGGGCCCTCGAAATCCGTCCCTCTAATATCAATAAAGAATGATGAAAATTGTGTTTTTAAAGCTACAATTTCGATAATTTTAAGGGGATGAACCTTTGCATTTTTCTCTCTAACATCATTGAAGAAAGTCTAAAACCTTTGTTTTAAGGACTTCATGTTCGAAAAACTTCCAGAGCAGAGTCCCCGCCCCCGGGAATCCCCACTCCTTGATATCTTCAAATTGTCAAAAATTTCGTTTTAGGAGCTTTAATTTTGAAACATTGGGTGGGGGTGGTAAATCGACTCAAAAACTCGGTATTCCAGAAATTCAAAAGTTCTTGGTATTCTGGTGAGTTTTTTACCGTTTGATAATAGTCTATTTGCATCGGTGACAATTCCTGAACCCCAGTTCTTTCTCTAACGTCACAAAGGCAGTCTATAATCACGTTTTGAAGATATAAATTTCAAAAAAAATTCTGGGGAGGGCCCCGAACATTTGCCTTCTTTCACATTACCAAAGATCATCTCCCAATTTTAACTTCCCAACGGTCCTGTTAGTTTTTCTTAATGTGTGTACATATTAAATAGACCATATGTCAGAGGGAAAATTTTTAAAAGTGCTCTCTCTCTCCCTCCCCTTTTTATCGAAAAAAAAAAAACTATTTTCAAGTTGCGCACTTGCTGTTCTTGGAACTTCAACTTTCGGGAGAGAGTTCTGAACCCTCTACTTTTCCTTACGTCAATAAAAATAGAATGCAATCGCGTTTCTAAGACTACAATTTCGAAACATTTTTGAAGAATCCCTATTCCCTTTCCGCTAAATTCATCGAAGATCAACTGAAATTGCGCTAATGGTGGGTGGACAGTCCCTTAAAGCATCACCCCCATCGCATCTCCCTTGCATTTTGTTATTAAGGCTAAAACAGTTGTTTACACTGAAAACTTTAAGCGCACCAATTACCTTTATTGCAATAATAAATCCCAGCACCTTGGTCTACGTGTTTTTTTTTTTTTTTTTTTTTTTTTTTTTTTTTTTTTTTTTAATGCTGTTCCAGTAGTTTTGCTGAATGATCAAAATTAAACACGATGTGGATAGCAAACAAAAATGTGATTTTCCCTCTATATGAATTTATTTGGCGTTGTGGAGGGGGGGGGGCGCCTGGTGGTAGGGGCGCCGAAATTGGTAAAAAAGTGCCCCCTCCTGAGCCGAATCCTGGATCCGCGCCTGGGTGGGGGCGACCGCCCCCTCCATGACCGTCACTTTCTAAAACCAGTACTATAGAATTGAAGGAATTACTAGCTACCGCTATTAATTTCAATCAAGTACATTCCATAAATTTGCTTTAAATTAAGTTTAGACTGTTAGTGTAGTCGAGGATGAACAGCGTTACCCATTTTTTTATTTGAGCCAAGCTCGCCCCCCCCCCCTTTTTTGAACTTATTTTTATATTTCGATACGTGTCTTCCAACCTTTTTCTTCCATGGACTACAACTATACTGTCATAATAATACATTTTGCTATGACTTAGAACAGTGATTTCCAGCCCTGAGGGTAAGAACCCCCAAAGGGGAGATTTAACACTTCAAGAGAGCGATTAGTATTTGAAATACAGAATAAAGGGGGGCACTTGATTCTCTGTCCCCCCCCCCTACACGACGGTTTCGAGGGGAGGAATATGGCCTTTACGGTTTTCCACCGCCACCACCTTGAATAGACTGTGCACATCCCTATGCTACAAACTAATTTCGTGCCAAATTTCATGAAAATCGGATGAACGGTCTAGGCGCTACGCTCGTCACAGACATCCAGACTTTCAGCTTTATTATTAGTAAAGATAAAGATTAACTGTATTTTTAAGTGTAGTAAGCATGAAGTCGTATATTTATTTTATTTCATACTTTTCAGTGCGAACTCAGCTTATAGAAATAGGTTCTAGATTTAAAAACATTTTCTTTTCTATATTTGAACTAGTTAACCTATAGATTAATATAACTTCTAAAAGGACCACAACAAAATCTGTTAATTCAGCAAAGCATAACTTTTGCAATTCGTTTTCCAAATTTCTGGCAGCTGTAGATTTAGGTGCTGTAACAAATGTTGAGCGATGAGTAATTGTCGCGCAGGGGAACTTCCTCTGTCGTCGGGCGCCCCGTGGTGCAATCAGAAGGAAGTGGAGGACGGCTACTTTGCATGCAAACTGACCGCCAATCATCACTCAGGGGCAACTGGACGCAAAACGTGAACAGAATGCGGTGCACCTCATAGTCATTTATTACGCTTAATTTATTAAACTATATCCACTGCGAGGTGAGGTACGAAGGGCGGTTTTCCATTTTTGAAGAGTCGTAAAATTTGTGTATACGTGTTACTCAAGTTTTATTTTAATGAAATTCGGTGGCCTATAGATTGACTATTATATTTCAAAATGCTGTTAAGGGCTCGGTGCACTGCTCTAGTCCAGTATGTAAGAATAATAATGAAAAGTTTTCAACAAATTTGTGAAAATGAAATTTTTGACCTGTATTAAAATCAAACTTGGATACACACAGTGATAAAGAGGAGATTATAACAGTTTAACTATTGTTTAAGCTGATTAAACTGTACGAAAAGGATTAGTCCCATCTTCTCAACAGCGCAGTTAGATTTCTAAGAACTTTTTCAATTTTTCCTCTGCCTGTAACAAAGGTGCAATGCGGGGGAAACGTTGTTACCCATTAAGAATCCTCGGTTTTAGACCCTAAGGTAAGGGCCCAAAAGCGTTAAGACTAAGAGGAGTGCAGTATAACAACGATTACCCGAAGTTTTTTTTAACAGGAATCTCGTTTAACTTGGAAGACAGTCAAAATTGAGTTGGAAGACTCCATTAATTAAAACGTATAAATAATAAATTTTTTATAAAAGCGCTGTAAACAAAAGTTTTTTTTTCTTGCATTTGTCAACCGTTGGTAATTAATTACTTAGCAAAAATCTAGCTAAAGCTTAAAATACCTAAACCAGCGAAGAATATTTATTACCTCCGTTCAAATAAGCTCAGAAACTTAATTTTTTTTTTTGAATGATAAAAACATTTTCAACATGATAGGTTTTTTTTTGTGCATGTTAGCGACGTTTTGTAAATGTTCTTTCAAAGATTGAAATAAACTTGCTATTAGTAGTTAATGAATCTGCTATATGGTATTGCATTGTCATCAAATGTAAGATCACATACCAAATTTTCCAAGATGGGTGAAAAATGAAATGAAATGCCCCGTTTCATCAGGTGAAGCGAATAAAAGTATATTAAAAAGACAGCGTAGAGTTTGGATATTGACAATTACGGCCCTGAAACACTGTCGTTCACTTATTAAGTAACTAAGACAAAATCCAGCAACCATTACGTCGTAAAATTGAATCAGCATTAATTTAAAAAGTAGTCAACTCTCAATAACTCGAAGTCCCAAGGGATCGACTAAAACGTTCGAGGGATTGGTAGTTCGAGCTATGGGAAGTTTCCACAAGTCCAAAGAGTTTGGGACCCGGTAAATACTTCGAGATCAAGATTCGACTGTACTTTTTTCTGAAATACCGGACATAAAACAGGGGTGCCCATTCCCCCCAAGAGTAAGAGTGCACACCTAACCAGAGCACGACCCCCCCCCCCCCCCCTCAGGTTGGCATCCCTGCATAAAATTGATTTTGTACTGAAGCCCGGTAACCGAATTGTGCGACCAAAAACCTTAAAAATAAAAAAAAAAAGAGTAGAAACTTATTAAGACAGATATTTTGTAAAAGTAAAGTAAAATAACAAAAGAGAGGAAAAACACGGTAAAACGACGGCCAAAATAAAATCATAAAAGTATATATAGGATGTAGAAAAAGATAAATAAAAAACCTGATGGGGAGGTATATGAAGATTCGATATCCCTCTCAGCGAGCGACCGAACCCCACAGATAATCTGTGAAGTGTAGAAAATCTCATTAGAATGGTGCTGGTAGACGATTGTTCCGGCAAGTGATGAGGCGAACAGTTTCCATTTAGTGCTTTGCAAGGGAGGGACAAAGGGATGAACGCCTATCATTCGGGAGAACAATAGGGAACTCTAGCAGTCTTGGATGAAACGGAGGGCACAACTTGTCACAAAAAAAAAAAAAAAAAAAAAGCCAGAAAAAAGTTTCAGAAGAATTAGAATTTTGTACAATTTTCCGGTGATTCCAAAGACAGAATATAGCATAAAGTATATTTTCAAATGTAAAAATTAAAATTAAAAAGAAAAAAGGAATTTTTGAATACTTAACGCGTTTTACAATTTTACTCACTATAATGAGAAATTTTTAAAAGAGGAAGGTCCAAAATAACGTACTTTTGGTAAAAAAAAGTTACAGTAAAACCTGTAAAGTTGACCACCCTAGTAAGTTGACCACCTGTCTATGTTGACCGCTTTTGTCAGGAACGGAATTAGCCCTATATCATATAATGAAGGAAAACCTCTGTAACTTGACCACCTCTCTATCTCGACCATCTGTCTATCTTGACCACTAATATACACCAGCTTTAGTCTGGAGTATTGTAAAAAAACCTTTGTAAGTTGACCACTTGGTTTATTTTTTAAAACTTTCTTCAACATATTATTTTATTATTTATTTATTTATTATAATAATTTTTTTTTTTTTGATAGCTTTCAAAGAATGTTTTTAATGCTTTGATGACATACTAGCATTTTACTGACTAAACTGCAGCATTAAGCTTATGCTGCTCTCTATTCTCCAAACTTGTTTTTCATTTGTTGTTCTATTTGAGATACCTTTTTTACTCTGTTCAATGAAAATAGGTGTCAGTAGAAAAGTTCAAAGCCTTTTCTTTCAGTGGCAACACAGGAATTTCTGGTAAAAAGAGCAGGTTTATCTAGATCTATACATTTTGGGCCCCCTGCAACAAAATGTGTAGGACCTCTCCCTATAGTGGTCAGCAGTGTCTATTTGAAAAGCGAATAAGCCTTAGTGCTAGTTTTTTTTTCTATTTTTTCATCAAATTTCTAGGGCCGTTAGCCCCTTTAAGGACGCGGGCCCCTCGCACTGCGAGTACGCAGATCTGGGCCTGCTAATGAGTAATGAGTAAAGTTAAATGTTTCTGGTGCAAGGGATTAAGAGATAGGACATTTTAATTTTGCCTTTATGAACTGGGATAGTCGAGCTTGTTGCTCTTTGTGCTATAGGTTTTACATAGAAAGGCTTCAAAAAGAAAGTTAGTGGAACTTGAGATTAATAAAAAGTATGAAATATTAAAAGTAATTGAAAATGGAGAAAGCCAGAGAAAATTAGCTGGCATATTTGGAATTTCTAAAACTACAGTGTCTAATATAGTTAAAAACAAGGGAAAAATAACAAAAGTACATATTTGAATAGTATTTTCAATTATTGTTTCACTTTTAATAATGTTAAAAAGTGAAAGTGGAGCTGAACAGAAAGAGTAAGGGTGAATTCCTCAAAAAATGAATACATGGTGCAAGAAATGACAAAAAAAAAAAAAATTACCGCCCTTGATAAGTTGACCACCTGTCTAAGTTGACCGCCAAAGTACTGCACCGCGAGTGGTCAACTTACACAGTTTCACTGTATATATTTTCTCTTTTGGGTGAAAAAATGTATTGCTCAAGCATTTTTTTTTTTTTTTTAAAGTTGTCTCTTTGCGAATGTAAATTTCGTGAAAACTGTTTTGAGATCACGACAGCACAAAGGTTTCGCTTTTGACGAATATATTTTTTTTTGGCGGTTTTTGTGAAAGGTTCGTTGGGTAACTCTAAAACGACGAATAAAATACATGAGATACACACTAAGCAATCGCATTTCAACATTTTTACTGTACACTACACTGCATTTACTTCAGCCAGGTTATTTTCCTTCGGGTATATTTTTAAAACAAAATTTTAAAATCAGGTACGTCGGCAGGCAAAAAGCATACAATTCTCTCGAAAATCTTAGTTATTGCTCTCTCCCGTAGTGTTATGGTTCTTGTCGCAGAATTTGCACGTTTCGGTATTGCAGTTATTATATCTAGATCAGCAGCATAAAATTTAAAGATATCATAGCTGCCAACATGCCAACTTAATCTTACAATTACGCTTTTGTGACATTATAAAGCAAAGTACTAAAATTTAAAGTATTATAATATTTTCAAATCCTTACCTTTACATGACCTGTGCTTTTATAAGCAAAAAATAAATAAATAAATTTAAAAATAAATAAATAAACTTTTATTTCCTTGAACTTATGAAAAGTTGCTGACTTTGCAGCTTTCAAAAATTGTCTATCAAAAACTTGTTCAAAACAATAGTTTTTTTGTAAGTTCTTACAGATTAAAATGTTTTCCATGCTGTAATCCAATAAAGAAGTGCGCAGTTCTCGTACAAATCGTACAAATCTGCCATAACACCGTACAATCGTACAAAACGTCCAAAAATCTTACAATGTACGGCTAAATCGCACAAGTTGGCAGCTATGAGATATTGACCAGATTGCTACTTCAGATTGGCCATCTCCTTCCGGTACCGTAGGGGAGACAGGGGATACTTGATCCCTAGGGATACATGATCCCATAGCCAAAAATGTACCAAAATCATTAAATAGAGATTTGAAACCTGAGAATTATGTTAAAGTTTTACTTGTACATAAAATCTGGCAACACTTTGTTTTTTTCAGCCATTTTGTTTTAGCTCAAGAAATGATTGCCAGAATGTGCCAAGGGAAACTTTTTTTTAGCAAAGCATTCTGAAGTTTACATTATTCAATATTTACAACTTTAAAAAAATACTGAAGTGTAATGTCAAAGTATAAACAGTGTTTCATAATTTAGACACATTTTTAGTAAATTGCTACTGATTGTTAATAATATAAAAAGTATGTTTGTAAAAATCGCATATTAGGGATACTTGATCCCTTCGTTTAAAGGGATACATGATCCCACGGATCAAGTATCCATATGAGAATATAAACACAATAAAAACAATATAACTGTTGTTTACTTAGTTAACATTAACTTTAAACATTCAAAACCATATTCACATGATAAAATTTATCATAGTATGAGTGATACATTTAAATAATCACTACAGTAAATATGCTAAACAATTGAAAGATCAGTTCGCACTAGTAACCCACATAACACCTCAAACATCTAAACATAAACTAACTCTATTGATGAGTTATGTTTTGATCACCCAAATGAGCTTGAACAAAATGAAATAGATGTCAAATCCTTGTTTGAATGGGGGAAAAAAATGATTTTGCTATCGTTAGATTTACATCAAAAAAGTTAGTTGCTCATTATGTAGACCCATTAGCGGATAGAATGATAAGTTGGCTTTCTAGAGTTTGAAATAAGTTTTCGAAAGCTAAAAGATAACATGCTTAATCAATCTATTTCTTCTGAAAAATTAACAAAAGTCGTAAATGAGAAAGAATGCGTTAAGTTGCACACATTCCATATGGGTTGAGCTAAACTTTAAGATCTACAACAAACGAATAGTTCGCATTTGACTTTTCAGGTTTTGAAAATATATGCTAGGCTTTCTATTCTTTTCTATAAGTATGCTGATACTTACCTTTTTCATCCCTCTTTTTTAAAATTAATTCAATTGATAAAACTCTTAATTTTGGGTCATTTTACGGTATTTTTGACATTTATCTAGAGTTACCCTTTTCTGCCATAACTTTTTAATTTACTGTTTGATTTGCAAATTATTTTAATATGAGTTGGTGCGTTGGTAGGAAAAGCTCAAAATAAAATAATATGATAATCAGTAAATTAAAAAGCTATGGCAAAAAAAGATCATGTTACGGACTCGACATAAATGCCAAAAATACCGTGAAATGACTCTTTTACTATTGCAAGACAAGAAGCAAATAAGTTGATTTTTGTATTTGTCGTTCTTTTCCTTTTTTTATTTGTTGCAATTTGAATTTCCTTACGCTAATTAAAAAAAAATGTTAGTTTTATTTAGGAAATATACTGTTCACAACTGTATTAGAGAATAAGCTACTGATCAAAAGCATCAAAAGTTCATTTAAGTTGTATACCTTTTTTTTACAAATGTCCTACTGGAATTTAAAACAATGTTATTTTGTGTTCACTTTATTATAATTCAATGAAAAAATTAGAACTAGTATTATTTTTTTAGAAACATTATGTAGAAAACTACAATCCATAAATAAAGCTGATCTAACGAAATGTCTATGTATTTTCTCAGTGAAATCAAGTATCCCCCATGAAGGGATCATGTATCCCTTGATGTGGGGATACAGGGTCCCTTTATTAAGTTATTGAAAAAAATTATTTTACCAAAACTATCTGTTTAGTTTCAACTAAAAAAAATATTGTCAGATAGAGGAAAAAATTATCTTTCTTCACGTACTTTTTTTTGAAAAATTCTGATAATTTGCAGCCCAGAAAAAAATTGAAAACTAAAGTGGTGATCAAGTATCCTCAGTCTCCCCTACAGTACAGCACACATGACTTTTACTTCGCTGCGACGAGCATGCCGCTACTGGAGAAGCACATTTACAGGCAGGCTCCGCACGGAACAGATAGTGCAGTGGTTCTCAACCTTTTAAAAGCTATTACCCATATAGCTGGCAATATATTAGAAATTACACATCCCCCCCCCCAAAAAAAAATAGTTTTAATGTTAATTTCAATCATTCGGGTAAAGAAAGCACCTGTTGATTAGTAATTTGTCAAAAAAAAAAAAAAAAAAAATCAAGTTTTAGTCAATGAGACGGTTGATTTTATAATGTTGACAACAATTTGTTTAATAATCGTTGTTTCGGTCAGCGCAAATCGTAAGATGAGCTCCAAGTGAATTATATATTTTTTTTATCAATCACTAATTAATAACGAATAGGTAGATTTGATATACATCAGTTTGAATAGCTTCGTTTTGTGACCGAAAAATGACACACAAAAATGACACTTAACCCCTCGGAAAATCCCACTTTACCCGGCCCTAAAGTATACGATTTCAGGGCCCCCAAAAATTAGAGACCATATAGAAAATTGTACGATTTTACTTTATTCCTTATGATGTTGAAAATAAAGCGTGATGGATAAAGTGGAAAGCAATGCTTTTTACAGGATGTTAATTGGCTGCTTTTAACATCAAAGCAGTCGTTTTTTATGATTTAGCATTTCGTTTGGATAGTTTACACCCTCAGAGTTCCAGAGTCTCTAACATATGCAATGACAAAAACGGTGTGAGGTTGCAGCTCTAAAGCACTTTCTTCGATTGTACTGTTCAGGGGGCTCCACAGATGTGCTGGGTTAACCGACCTAAAATTTCTAAATCGGGCCTTGTACATATCTATATCCACCTTACTTTGAAATTAGTATAAATGTCATAAAAAATTTCCAATGCTGTTTCCACTAAACTATTAAAAGTTACCGTTAAGCCCATGATGCTGCGATATGGAAAATATCTATTCTGAAAGAACAGTACCCTCTATAAACAAACGTGCTGAATATTAACCGCGCCATTAATCAGCATGTCGTCGCCTCCGAGCAACATTAAGATATATATCAGCCCAGGAATAGCAATAAGATATCCTACTGATGCTTTGAGTGAATGATGCGGCAACGAACATCAAATAAATGAAAAGAGATCAAAGGAGCATCAAATGTTTCTCGTTAGATGAGAAAAATTAGGAACCGAAAACAATTCTCGAACGACATACGTTTCCGGGGACAAACGAGACAATGACAGATGGGGACAATATCTGACGACAGATTGCAGACCTCCCCTGACAACGAGGGACCTTTAATGAGGTCGAAAGGGGCAACACGAAGGGGAAGAGGGGTGTCGTGCCCTCGCGAAACGATGCGTGGGAGTTTGAAGAGACTTGAAACATGCTCGGCGAATGGAGACGAATTACTTAATGCCTGTGTGAAAGTGATTTAATCGAAATTGAAACCAGACGACCTGAATTGAGCCGATTACACCTTTTGCGATGCTTTGGATAAAAACATTTTTTGCAGTGTCTTTGATAATTATACACTCTTTTCAACGCTTTGGATACCTTTTGCTATTTTTGAATGATTACAACTATTGCAACGGTTTGGATGAGTTCACCTCTTGCGATGGTTTGGATGAATACACCTCTTTAGACAGGGACGGATTTATAATATCGCTAATGCTGCAGAGGGTTTGTAACCGTGATGACGAAAATTAGTCTCTCTAAATAAATGTTAAAAACAATGAGCTAGACTTATTCTCGTCGTCATGGTAATCTGAAAAAATCAAAGCAACATCAACGACGGTAAGCGATCGCAATAAGTAATCAACTGCCCCCCTCCCCCACCAAAAAAAAAAAAAAAAAAAAAAAAAAACTGACAAGTTTTAAACGAATAATTTTCATAATTCTAATAATTGTTTATAAATTCTCTAAACAAGCGTTTTTGAGAAGCGGGTATTATTTAATATTCGCTTCTCAAAAACGCTTATTTTAATAATAGACAAAGGGGGCCCTAAATTTTTTTTAAACCTGCCGCTGGTTTTGGATGCATCAGACACAGACCTACCTCATTATTATGAACTGAAATTTGAATTTTGTGGAAAAAAAAGGAAAAAGGGGAGTAGAATAACTTTTAAAAAATTCTAAATTGTAAAATTAATGCAAAATCCTTGCAACACAATTGTAAACCAAATCCTAAAATCAAATAACAATTTCCATTATATTCGTTCCGACAAAGGAGCACGATTCTATTTCTCATGTTGCTTCACTATTTATGTGCGAGTAAAAACATAAAACCTTTTAGTTAGGATAAACGTATTAGAGCATTTTTCACCAAACGCCTGAAAAAATCTAGAAAAACATAATTATTTTCTTTTAAAAATACGTCAGTTTTTAATTTTTGGTACAAAACAAATACAGTACTGCACAGTGAAAATATTAATAAAGACAATTTTCTTTCTATTTATTTATTTATTTATTTTTCAGACTTTCATTAAAAATGAAAGGCTGAAAAATAAATAAATAGAAGAAAGAAATATGTTTACGTTAAAAACAAATAATAAACGATTGTTTTTACTTTGTACTAAGCTATAATAACTGGAGTGCTTAGTTAGTATAAGAACCAGCGGCCTACGAGTTTAAGTGGACGTAACAACCCTGCAGGGCAACTTAGAAGAGAACTTCTAATGAAAACGTTCAGTTGAAAAAAAAAAAAAAATGCAAGTTAACTATATGGTGAAATCATGTATTGCACATTCTATTTCAATTGGATGAGTTCAGGAAATCGTGTAACAATATCTCAAGTCAGACATTTTAAGTGATTCAATTAAGAATATTTATTCTTCAGTTACATTCGTTTCGAGGCATTTGCTAAAAATTCGACACCAAAGTTACACGGGAAGCTTTCCCCTTTTCGTGATATTTTTATTCGTAAACTCAACAGCGTTTTTTGCACTTAAAATGAAACGCTAGTGAATAAAAATTTCGGCCCATTGCTGAAAGCAAAATTTCTTCCAGGGATGTTAATGTAAGTTATACGCGGTTCAAACATCACGACGGACTGTTAAAATATTATGAGGTTTCAAAACCCCGCGCCGATTTCAGTCCGGCGGGATGTCGGGATTGTGAGGAGTCAGTCCCGCGGGATTTACTTTATTCTTCGAAAAATAGAAAAAGTGGTGGTTTTTAGGAAGGACTGCTTTTGTTATTTGAATTAATCGAATTAGTAGCTTTTTTTGAATTCCGTACACCAATTGAAGAGAACTACAAAGTCCAATTCCAATTAGTAATTATTGTTTGGTACGCAAAAGTGTGCCTTAAAAAGGTCCAATGCATCTTAACTAAGCACCGCTAGTACAGGATGAGAAAGGATTTTTGCTCAAAAAATAATGAGCTTGACGAAAACATGTGCTGTGCCTTCACTTTTGCAAAAGATCCCCATTATCTTCATCATCTTCTGAAATAGAATTTTCTAATCTTATACTTCGTTTTTTCCCCAAGATCTGCAAATTTCGGATAAAAGCGATGGCTATGTATGTTTTGCTGTATCCAATTTAACTTGCATTAAGGTTACTATTGTTGTTTCATAAACGTTGGTCATTGAATCAGATCGTAGGCTCATAGTATAAGTTTTTCGATAATTCTACTAGTTTTACCTCTCACTTTAAAGAGACATTCAAAAACTTGAGGAGCTTAACTGACTGCACTATCATGCGAGTCATCCTACGTTTCATCCAAGTTTCTGTCGCCTCTTTTAGAGCCGTGCCGAATATATAAATGATGGCAGGTTTTACATTGCTTTCTTCTTTGAAGAAAAATATTGTGCACTTTAAGTTAATGGTTTTGAGTGCATTCCTTAAGCATACAGAAGTTCTCCAATATTGGATTGAGGCTACCCCAGCGGGTTTTGCAATCTCTCTATTTTTTCTAAAGCGTAATTTTCTGGAATTTAAATTTAAGTGATGGTTTTCGAAAATCCATCCAAATGTTTTCAAATTAAACGCATTTTCTCAATTTCTGAACTTATGAAAACTAAATCCTCCGAATGAGAATACCGATTCAATATCAGAAAAATTAATTCAATTTTTATTGTGTTCTTAAATGGTAAATGCACCTTTTATCATATGAGACACAAAGTTTTTCTTGCTTTTCTAGCAGATATAAGAAGAAAGTTCTTCAAACTTCAGATGATGCTTGTGAAATAAGTCATATTATGAGCGGCAAAAGTTGGAAAACGTTTACATGTCAAAAAATTGCGGGATTGAAAATCTGGCGGTATTTGGCTCTCAATTCGCGGGATTAATTCCGCTAAATATCATACGGGAGCCCGCGGCATCCGGGATCGGGATTTTGGGATTGGAAATCCTAGATAATATATACTCAAATTAGGTCATGCAGATTCAGTGAGAACCCTCACAAATTTACTTTTCGATATTTTCATCCAAAAAACGTTTTTATGGCAACTGTGAATAACTTTTCGTTGAAACAAGGCTTTCGGAAGTACAAACGAAATGCTGGCAGTGGGTAAAAAAAAAAAAAAGCTTTTACGCGAAAATTTCAGCTTTAAATCGACGTTTTGCTGTTGTCATGCCATAATTTCTACCCATTATGAAGATACTAGAAAATCGCCCGTCAAGGTATGACGGGTGAAAATTGCTTCTACATTTGAACAACGCTATTGCCTGTTCGGTGATATTTTGATAGTTGAAATTGTAACCCTAAACTTCAGTATAGCGTTCATTGTTGACCATTTTTTCGTTTCTTCATTCCCCTGAAATGCCACAGCCTTACCAGTAAAACAAATAAGTTACAGGATCAAGTTCAGCATTGTTACAATAAAGCACTCCAGCATGTCAAACATTGCCAAAACATATTATCAAATTATCATGCCGTGGCGATAGTTTCATTGTTGAAACACGCGCGTTACTCGATCATCGGCTATTATACATAAGAGGATAGGGTGCTATTACCTTGAGAGGTGGGATTTCTGTATTAACATATAAGACATTACAAGAAAGATTGGCGGCATAAAGAGAAGAAATAATAAACACTGTTCTGGAAGGAATCAAGCCCACGATCACCGGCATTCGAAATGAAGCTTCCACTTCAGAGCCACGAAGGACCTAATCGACTTTTTTGGCAGAGTAATGATAACTTGTAAAATAGGTCATGACCTCCATGATTCTCGCCCTGAATGCAATATCTAGAATAATCACGCCGTATCTTCGAGATTTCACTCTCAGAGTAATCAGTATTTTGCCTACACAATTCAGATTTCAAGAACGTTAATAGATGCTTTCTTTTTTAAACATATTTTTTGTAATGAAAAACAGTAGTCGAGAAAAAAAAAGACATTCATAACACATACTATCAGTCTGACCAGTAGCGCAAGGAGGGGGGGGGGGAGTTAAAACACCCCCAGAGGCATTGCTTTTAACATAAATGCGTATTCTAATACAGTAATTAAACATATAATAGGACATTTTTGATAAAAAAAAACCCAGAAGGTATTTTTGAACCCCCCCCCAGAAAGTATTTTGATCAAAAAAAACTCCAAAAAGTATTTTGATCAAAAAAGCCCCTTCAGAAGGTATTTTTGATCAAAAAACCAACTCCAGAAGGCATTTTTGATCAAAAAATCCTCTTCAGAAGGTTTTTCTGGCTGCGCTAGTGAGTCTAACTAATGAAATTAATGCCTTCACACAACACTAAATAGTTAAATTTTCTATTAACCATGCAGAACACATAACAATACCAATAACACACAGATCCCTTTATTCTGTTACGTTGAAAAAACTTCTGCAGAAATTGTCAATGCATACGCAAGGAGATTTTTAATAGTTTAATAGTTTTTAACCCAGAAAGTTTAATCAATACGTAAGAGAGGAAGCCACGAGATACCCTCGTACTCATAATACTGGAACAAGGACAGTTCTTCCATTTGTCTTGCTCAAAATTTGTGGTATATGCACAGCCAAGCAGGACGCCAACGGATGAATATTTGAAAGAACTCGGTTACTTTACCGAGGGAGGACATGGGAAAGGGGAGGGGGGGGGGGGGAGTATAAGGTACATCGAGGGCGGGCATGAGTCAAATGGGGCGCGAGAGTGATGCCGTGATAGATGAGACGAAAGGAGCAGACGAGGTAAAAAGTCAACTGAGGGTAGATCTTTTATTTTGGCGTAGTAGCAGAGCACATCTGATCACGATAAATCTCACTCACTTACGGGCAAATTAAAACCGTCCATGTAACACATCAGAACAACGGGCGAAATTCGATGCTAATGAAATTAACAAAGTAAATACAACGCAGAAACGGTAGTGGTCAACTTCTACAGCGATCAAATTGAAGTTTTTGTTTTAAAATTTGGGAGGTTTCCTATTAAAATGTAAGTAGAGAATTCTACAGACACAAACATAGTGCAGTATATCGTCGCCTCAGAGCAACAGTAGGATATCTTAGTGTTGTTCCTGGGATTAGATGTCTTAGTGTTGCTCTGAGGCGACGATGTATTCGCAGTATAAACTGCATGCACGTATTTTGGATGTAAGTAATCTCATTTCCAGTGAAGGGATGTAAATAACTTAAAAAAAAAAAAAATCTAGCTCCATCTTGCAAGCGTTAAAAAATATATTTGAAAGAGAGAGAGAGAGAGAAAGGGGGGTACACAAATTTAAATGTTTTGAAAAACTGATTGGGAAAATTATTTTCATTTTTTCGGCGGACTTTTCTCCGGTACTGAATCTGAGACCAGCTTCTGATAAATGAAAAAAAAAAAAAAAAAAAAAAAAAATGAAAAAAAAAAAAAAAAAAAAAAAATGAGAATTATATCCCTATGAAGTTTCTTTTGCAACATTTAACATAATTTTCCTGATTTTGGAAGAAAAAAAATAATAAGAAAACAGTTACACTTGAACCCAAATAGAAGTTAAAACTAATAATTTTGCATTTCCAATTTATTTTTTTGAAAAATACTTTACGTGAAGGATAATTAAAACGGTCAAATCATCAAAATACTAATGAACTTTAAAACAATATCATAAAGGGACGGGGTCCTTTGGTTTTAGTTAGTTTGAAAGAAAGAGGTCGTACTGTACATTCCATTTCTATCAAAATTAAACATTTAAGACATTAAAATCGGAACTGGAATGAGGATTTTTACTGGCAACGGCAACGGAATCTTCCCATCACTTCCCATGTTAATAATAGAACAAATATGTTTGTAAAAATCGCATATTAGGGATATTTGATCCCTTCGTTTAGAGCAGCGACTCCCAAAATATGTTCCGCGGAACCCTTGGGTTCCGCCGAAGGATGAGAAGGGTTCCGCCACGAGTCGCATAAATTTATTATTTTCCACAGTAATTTTAGAAAAAGAAACTTTCAGGGATAAAAAAGGGTTGCTCTAAATTGAAATAGTAAGTGTCATTGCATCATCGTTATGGCAGTATAAAAAACGCAACATTTGATTTAGTTCTTGATGAAGCTTCAGAAATAGTTACTTTTTTCAAGTCTTATGCCTCCAAATAATACTATTAAGCAAGATATATGAAGGAGAAATCATCACAAATCCATACTTTTCCGTACGAAATATGCTGGCTATCTAAAACAAACACTTTTGAAAGAGTGTATAAACTTACAGATGAACTGAAGGTTTTTCAGCTGAAGCAAAAGACAACTATATTTTTCGCCGTTTTCAATGTTTTTCATGATGTCAGTTGATATATATAATCAGGAGGAAAATCACTGTCGATGCACCTCCCTGCCTTGAGCTATCAGTCGATGCCAAAGTCAACTCAAAACTAATCCACAAATGTTTCAGTTGAGGTTCCCTTTTACTTCTGTTTTTGTTTGAATTCTTACATTATTTTTCGAGAAAAAAGCAATATTTTTGTTCTGACACCCCTTGAATGAAGGCAAAACCGTATCAGCTTCTCTCCCATTATGGTACATATGAGCACCAATTTTTATGATAATTCTTGTATTACTGCTTTGAATAAAGCAGTCAGACTAATAGCGGAAATCATTCAGATGTGCTACCTTCTGAAGAGATTGGCGCCAAAACTAATAATTACCAGTTCACACGGGAGTGTATATGTATACCAAGTTTTGTTCAAGTCTATGCATTACGTTTTGAATTAGAACGCCTACAATTAATCAGTCAAATACAAGTAAACAGAATCAGATGGACAGATAGTTTGCAAAATGATCAAAACATGTTCAGCGTTCAACACATATCTGAAAACGAGTTAGTCTTAAAATACGAAAATTTTCACTTGATTAATTGTTCCTTCTATGTAGAAGAAAGCACTCGAATGATTTTTCATAATTATCATTTAACTCCTAGATCGTTAACATTTTGTCTTTAAGTCATAAACAATGATGGGGTTCCTTGAGGTAAAAGCAAAGCACTAAGGATTCCGCGGCCTAAAAAGTTTGGGAACCGCTGGTTTAGAGGGATACATGATTCCAGGGATCAACTATCCATATGGCAATATTAACACAATGAAAACAATATAAATGTTGTTTACTTAGATGACATTAACTTTAAACATTCAAAACTATGTTAACATAATAAAATTTATCATAGTTTGAGTGATAGATTTAAACAATCACTACTGTAAATATGCTAAACAATTGAAAGATCAGTTCGAACTTGTAACCCACATAACACCTCAAACATTTAAACTAACTCTACTGATAAATTATGCTCTGATCAGCCATAACTAGCCAGATAACTAGAAAGTCGCCCGTCAAAGTATGACGGGTGAAGTTAGCTTCTACATTTTAACGAAACAATTGCCTATTCGGTGATATTTTGATAGCTGAAGTTTTAAACCTAATTCCAGTGGATGAACCCTAAACTCAAGCAGTAGTTGACCCCTTTTTCGTTTCTTCATTCTCCTGAAATGTCAAGTTTTACCAGTAAAACAGTTAAGATATAAGATGCAGTTCAACCCCGTCAGTCTAAAGCCTTTTCCTGCATATCAAACATTACTAAAAAATAGTATCAAATTATCATGCCGTGGCGCGAATTTCATTGTTGATGACGTCAGGAGCGTTACTCGATCATCCGCATTTTTATGACACAAATTAAATTTAAAAAAAAACCCAGGAAGAATGATACCGGTAATTAAAGGAACTTTGGTGAAATAGTTACTTAAAAAAATTTTTGGAAAAAAATAGAACCGACTTCAAAATTGCTCTAAAAAGGGAAAAATAATTTTATTCTTTAAACACCATCGATAATACTTTTAAACATAATTTTTGAAGTTGGCGCAAAAACAAAAAGTAAAATCCAGTGTAACCATGCTTCGTTCATATTTTTTTCAGAAAATCATCCAAAGTTAGAAACGAAACATTTATATCGTTACCCAAAGATGCTGTTATCAATGCATAATGTATGTGGTAGAAAAGGAACTAGGCCTGGTAAAATTTATAGTTGTAGTTGAATTATGGCGGTGAATGATCTGTTCTATCGTTTTTGCGCCAACTTCAAAAATTATGTTTAAAAGTATTATCGATGGTGTTTAAAGAATAAAATTATTTTTCCCTTTTTAGAGCAATTTTGAAGTCGGTTCTATTTTTTTCCAAAAATTTTTTTTTCATCCTTTTTAGTGTAAATGTATATATTTCTGTAAAAGTAAGAAGTTACCAGTATGAAACTTTACCCTTTTTTTTTTCCTAAAAATGCTACATTAAAAAAAAAAAAAAAAAAAAAAACTATAAGCACATCTTAAACTTTAAGCGATTGACACTAAAAATGTATCTTTACCACTTGAGAAAATGCCGGAATTTTCCAGAATCGGAAAGACACAGAAATCAGTAGAACATTCGAGAAAATACGAGAAACAGTAGAAACGGAATCTTAGTAAAATTCACTTCGTCCTAGTCGGAATTTGAACCCGGGTTGCTCGCGTAGAAGGCGAGAATTCTACCACTGAGCCACCGTTATACACGGAAGGTAAGCGTGAACTTCGTTACAATATTTAATCATTTAATAGGGAAATTGCATGAAATGTATGGTTTTTTGCCCATAACTTTTTTTCTAAAGGACAAATATGGTCAAACAAAGTAATGGGACCTAAGTTGAGCCATCCCCTATCCATTAAAGAAAGAATCATCAAAATCGGTTCACTAGTTGAGACGCTGTGAGTGGACAAACAAAAAAAAAAACATACATACGGTATGAATTGATAACCGCCTCCTTTTTGAAGTCGGTTAAAAATTAAAGGGTTTTTGCTTGATAGCAGAAGGAATTTTAATTTCTGTTATTTTCAAAATGTTAACCAACTGAGGTTGAACAAATTTATATTCATCAGCGCGCTCATTAAAAAAAATAAATAAAAAAAAAATTAAAAAAAATTAAAAAAAAAAAAATTTAAAACACGAATTGATTACACAGAGCGATGTATGACATTATTACGAAAAAAATCAGTTTTCATCCTTTGTGACGTCACACGAGGACATACAGTGGCTCCCAAAAGTGTTCGTATACTTTGAAATTTTTTAGTAAAACCAAAATAACTCGAAACTGAATTCGAATATGAAGTCCAATATTTTTTCACATCATTCCTATGTCATTCTAAATACAACCCATTGATTTTTTTCAAATTATTGACGGATCTTCGTTTTGAAATGGGTCAGAAAACGAAGAGACAGAGAAATACCACGCTACAAAAGTCATCGTACACTCAAATATTTTCGAATAAATTCATGATTAAAATTATCATATGCCGTTTTATTAATATTTTTACATTGTGTTGACCCTCATAAGTCATTTGGTTTCAATTTTTTGTTTATTTATTCTTTAATATTGTGCTTTTCATTGTAAAATGGCTGGTATTCGTAAAAAACCACAAACACCATTCGAAATTTGAATTTTTTTCCTACAGTAGTGGTAAATTGGTTTGAAATGTCTCTAAATTAGTTAATTTATTTGTTTGTATAGTAAAGTGCTTGATAAAATGCTTTAAAGAAAGGAATCGGACCGAAAACAAGGTAAGAAAAGGTCAACCGGCAAAGTTGACAAAACGTGGTCGGAGATTTAAAGTTAAAAAAAAAAGTTTGAAAAAAAAATAGAACCGACTTCAAAATTGCTCTAAAAAGTGAAAAATAATTTTATTCTTTAAACACCATCGATAATGCTTTTAAACATAATTTTTGAAGTTGGTGCAAAAACAAAACGTAAAACCCAGTGTAACCATGCTTTGTTCATATTTTTTTTCAGAAAAGCATCCAAAGTTACGAACGAAACATTTATAACGCTATTCAAATATGCTGTCATCAATGCATAATGTATGTGATAGTGAAGAAACTGGTCCTGGTTAAATTTATAGTTGTATTTGAGTTATGGCTGTGAATGATTTTATCTATCGTTTTTGCGCCAACTTCAAAAATTATGTTTAAAAGCATTATCGATGGTGTTTAAAGAATAAAATTATTTTTCACTTTTTAGAGCAATTTTGAAGTCGGTTCAATTTTTTCTTCAAAATTTTTTTATTTCATTCTTTTTAGTGTAAATGTAGGTATTTCAGAAATAATAAGAACTTACCATCACGAAACTTCACATTTGTTTCTTAAAAATGCTCCATACTAAAAAAAAAAAAAAAAAAACTATTGACACGCGTTAAACTTTAAGCGATTGGCACTAAAAACTTTTCTTTGTTCCTCTCTGGAAATCATGCGTAGTTAATTTAATTATAACCATTTAAGTATTACGTTTTTCCTAACTAATTTACATTCCACAGCATCTAAGTTGCTCATGATGCAATCCTGTATTTTCTTACTTAGCCCCGATCATCTGTTATCGCCATAGATGATAACGATAAAAATACTACAGAGTAGTTGAGTCAAACCTAATGGTAGCATTGTGAAGGCTAAGCAGATCCTAATCACTGCATCACCTCGCTTCCAGGTTAGGTTTACCCCTACTATGGAGCAATAGCACTGAAGAAAGGAAGATTTTGATAATTCACATAGGGTTACTATAAATCAGCAGGGTTACTAAAATAAAATTATTTACGCCAAAAATGAGACGACAGCGCCAGATTCCCCATTATCGAAATATCCCTTGAAGAAATTTGATGCTTGCTTCAGAGAAGCCTTCATTCAAAATTATCATTACAATTACTATTAATGTTACTGTTATAGGGCACCAAAGTTTTATAACAATGAGTTTCCTATTGTCGTGTAGATGAAGACAGCGAAGACAACGTGAAAGCCAAATGAAGCGAATACTCGTTAGTCTCAACTCGAGATCTTTATTCAGAACCACGAATGAACGTTACATCTCCTTATATACAACTTGAGAAAGTGCTGGAACTTTCCAGACTTGGAAAGATACAAAAATTAATAGAAGATTCGAGAAAATACGGGAAACAGTAGAAACGAAATTTTAGTAAAATTCACTTTGTCCTAGTCGGGATTTGAACCCGGGTCGCTCGTGTGGGAGGCGAGAATTCTACCACTGAGCCACCGTTATCCACGGATGAATAGTGCGAACTTCGCTACAAAATCATTTAATAGGGAAATTGCATAAAATTTACTGTTTTTTGCCCATAACTTTTTTTCTAAAGAACAAATATGGTCAAACAAAGTAATGGGACCTAAGTTGAGCCATCCCCTATCCATTAAAAAAAGAATCATCAAAATTGGTTAACTAGGTGAGACGCTATGAGTGGACAAACAAAAAAAAAACATACATACGGTATGAATTGATAACCGCCTCCTTTTTGAAGTCGGTTAAAAAATTATGAAAAATACACATTTGAGTGCTGTAAAAGTTTCTGCAGAGTTAAATGAAACATTTTACATCTAATTTTCACCTAAAATTTGTCGCCAAGTTTTCTGATTAGCTGGATTAAATGGGACCTCTTCCCGCAGAAATTTTCTTGGTCGTGCGAAAAACAGAAAGCTTACGCTTTTTGTCGCAAAATCAATGATAAATAAGCAAAAAACGTTTTAGAATCACGTCTTACTTACAAATAACATATACAGATAATTCAACATTTTTGGTTAAATTGTTGTATAACTGTCAGTAGAAGAAAAAATTAGGAACTTAATCTTAAGAACTTAGTTGGATCAGTTAATCAGGACGGTAGAGGTGTTCTAGTGTGAGGGTGCATATCAGCATTGGAACTTGGTAGTTTGTAGTGTTTTGATGAAATAATGAATCATGCTGTTCCTTTAAATATTTTAAAAACCAATTTTGAACTCTTGGTCAAAAATTTGGTTATTGGAAACAACTTTGTTTTTTTATCAAGATAACGATAAGAGACACACGGTTTTCAACGTTTGCGTCTAGTGCCTCGAAAATTGTCCTAAAGTTAAGAAAATACCCCCTAAATCTCCAGATTTTAACTTAATGTAACGTATTTAGAGATATCTGGAGGCTAGATTACGAAAATAGGGCTTTAAAACGAAAATAAAGCTAGAAACAGTAAGATTCGAAATGTGGTTAAACACTTACTCAGAAATTACGCAAAAAAGAAAGAAAAAGAATGAAATTTATTCCCAGACGTTTAAAAGGTGTTATGAATACTGTATGATATTCTACTAACTAATAACTTAATCAAAAGTTAGATTATTCAATAGAATATAGACATTTTATAAAGTGTACGAAGACTTTTGTGAGATAAAATTTCCGGCACTTTTTAGTATTTGATATTTTTTAAAAATAAGTTTTAATATTTTTTAAAAACTTTTCATGTGGTTCTGTTAAAAACTGATCATAGAACTTATAATTAAATACCTATTCCGAAATATTAATTCTAAATAACGGATCGGGGCCTATTTCGTTGAAAGTCGTAGGTGTACGAAGACTTTTGGGAGCCACTGTATCTCGCTTTGGAACACCGGGAATTAAAGAAAATAATCAAATATTAAAGGCTGGGAAAGTAAGTATTTTCTGTCTTTACGTCATTATTATTATTTTTATTGTTGTTATTATTATTATTGCTTATTCTATTACATTCAAGAACTGAAAATGTAATTTTTAACTGAAAAAATAGCAGCATTCATCTCAACAATGTTTTATATATATACGAGCATACTCAATAAAATCATTTAGGCTCGTTGAACTCACTTCGCTTTGATTCAATCAGCCACTCCATGACATGCTTCAATTTGAAGTCTGCGGGAAGTAGCATTTATCTTTATTGTGTTAAGCATTTTATTTTTCACTAGCAGTATCCACAAAAGCGATGCCCGTGCTAAAAATTTAATGAAAGTCCGTTCAATAAAAAAAAAAAAAATTGACGCCCTCTCCCCCTCTGATGTGAAATGATCATTTCTTTGTATAAAATGCGTACACACCTTTACAAAAAAAAAAAAAAGTCTTTGAAATATAAAAATAATTCCGCAACTCTATTGTTTATTGCTAAACTCGCCCAGCTACCACGCTATCATAATCCATCCGTCTAACGAAAAAAAAAAAAAAAAAACATCCCGTGGAACATTCAAAAATCATCGTCAGAAAAAAAGAAGAAAATGTCATACATTTCACTCGAATAAAAAACAAATCAAAAGTTTCTTTTCTTTCAAAACAAATTGCCAAGCAATGAATTACATTTACGGTAGTTTTAAAACAATAATAATAGACTGAACTGCTCAGCGCCTAACGCGCCAAGCGACCACGCTACCGGAACCCAGCCCTTTTGCGAGTGAAGCGGATGTTTTTTCTTTGGCAATAATAAATGTTTCGCCAAACAAACTTGTGTCAAGTGACTAATTTTCAACAATCAGGCTTAAATTAAAAAAAAAAAAAAAAAAAAACACCACGCAAAATTATTCTTCCAAACAATGACAACAGATATTAAAATATTTTTAAGAAATTAAAATGCGAAAGATAGATTTTAAAAGCGCAACTATGGAAACACGAAATAAAATAAGTTTAAGAAATCATAAATGCAAAATACGAAAAGAAACAATGGATTCAAAAAGCGTAACGGTAGAAACGCGAAAATAAAATTTCCTTCACTTTTAATTGATAGATTTAATGAAGAAAGTAGTGCCTAAATTTTAGCTAAGTCTAAAAAAGTTTGAGCAAAAAACGCCAATTACTCCCGCCGTAATTAAGTTAGAGCATCGAAACAAATTGTTTAGAATGCAGAAAATTCTACCCTTTTCAACAATGTATAATATTAATATGTGCAAGTAATTTTTCACTCCCATATTCGGGAATTTATCTGAACTTTGGTCCTAAATTGAAATAAAAAAAAGAACTATTTATCGGATGTTTTCGAATTATAGCCTATGTCAAGTAAGAAAGCACCTTTCACATAGTGAAGGAATTTTTCAAATAGGTGCAGTGGTTCCGGAGATTACCTCGAACATAAACACACAAACATCCGCCCTCTCTCTTTATAATATTAGTATAGATAAGTAACCGATCAAAAGCATCATAAATTCATGAAAGTTGTGTACATTTTTTTTACAAATGTCTAGTGAAATTTGAAACTTTGTTATTTTGTGTTCACCTTATTATAATCTAATAAAGAAAATTAGAAATTGTGTTTTTTTTTAGAAACTTTATGTAGAAAACTAAAATTTATAAATAAATTGCAGATGTAATAAATAGTCTATGTATTTTCTCAGTGGGATCAAGTATCCCCCCATGAAGGGATCATGCATTCTTTGATGAGGGGATACATGATCCCTTTATGAAATTAAAAAAAAAAAAAATATTTTATCAAAACTATCTGTTTCATTTCAACTAAAAAAATACTGTCAGATAGAGGAAAAAATTACCTTCGTTAACTGGTGGAAACAAAGATATTAATTACAAAAATTTGAAAATAAAATCCAAACAAAGAAACACCTTTCAACAATACAGTAATAAAATTCTTAAGTATGAAAGAATAAAATGCAATATAGCGATCGCAATAATAATAATAACAATAATACGGATAAAATAATAATAATAATTATAGGAATAAAATTCATAGTTTGGTGCAATAAAACCATTTTTGTTAAAGATGTGTTTTGTCAAAAACGAAAACATTCCTTCGAGAGCATCCATTTATCATTTGAAAATACTAACACTTTCAGTTCCTGTGCCATAAACTATGATACAAAAGCAGAGCAAATAATATTTTAGTTTTAGTTAAAAATAATCAGTAGCTGACATGCATTCTAGCATAAACAGGGGCAGATGTTTGAATATGAAAAAAAAAAAAAAGACTGAAAATTCAGAACTGAAATAAACTAAATAAATAACGAAATAAGTAAACTAAAGGTTTTGTATTGTGTTATGTATTTTTAGCATTCAACAGAAATTTTTGTTTCAGGCAAGTCATTTATGGGGGTCAATGGAGTCAATTTCTCCCCTCCATGGCTTTGGAAAATTATTGCTTAACTATACAAGTTTGTACGGTTTTTGTTGTTTCGAGACACAATTTGCATTTATCCTTCGCTAGCCACCCGCGGGGGAAAATAAAATAACGGGCCAATTTTAATTTTAATCAAGCAATAAAAACGAATGCTGTTTTATTGGTTTGATGATTTTTTACCTCCTTCTTGTTTCAAAATTTTTGTCACAGTAAAAAGAAAGGGAAAAATCCATGGTAGTTTCTTCCAATCCTCACCATACAACAAAAATATTCATTCGGAAATTGTTCACGAAATTGAGAGTGAGGGGGAGCACCTGCCATCAAATGCCTCCATATATCTCTTTTTTCCCCTCCCTTTGATCAGGCGCCCTGAGTACAATAACTTACAGTAGATACGCCGCATCGGTATAATTGCCGCACCCCGAAAAGCGTGTCAAAAAATGTTAAATGTTCAGAAATGCCGCATTGCCATAAACGCAGCACATAAAAATGATGAGCAGCTCCTCGATATTGATGATATATTAGAGTAGAAAATACCCATTAAAAAAGGGGGGGGGAAATACAGTACATATTTGTTTGTGGCTCTATCCCCCAACTTTTAAAAAAGTAATGAAATAAAAACGGAATCTTGCATTTGAATTGATTTCTGATTTTTCTCCAAAAACGTTTTACCCATCTAGGTTTTGCCTTTTTTCTTTCTTTTTTTTTTTTTGCAAATACACTCTTTGCAAGGAAAGAAAATGAAATTTTATAAATTTTATAATCATGTTAACGGGTAAATAATATATAATTGCATCAGAATGTGCTAGTATCTATTTCTTTATTGTTTCGTTAAAACAGTAGAAATGAAGTCGGGGCGATAAAAATAAAAGTCGATCATAAACGTCGCAACGGCAAAAAAGTTACACACGAAAATTCAACTTTTAAACACTCAAACGCCGCGGCGTTCCTTCCAGAAATTACTAGTCAGTCAATGAAAAGCTCAGCATCCGCTTGTTTCTTTTGCTTTTCAAAATTGAAATATGCAGAGAATTATCGGTGCGGCATTGTAAAAACAAGAATCAATGCACAATTAGAAGTGCTACTCTCTTAAAAAATTCCAGCGATTTTAACTCAGACTGAGCAAATTTTCACTCCTTTCCAGTGTCGAAAACGCACTTTTCTTATAGGAGTGAATTTCATTCCTTTTGCGGAGCGGTTATTTTCACTCCTTTTGGATAAGCTAATTTCACTCCCTTTTGATAAGTGTTTTTCATTCTTTTTAAGACTAAATTAATATCCTAAATGAGTGGTTGCTTTCCGTTTTGGAAAGCCGCTATCTCACTCTTTTTACTTCCTTTTACAAAAAAGGAAGTATTGTATTCGCGAAAAAATTTTCACTCAAAAATCGCCCTTAATTTCCATTTTGCTCACCCCCAAATGAATGTTGAGTTTTTTTTTTCGATTCGACCACATGCGGAAAAGTGCCTAAGAATATATAGACACGCGAAATATCCATTTTGACCATCACCGAGGTAATTACAACGACTTTTCTCGTGACGTCTGTATGTATGTGCGTATGTGTGTATGTGCGTATGTATCTCGCATAACTCAAAAATGGTATGTCCTAGAAAGTTGAAATTTGGTACATAGACTCGTAGTGGGGTCTAGTTGTGCACCTCCTATTTTGGTTGCATTCGGGTGTTTCTAAAGGGGTCTTTTGCACCTTTTTGGGGGGAAATCATTGTTAATTTCGATGCAAACTCAAGTGGTGTTATAATTTGGCGGTCACTTGGCGATATATCGCCAGTCTTTTGGTTGCCAAGTTTTGTCGCCAACTTGGCGAAAAATTTGGCGGATTTTTTTTTTTTTTTAAATCTGCTTTCAATGTGGCCATTGCTAGTGATATTTAAAGAGTTAGAGAGAGAATCCCATTAAAATTGCAATAATAGGGAAATAGCATTAAATTGGTGTAAAAGGAAGTCATGTGATGCACACATCAGCTCGTTTTAGAATAAAATAGGTAAAATCATTTCACTCTCCTTTGGTGAAATTGTTTTTTAAACGTGTTTTCATGTGCTTATGCTGTGTATTTGAATTTAAAACTGTTTTTAAAACTTATTTCATTTGAAAAAAAAATTAGTTTTTCAATTTAAAAAAAGAAAAAAAAAAAAAAAAAAAAAAAACAAAAAAAAATGTTTTTAGTGTTTCAGAAGAGGATGCACAAGAACTGTATGGTAAGTACGAAGAATTTTCTTTTTTATTAAAACTTTAACTGGTAATATTTCTTGAACTACTCGTATATCGTTACAAATCACCCACGTGCAATATTACGTACATTTCCGAATCTAAAGATTGAAATAAAACTAAAAAACCCACACAGTTCCAAATAAAAATATTTAAAATTTTGAAACTCTATATTGATATTCTCGGTGTGCCTCTTAACATTAATAATGTTTTAAAAGTTACATCAGTTCAAATTAGTTTAAAAAGTCACTCATAAATTGTGGCAAGATACGTTTGAATTCAATTTTGTTTCTTCGAGGCCATTCATTAATTACGTAAGGACAATTTTGGCAATTTTTGACCTTCCCTTCCCCCTATGTAAGGGTATGTAAGACTCCCCCCCCCCCCATCTTACGTAAGATTCTTTTTTTTCTTCACAATAATAGCAAATATTACATCACTGGGATTGTTCTTAAATTAACTATCATTTTTTTTTTAATTTTTTCAAAAACATTTTTGAGTAAAGAAATGTTTACTGTAAGGAATCTAGACCGAATGTTTTTCGACAAATAATTTTTGTATAAGATGCGACAATAATTAAAAATAACACATGCAAAACACAGTGCGATTCTTTTATTATATTTTACACGTTTCATTCTTTGAAACACAAGTAAAAAACAGCTCATCCTATAATACATACTTTTACCTTCCTGAAGCAAATGAAATATAATATTTGCCAAACCACTTGACCGCGGATTTCTAATATAAAATATCGGCTTGGAAAATATCACCGTAAGAATGGATCCACCAACCCCCCTCTCCAAGCAAGGGTATGTAGAGAACTCCCCCCCCCCTCAGGACCCTGAATTAATGAATGACCCGTTACACATATGAATGAGTGTATTATACAAAGTTTATGATACTCTTTAAAGTTTATTATACACAAAAACAATGTTTGATTAATTTAAAATATACGCAGTGGTTGGAGCTCCGACCATCATGAGCGGATTCGGTATCCGACCTATAGATTTGCGCATGGTCGGGTCTGTAACACCTACCTAAAATATATATACAGTACACACACACCAAAGATGGTAACGACTGTTTCAAATGTCATATTTTTTATTCGATGACCGAAATAAAATTGTTGATAACAGTTTCATTAATTTGGAAGAAAAAGTTACAAAAAGTTCGCCGTAACATTGCACGTGGGTGATTTGTAACGATATAGCAGTTCAAGAAATATTAACAGTTACAAGTTTCAATAAAAAAGAAAATTCTTCGCACTTACCATTCAGTTTTTGTGCATTTCTTCAGAATCCTCATTCGGCAACAAATAGTGTTTTAATTCATTAAATGAAGACATTCAGATAGCGACATCCACTTCGTATTCGCGACCAACGTTAGTTAAGCCTAACGTGGAGGTATAGAAGATTCTATATAAACAAAATCACGTGACAGAATCGAACCAATGAAAATGCTTTTGAGTCCTTTTTTTAAAGAATGTTTTTATTTTTCGCTCTTCAAAAGAGTGTTTCCGAATTTCACGCCAATAAGGAAAAGTTTTAGTCTTGGTTTTTTTCGTAAAGCGTCTTTTTTCGATAAAGCTAACACTCAGAAAGAATGAATGCACCCGCAATAGATTTCACTCTTTTTAAGAGTTATTTTTTCGTTCTTTTGAATTAAGAGTGATATACTAAAGAAAGAAAAGTAGGGGGAAAAAAAAAGAAGAAAAAGTAGGAAAATAAGGAAAGAGCTCTAAAACGTAGGAAAAATAAGAACTCTTCAGGGTCTGCAACAGTGAATTATCAGTTTCGTGGTGAATTTTGGTTAATCTATACATTAAATACAACAGAAAATATATATGTGTATATGCTCCTCATACGAATCCATAGTTTACGCCGGACCTCGACCAAACTTGGCAGGGGGGGTACTTGGGCACCAGAGGGAAAACGTGGGAGGGGGGAGGTGAACACTAAAAAACTACAGAACCGTTCAAATTTTAATTTTAGGACCTAAAATAATTATCCGATTGTCTCGATTTCAGTCTCATTCGAAAGCCCCCGAAAAGCCCGTAAAGCAGATTTACTACTTTCGAGTTTTAAAATCAAGGCTGTAAAACCAAGGCTACTAAGGCTGTAAAACCGGCTACCAAGGCTGTAAAATCATCAGGAGAAAAGTTATAAGTATTTTTAAGGGCTGGAACATCAGTATTTAATCGTAAATTTACTGTCTGCCGTGAGCTTAGTTTTTAATTAGCGTGAATAAAGTCATTGAGAAGAAGTATCTGATGCCATTTTTTAATCGACTGTGAACAAATAAAATTCTTGCTTTTGTTTTGAGGCTTTCCCTGTAATAGGAGGATTTAAATGTTTTCTTTTTTGGTTAGATGCACGCAGATTTTTCTTTTTTCCCCCCTAAACACCCATTACTTGATGTGACTTTTATTTTCGAGGTAGACCGTGCAAAGTCGGGCGACGCAGCTAGTATTTAAATAAACGAATAGTTAACTCGAATGCAATTAATGAGAGGCATCGGTGGAGGGGGGGGAGGCAAGAAAACACGAGATACGTTATGTAATTTCTACGCATGCAGAAAAGACTGCAAATGCCCGAGGGAGCAAAACTACGATGAAGAGGTAAAAAAAGAAAAAAAAAAAGGAAAGAACATTCCAGGACAAGCAGCTTGCAAGGCAAGAGCTGTCTGTCAAGCAGTATGATGGATGTACAAATTTGTCAACCGTCGAAAACATGGTGCAGGAACTTGGATATCCTTTCAGTGCAGCGTCGGTGCATCGTTAATGGCATTCTGGTTAACACTGAAACTGGTTGCAATTCGATCTCGAGAATACCTATTCTGAGCTACAAATGACACCAATGTTTTTTTTTTTTTTTTTTGCCTGCCGTTCAAGAATAGAAAGTTAAAAAAGAAGAAAAAAAAAAAAGACAATCCGGTATTTAGAAACTCAGTCAAGCAAAGAATTCGGCTTAAAAACTGAAATTCCCTATGCCGTCGAGCTCAGAAATGAGTAATTAGCGACTATAATTTTCAATACGATCCGTTTTGAGAGACCAGTGGTGTTCAACCTCAGGCTCTCGGGCCAAATGCGGCCCGCGAAGCTGATCCATGTGGCCCGGTGTTAAGATAAATATTACGAATCGAAAACTATATTCTGGAACCCTCTAAAACAACAGATCATCTTCATTTGGCATCAGGAACGATTGTTGAAAACTTGGAGCCGAATATTCAGAAATGGGATTTTAAAAAACAGATGGAAACTTCGTATTAAGAAACTAAGCATGCAGTATTGATGACAACAATTCTTAGTTTGTAATTTTCTTTCCTTTTCAGTAGTTGCCCATTTTCCGTGGCGCAGCCACGGGAGGGGTTTTTAGGTCCCCTCCCAGAAATTCTAACAAATTCATTTTTCTCTTACAAAAAAAAAAAAAAAAATAACATTTTCTAAACGGAATAAATTTTAGCAGAATAGCTTACTGCACTCGGGAAGCAATTATAAATTACTTTCCAATACACTCAAGTAATATTTTGCGATAAAAGAATCCCAACTGGTATAACTAGAGGGTTAAAATGGTCTTAATAAAACTCGAAACCGGACCATGGTCGCTCAGCTTTTCTAGTGCTTCACGAAGTCATCCTCGGATGACTTTTCATCCAAAATCTCACACTTCTTTGCTTTGAAAAAAGGGGTTCCTTACAACACCGAAACACGTGTCTGCAGTAATTTGCAATTTTTGTGCATTTAAAAGTTAGTAATTCATTCATTTAATTTTCAAGCACAAAGGTATTTATTCGTTGCTTACTTCCCAATGTGATGGATGTCGAAATTACTGATTTAATGGTGTAGTTTTTATCATCAATGTATTTTCATGAACATAACAATAATTCCCCTCCGCCCCCCTCCTTCTTGTTTATGATATTTTTTGTTCAATTACAAAACATCGAACTCAAAACACCAAAGGTTTAAAAACATCGAAACTTATGTCGCACCCCCCTGCACAGTAGGACCCTTGTCCTCGCCCAAGAAATCCTTGAAATAACGCGCCTGTGAAAAATGAAGGATGTAAAACCACAACAATAGTTCCTTCAGAAGTAAAGGAACTAACGAGTATTAGTAAGAAATTAGGTGATTGAATTACCCGAAAACGAGATTTGCCACATCGCCTAAAGCAGCATTTGAGTAAATTAAACGAAAACTTTGATGGACAAAATTTTTAATTCACAAAGAAAACACTCGCCTACACCAAGGGCGGATTCAGAGGAAGGTCAAAGGGTCAGCTGATCCCCCTGTGACAAGAATGTTTTTATGACTAGGTATTATTACAACTTTTTATATCCGAAAATGTAATGGAATTAATGTTAATTTTTTTGCCTAGTTCTGTAAGGTATTTCTTCTCAGCACGTCAAAATTCAAAGGATTGACTGGATTCGTTTACTGGGCTATTGCTATTTTGAGTTTTTTGTTCATTTTCAAAATATCTAATGAGTTAAACGTTTTTTCAGAGCACTCTTCCACCTCAAACATTATGTGTGAATTTGTGTATTGTTTATGCTTATCCTAGATTTTATAACTTTCATCTCATAGATTCAAAGCGTACGGTAACGTGACTAGCCTGTCTGCCAAAAGAATTATGACTTTTGATAAAATTTTAAAGAATAAGATCCATGGTGCAGGCGGCGCCATAAAAACATTAGAGGAGAGGGGATAGTTAGAAAAGGTTTTGATGTCATTCGGGTGGAGGGGGGGGGGGGAGCTCGCCTTTGTGAGTATGAGCTTTACTGATATTTTTTTACGTAGGCTGGCCATTGAAACTTGACACCCCCCTAGAAAAATTCTGGACCCAACCCTGGCCTACACCAAAATGAGAGCATAATGCTCTGTTTGAGTAGACACAGTTCAAGCAATATCGTCTAAGCAGCAAAACAAATTTCTGTTTCAAATTTACCGATTTGACGATAGAAATTATGTACCAAAGAAGTCAACTTTATTTTAAGTTTTTGAAATAGGATTTTTCAGAAATTAATAACCCTTATATTCCATTGTTGAAAATCGATCCGTGATCTCACTAAATCATGTTAAATCAGTCGAAAAGGGGGAGCGGTGAAGAGGGGAGCAATCGTTAAAGAGAGAATAACTGAAAAGGGTTTGGGAAACAATCGAAACGTCAACGCCCCCTGAGCTGGTTTTGAAGTAAAACGGTCTTTTCGAAAAAAAAAAAAAAAAAAAAAATCCATTTGAATTCCGATTAAATTCAGGTGGTTTCTCACTATCATGCCGTGTACTAGCCTGTACAATCAAACAGGTGAGTTGACCTGTTTGATTGTACAGACAAATCTTCAACAGTACAGGCGATCTTCAATTCATTATAATTATCCCGTACGTTTTTTTTATAGTGATGATATAGTAATAGTGTGGATAGGCGAGACCCTTCCCTCAAAGTGAAGATGGGTAGAGAGAGTATGTGGCGAAGGCCTCGATGTGGCAGCCCTTTCTCACGCCAGCATGAAAGTGGTTTTTACCACGTGACATGCAACCACCGCGGAGTTGCTTAGAATATGCTTCTACGAGGGAGAGCTGTTGTTTTAAAACAAAATGGTCACTAAGTGTTCTGCATTTGGATGTAAGGAAAAATCGGTCCAAGGGAGGACCAATAATATTCCCATTCCATTAGTAAGGTTTTACTTTAATAATATTTCAGTTATTTGTAAATTTATTGGTTTTATAGCTAAAAACAGAGTTAGAAAGCTATTTATCGCTTTTTTAGCGAAAAACATTTTATATTACCGAAACTAACAACTTGAACTGAGAGTTTGCGCAGTCATCTTTTATCTCATAAAATACTTAATATAGATGTTCGTATCTTTACAGATAACCTGTGACCTCATTAAGTTTTTTTCCATAAAGCTAATTGAGGCAGTGAGAAGCAAAGGTATGTAATGGTAAAATTGAAAGTTTGGAGATAACCAGTACAAATAGAAGGGAAACCTCTCGTCTGTTTTGGGGCAAGCGATAGAATTCGTAGCCCTGGTAGGTAATGCTGTACAGTGTGATTTATAAAAAAAAATGAATGAAAGCCTACCTACGATGTTATCATTAAACGCATTTTACTCAAGACTTGAAAATTTCCACTTACATCTCTTTGCTTTTCACTGTCTCAAAATTCAGGTTGGGATTTCTTTCTCACTTGAATTAAGCTTCATACTAATATTATACCGTCGGATGAATGCTATGAATGCTATTCGTAGGGAAATACAATTCAGTTTTTTCCATATTGCTTCGACGACAGCTCAACAAATTAATGTTTTTCCATAATTTTTGAGCATTTAAATACGTGATTTAAATGGTATCAAACTATCATTTCTAAAGTTTAGATGCATTTTCGTCTTTTTTCGAACAAAAACTCTCAGCAAAAGTAAAACATTATGTTTTTCCCAAATTTTCAGTAACCGAGTTGTAGTACTCATCCGATGATATGACCAAATATCATAATAAATGTTATAGACTAGACACAAATTTGTATACTAAATATATGTTTTAAGTAACTTAATTTTGGATTTTTTTTAAAACTAAATGCATGTTTATGAAGCTTTTTAAACGAAAGTAGGGTATTTCGGATAATAAAAGGTAAACACTTGTGTTAAAACAAAAAAGTGAATGCTGTCCTCTTTCCGCTATCGCTGGTAGAAATATGTCAGGATTTTTAACGGTGTGTATTGGGAGGGGGGGGGGGGCGGCGCAGGAAATTTGTTCTAAATAAAATTTAGATAGTAAATATCGCAATCGTGTGTTTTATTTTAAATGAAATACTCTCTCAATATTCTATTGTATTATTTGCATAAGACATTATGAATACTTTCTGGTAAATTCATATGCATTCATTGCAATTTTTTGAAATTTTTAGAAACTAATTTGGAACAAGTGGAAAATTTCTTTCCCTATTTGCCGTTCCTGCATTATGCCAGTGTAGCAGACTGTGTTTATACGTTGAAGGCCAGTCATTAATTATGTAAGGATGATTTTGGCAATTTTTGACCTCCCTCCATGTAAGGGTACGTTAGATTTTTCAAATCCTTCCCCTGGTTCTTATGTAAGATTCTATTTCGATTTTCAAAACAAAAAAAATGTTGTTAGAAAAGGATCAGTAACACTGAAACTTCCTGGTTGACGTTCTTCAAAGATTTTTATTTTTTCAAATATATTATATGATGCGATATTAATTAAAAATAAAACATACCATACATGGTGCAATTCTATTATAATATTTCACACTATTCATTCTTTATAAAACAAGTAAAAAACAGCTCAAACTAATACGTTTTTTCCTTCCATACGCAAATGAATTAAGATCCCTGCAAACCAATTGATCGCCCGATTTCTAATGTAAAATATCGGTTTGGAAAATATTACGTATGAATGGGTTTGCTACCCCCCCCCCAAAAAGGGTATGTAGAGATTTTTCTAATCCCCCATCCCTCGGGACCCTTACGTAATTAATGAATGGCCCCTTGCAAGTACTCTTAAAAAAAAAAAAAGGTTTCAAGAAGCGGAAAGATTAAAATTTGCTACCTATCGCATGCAAACACTCGCCAATAAATTTAGGGCGCCAAGGAGCAAGAAGCTGGATGCTCCCCACACGACGCGTGCTAGCAGCAGCTTCCTCCCGATTTCAAAATGGAATGCAGTCTCTACTCATCTTCACTCTGAGACCCTTTCCCGATGAAAAGTCATGCGAAGCATTTCCTTAGCCGGCAAATTTTGTCTGGCGATTCGGAAAATTAGGCAAATGATCATCAATGGGCGAAATTTGGAGTTCCATTCAGCAAACTGAGAATTTCCGTCCAACCAAAATTTTAAATTCGGGGCGCCCCTGAGAGCTGGTTTTGAAATACAACGGGTATTTGGCAACTGTTTTTGACATGGTTGAGAGGGATTCGTTTCAAAGCTCTTTGTGGCGTGGTAGTTTTGACCAAGAAGTATCAAATTATGAAAGAAAACAAAATGCTTGAAAGTTCGTGGAGTCAGCTGGTTTTGACACTAAATGTCTGATTTATGTAATGTTTAGAAAGTAAACACGTAATGGAAAAGAAAAAAAAAAACTTTCGAAACTTTTTATTTGTGTCTTTCTAAATATTTATCCCTAAGTCAACTGCTCAATTATGAGAAATCTATGCCCGAATTCAGGAACGATCGACTGAAAGGTAACTTCTGGAGAAAAAAGGTCTTTTTCGGGCGTTGCGCATTGTCCACTGTATAGGCGGCTACGAAACAGTCAAGGACAATCACTCATTCGGCGAAGAGGCCCGAGAGGATGTGTACACAGACAGAATGAATGACTGCAGCCTGGAAAATGATGAACTCGGCCGTTGGGGGGAAGGAAGGCGACTATTTATCAGGGTGTCAAGTAGGTTGCTCCTCACGTGCTACCGGAGATCGTCCCCACACCCTCTTTGCATTCCACGGAACTCGAGAGTCTGGAGAAGGGGGCGGCGCGGAGAGGGACGGACCAATTATTTCAGCTGTCGCGAGCGTGTCATGAGACGGGCCAAACACATTTGCCAACTGTCCCGAGTTGATCCCAATCCCTACCAGCAATCGGATTCAAGCTGGATGAAGATCCTCAAATCTCGTCGCCCGCCGTGCAAAGATTTCGCGATTAGAAGGACATGCTCTCAGTTGAGTACGCATGACGCGGCCGACACAAGCACTTCAAGCCTGCTGTAGGTTCCTACGGGAAATGATTCTATACTTTGAGCCAAGATTCTATGTTAACAAGATTGGGGAAAATTTCGACTACGGCGATAAAACAGCAATACCACGGAAATGCTCTCACGTGTGTTTTGTTGTATGAGACGATGGTCAATTCGTTACGATTAAATGAACAGCGATAGAGAATACAGCAATTTTTCCTTTGGTATAGTGTACAAATAAATGGCAAAGATTGTTAAAATGGAAACTTATGCAACAGAGTATGTGCTAAGATGAGATACACAGTAGTCTCCATCTCCAAGCATGCTTGTTGTTCACACAAAAGTGTCTAAAAATCGCTTTCCGCAAACTTAACGAGTGAATAAAAATAATCTTTTGAGAAAACCAATAATCAAATCCGTTGGGCGCTTCAAAAGAAAAAATAAAATAAATAAGTTGTAATAAAAAATAGACAATAAAAATAAAATAAATAAATAAAAATAATAATTGCAATAACAAAATCAAAACTAGTTTAGTCTTACTAGAAAATCACCCGTCAAGGTATGACGGGTGAAACTTGTTTCTACATTTGAACGAAGCCATTGCCTGTTCGGTGATATTTTGATACTTGAAATTTCAACCCTAACTCCAGTGAATTAACCCTAAATTCCAGTAGATAGCGTTCATTGTTGACTCCTTTTTCATTTCTTCCTTCTCCTAAAATTAAGTCTTACCAGTAAAGCAGTTAAGTGACCGTATTCAGTTCAGCCTTGCCAAAATAATGCATTTTCCTGCATGTCAAACATTACCAAAAAATATTATCAAATTATTATGCTATGGTAGGCGTTACATTGTTGATGACGTCAGAGCGTTACTCGAGCAGTGAATTCACTATTATACAAATGAGAATTTCTTAAGCATTGCTTAAGACAGTGCAATCAAGTGCTCAAGTAATTTATTCATTTTAAAATGTCAACGATTTAAACATTAATGAAATCAATTCATGTAATATGATCGTAATTCGTAAGCAAAGTCGAAGAAATAACAAAGACTTAAGAAAAAGTAAACACGCGTTGTCTTGAGGTCTCAGCGAGTACTGTTTGACATTTTAAACCGCAACCTTCCTCAAATTTGCGCATGCGTTAGGTCGCTTCTGATTTTATCAAAATAGGGGAGATATTGATAAGAAAGACAACGAATGTGAGGGGGATTTTTTTTTTTTTTTTTTGTTTTGCTTTCCGTTGGATTTGTTTATTAGAAATGTTGGTTGGAGTTGAGGCTTTTTTTTTTTTTTTTAGCAGAAATGCTACCATAGTGCACTCTCTTCAACAAGCTGTCACGCCTTTTTAAAATAGAACCGTTCAACGGTGCTAGTCGCGGCTTTCAAGATCAGACAGTATTCTATTCAAATTTGACAAAACACTGGCCTGCTTGTTTGTTTATTTCCGGATATGTGGTTCGGGTTGAACACACTTTGCATACTGAACGTCGAATCTTGGTTTAGCTTCCAATTTTTCTCAATATTGCTTTTATAGAATTCAGACATGCATAATGCTCTTATACATTAGATTGTTTCTGGGATAAAGGAAAGTGCTAATATCGGGTAAAGTTGTAGCATTTTTAATCCTTATATACACAATTTTAAAAAACTTTAAAATATGTTCTTTGGCTTTGAAGCTTTCTATAAATCATGAGAGAAATACTTAAAAAAATCATAGCTTAATTTAGGGATGATTTATGGTTAAACAACAACTTGTCAACATCGGGCTTTACCCGGAAAAAAAAAAATTACCAGCATATGTCCGAAAACGTTGATAAAAATTGTAAAAATGCCATATTTTTTAAGTAGTAGTCAAATTTATTCGTCATAGAATTAAAAGAAGTAGACATTTTCAAGTTCACTTAACTATTAAAAAAAAAAAAAAAAGTTCTATACATTTGCAAATTCCGAAAAAAAGAAATAAATTTTTGTTTATCCATCGGATTGGTGCATTTACATGTTTAAAATTGATTTAATAGCACTTTTAGAGAGTATTTTTTTGGCTATTGGCAGCCAGAGTTTCAATTTGTTCTTATAGTATTTTAGAAGACTAAACTGTGTATGTTGCCACGATGCATTTAAAAGTGTTAAGTTGTAATAATTTGACATAGGCATCTAACATTTGTTTTTTCTCCCTCATACAGGAAAATATTGTTATTCCAACCAATTACAGCAATGAAAGAAAATATAATGTGTGTGTGTGGGGGGGGGGGGGGCGGTGCTTAAATTATGAGCCTAGGACTTAATTTTCATGGGAGCTCAGCGTCCCGTTCTGGCACTTCGGTTTAAATACATGATGGTAATGTTTCAGCAAAACTTTTTAAAGTTGTTTTTTTCTCTTTTACGCGGAAGCAGAATATTCTTGCTATTTTTGAAAAACAAATACTATTTTCCCCAAGCAATGACACATATAAAGTCCCAACCATAAAATTTTTCCGCGTTGCCCCCCCCCCCTCTCCTCCAACAGATAAAAAGGTCTTTCGCTTGTTTAACAATTTGTACGTATTTTCTGTTTGTACACACTATTCACTAGAAATACTTACTTCAGTTCAAAGATTTACCGATACATTTTTTGTTGTTGACCTGAAATCTGTACATCGTGAGTATTTTGATACATTGAAAACATGTTGTTCCAACCAACCTCTTCCTCTTTTTTTTTTTTTTTTTTTTGTGCTCATTTCGTGGAAAATAACCATCACACAGAACACAAAGTTCACGTTTCCAGAACTCACTTTCACAGCGAAAACTCATGTCAGACCTCTCAACAAGACGCGCCCGCCAACATACCTGCACTCCCCATTGAAAACAAAATTCGTACACTTGGCGTGTTTTTAAATTCATTCCCCACACCCAACGCAATCAGTCACTTGGAGTTTGTTAGCGCACGTGGAAGGGGAGGGGAAAAAAAGCAGGCTTTTGCCGCGTAGCACACTAAAAATATCGGAGAGCTTACGAAAACAAGCAACTAGGAATGCGGATACTGAGCTCTCGACACCCCCTCAAATGGTAACGCCCCTGCCGTAAAAGGGGCGTATGATGAGAGGGAAGTTTCCGGATACAGGGAAAGTAAACAATCCAAAGAAAATGAGGGATAAACAAAGGATAATATTAATGGAGATTCTTACGCAATGAATAACTAAGGAAGGGAGAGTTTAAAAAAATGCTTTCCACAATAATCAATCAGTCAAAAGCAGCTCCACATATTGCTTTTAGGGTATAGGACAAAACAAGTCACATTGAGCTTATTGCGAAGCAATTCGACGTAACTGTCGCACGTGACAAGATACTACAGTAGACCCTCGTTTTACGCGGTTTCGATAATACGCGGTTTAAGATTTGACACCTTTATTTTATTTTACGCGGATGATTTTGGTTTTACGGCAATGCAAACAGATAAAATTTTACTCTCTTTAAAAATCCAAACTCCTAAAGATTGCAGAGTACGCGTAATCAACTGCATTTTGGAGTGCTAATAATCGAGCTTGGGCCACAGGAGACATTTTATGCGATTGATTCCAGAGCTCTTTCCAGAAGTAAAGTTATTAAACTCACACAGCTCAGAACTCACTGAAAGAAAGGCTTTTAGGAATGACAAAGGAGGCCAAAACCAACGAGGATACCGACGTTGGTGACGCACAACCAAAAACGTTCACATTGAAAATTTTGAACCATTTCTAGACAGTAGAAATAATCTTTCTGATTTGTTAGTGAAGAAAGATTCTGTAATGGAAATGACACAAGTGATCATGGATGCGTTAATGCTCTGCAAAGAATTATAGAGAAAAGAATTTTAATGACCGCCAAAAGACTATCATAGCCAGCTCCTCTTTACAAACAGTACACGAAATTAATTTATGTTTTCTTTATACATGTTGCGAATAGAAGTCGATATAAGTACACAGTAAACTACAAGTAGTCATCACTTTGGATTTAGAATGAAGTATTTTGTTATCTACGGAACCAAACCCCCATTTTAACACTAGTATTAGGTCTCAATTTACGCGGCATTTCCGTAAACCCCCGCGTAAAACGAGGGTCTACTGTATTTGCCATTTTAATATACTTGCTCTGTCTGGGGTGAGCAGGACAAGCTTTTTAGCTGTTGCCAAAGACTAGATATAAAGTTAGTTCTTAATTGTTCATAGACCAATTTTTCATAGAACTCACAGTTTATGGTGTACCAAAGATATCGATCACATTTCCTTCTAATTTACGACTTTATTTCAACAAAGTGTGCCTAACTCCAGATTAGCCATTAACTGCTCTGACTTTCCATACAGATATAGGATAACATCTACAGGTATCAAACTGCTGATGCATTCTTGTAGATATAGATAGATAAATACACAAATATTTAAACACTTACTCACTGTCTGTCTTTCACGAGAAAAGCTCCTGCCGTAAAGTTTGAGCCCGTCTACTGCTATAGAAACGCACTTCGTTCATTTTCTACAAGGGTTAGCAGGAGTTTTTTTTTTTTTTTTTTTGGCGCCATTTCGCCACTCGTCTTTTTGTGCAGTCGTACGGGTTTTTCAAATATGAAGCTTCCCTTGGAAAAATGAGACGAGCCTCGTTACTATAGCAATAGACAGGCTCAGATATTTCGGCGTGGGCTTTTCTCGTGATGTACGGAAAGTATATTCTTTCGAGCAAAAAGAGAGAGAGAAAAGAAAAGAAAGAAAATAGCTTCAATACCTAATTTCAATGAGACAAATATTTTATGATACAAAAAATTTAAATTGGAAAAAAAAAAGTGATATTGTTTAGCTGGAACAGACATGTCACAAAATTTCTCCAGTAAAGTATTTTTTAATAGAAAAGAAAAATCGATACCCGATTAAAAATCGCCCTGACTTTTTTCGGTTTTCCAGGTGCCTGAAAAGTTTCTTCCGACTTTCTTGGTTATTCGGGCTTCCCAAGTGGGTATAGCCACCACTGGAGATCACGCAAGAGATCACTGGTAGACACATTGTTTTAAAGACCGACTCATTCTGTGCTTCCCATGAATAAAAATAAAAAAGTCACTTACCGCTGCCAATAAAATCTTTTGCAGTTTTCTTCCGCAGCTCGTCGATGTCTTCTGATTCGGGATTGGCCCACTCAAGGACCAATCTTCGACCAAACAAGTGAGTGCTGTGACAGAGGGCCTCAAAAGCTCGCTACAAAACAAAAAAGAATAAAAATTAAAATAAATAAATAAAATAAAACGAAATCCTTTAAAATAAAAGGTATTCGGAAAAAGAAATTGTACATCACATAACTAAAAAATGATAAACCCTAATAAGGTAAGGGCGCCAAATAAGGCCACTCTCGAGTTCATGGGCTAGTATCTCGCTCATTTATGATTCAGTTGGCTGCAAATTTTGCACATTTATAACACAACCCATTAAAGAAAGAAAGAAAGAAATAACAATAAAGAAATTCCATGAGGAAATATAAGGTTCAATGATGTTTTTCATCAGTTTAAATTAAAAAAAAAAATAAATACAAAAAAATAAATAAAAGGAAGCGATTTGGCGTTTTTTGGAACACGGGTGCCCAACTGGTCACACGGGAGAGTATCAAATGTATACTTGAATAGAGAAACGTTCAGCTTATAATGACTAAGCTGATGTGTTCTAGTTTTATTCAATTGTTAATGCTTTGATCCAAGATTAAGGCAAAATTTATCTTTTATTAATTTTATTAATAAGGCACAGTATATGCATGTTACGCCTTATTAATTGTGCTTTAGTAATTTTTGTAAACAAATTAACAGAACTAATTATCTTCAAGTTTAAAAGCCACCTGTTTAATTTTTTTCTGGGGAATGAGACGAAAAAAATAAACTACTTTTAAATATAAAAAAAACCGCCTTCAAAAAATACCCAGGAACTAAAAAGCAAAAAATAACTGATCACACTTACATTCTATTTCCTACCCAAACATAGAAATGAAATTTATTTTACAATTCCAGTACAAAAATCAACTAGACTAAACACCGAATTATAAAATTAACACTGATTTAAATTCCTTTTCGATGAATTATTTTAAATACCTAACTAATTATATACGATCTCTTAATGTTTAATAACCTTTTGAAGTCGGGGCCTCCTATAAACAACTACCATAACGTAACTGACAACCCACCGAATCCTGACACTAATTCAACTAGACACGAAATTAGTCTTTAAAACTAAACCTAATCAGTTAAAAAAAAAAAAAAAATCGCTTTAAGTTTAAATTTGTAAAATTGTAAATCTTAGAATTGTAATATTGTAATTTATGTTTCGGAATTAGTGGCATGTAACACGTGATAAAAAACGCATGTTTCTTCACATGGCCCCACTATAGATGAAGATTAAAAATTCCACTAGAATGAATTTTATGTTTGCTTCAGGGAATCCTTAATTCAAAATTTTCACTATCATTACTCTTAATAATATATACTTTTAGTACTTTCTTTAACTATAGGTAAAGAAAGTATAAACCTTTGTTTTATGGCCTTTGCTTATCAATGAGTTTTATATTTAATCGTTAGTGAGGGAAATTGCATGAAATTTATTGTTTTACCCTTAACTTTTCCCTAAAGAACAAATAGAGTAAATCAAAGATTTGGAACCTAAGTTAGACCACCCCTAAACAAAACCTCCACTAAACAAAAAAAAAAAAAAAAAAGAAAAAAGGCATATCAACCGGTTCACTAAGTGAGACGATATACAAAGTTAGTAAAATACAAATAGATTTAAATGTGAGTATGATATTTGAAGAGTTCCCTCAATTTCATCAAACCTGAACTTGATTAACATTAGACCGCCGAGGAACTATGCTGTTTCAAACAAAAAAAAAAAAGACTTTTCCTTATCGATACAGGCAGAGGCGTGCACAGAAATTTTGGAGCCCATCACAAATGGCTTTTCCGGGTCCCTCTCCATATTGTTTACCCCTATATTTCACCGTTAGTTACAAAAATATTGGGCCCTCTCCAGACTCGGGCCCGGGCCAACAGGTGTCCCTCCCCCCTCCCTGTGCACGCCCCTGGGTACAGGTGTCTTCGAGTATTTATGGAACATTGTACGAAGAAAAAACAAATCCTTCGTTGAACATATGAAAAAACAAATCTGTCAAACTTCAGAAATCATACACAGTTATAATGTATATTATTAAAGAATATAAATTAAATCGTGGGGGAGGGGTGTTCTGTATCCAATTCCCCCTCAATTGAACAGTAAATATATTTAAAAATTGGAATATTAAATAAATAACTTTATATTTTAGTGAATAAATAAAGTTATTTATTAGTAAAAAAAAATATTAAGGTAATTGATTCAACTATTAAAGTAGCAAAACATATTTAATTTACTATTTTGCTACACAGTAATAAATACATTAGTAACACCTATAATAAACTAGTATGTTGTGCCCATCACGAAACTTTCTTCTATATTTTTCTTCCCTCTATATTCCCTCCCCATGCTTAACGAGGAAGCAATATCCCCAACAAAAACAAAATTACACATGCAAAAACTTGACGACCATCCCAATGTCTGAATTATTGCAAAAGCAAAGCAAAGAGCGAAAATTGAAAGTTATTTTAAAAGCCTTGCTTGAATTAATTACAAATATTTTATTTGTTAACAAACATAAGATGGCAACAGTTAAACATTTTAAATCACTGAGATAATATCGATAATATTTCCGATCATTTCCATACAATTAAAATCACGAGAAGTACGCAGACGACAATCTATTGCGGTTTATCTTTCTTATTGTTGCATTAATAAAGCTATTTTTGTTCGCAAAAAAAAAAAAAAATCAACACCTCTTGGAGCGATTGGCGTCAAAATTGAACCAAAGCCTGTTTACATATGGATTCACATATATTCCAAATTTCAACCAGAACGTAGCATTACTTCTTGAGATAGGGCACTCACAATGGAAAAAAAGAACGGGCGATTGCGCTACCCCCTTTCTGGCTGTTGACACCAAAATAAAATCAGCTCTTATACCCACTAAGGGCTATGTGGTGTATCGAACTAATTGAACTCCGCTACCGTAATCGCAGTGACGTCAGAAGTCACTGACGTCACTGAGGAAAAACATCCTCTCAGGAACGGAGCAGATCGGAACGAACTCCGGAGATGTGCGCATTGGCGGCACACTCTGTCTTGTATATAGTATTATGTATATAGTAAATGTAGCAATTAGAATAGTAAAGTCTAGTATTATAATTCCTGAATGATTAATAATCCATTACATATTACAGCGAGCATAGGTTCCATAAAAATGAGTCATAACAGTGGCGACGAGTGTGTGACGAAACCACTAATGTAGTGCTCTAACAGTGTTCTCGTTTCAAAAAGGATAGGGTAATTACCCGAAGACGGCTCAAGGTAGGAAATTTATATATTTTTGTATTTTGGATTGAAAAATAATGGAGGCCCTGGTTCAGGAACTCATAAAACAAAATGAAGCCCTTGTACAAGCTCTCAAGCTTAAAGTGGATACCCCAAATGAGTCAAAAGTGACAGGGGTCAATTTTGAAAAATATGATGAAATGTCCGAAAATTTTGATTCTTTTATAGAACGTTTCGAGGCATTCTTAGATATTCAAAATGTCCCGAACGAAAAAAGGGCGAAACGCTCAAGGACATATTAAGAGATCATCTCAATCCGAAGCCATTAATTATTCCTAGCCGTCACATATTTTTAAACCGCAAGCAGAACGAGAATGAGCCGATTAACGCCTACATCGCAGAACTTCGCTCATTAGCGATTCCCTGTATGTATAAACCAGATGTCTTAAATATGATGCTTCGAGATGTTTTTGTTAGCGGATTAAGAGATCGAGCAATACTAGATAGATTATTTGAGGAAAATGACCTTGAATTAAATCAAACCTTACAGATTGCTTTAGCGATGGAAAAATCTCATAAATCCACGGCAGAATTAATTGGAAGGCAATCTGGAATTCATAAATATAATGCTGAAATGAAACAGAGCCAATATCGGAAGAAAAAGTGCTCTGAAGATAAAAATAATAGAAAATGCTCTCGATGTAATGGAAAAAATCATTCTACAGATGAATGTAGGTTCAAGACTTACAAATGCAAATTATGCGGCAAAATTGGTCATTTAGGAAAAGCATGTTTTTCTGCCAAAGCAAATAAAGTTAATAAACCTGTTAAGCAAAAACAGGTGGATGTAGAAACTTTTCCTGAAGATGAAGGTACTGATTCCGTGCCTATTTACACAATTCAGTCTGAAGAGTGTACACTGCCTGAACAAGAACCAAGGAAACCTATAATGGTAAAAGTTCAAATCGAAGGCCATTGGGTAAACTTTGAAGCCGATACAGGTGGAGCCGTTTCAATAATGTCGCTGAAGAATTTCCGAAAAATTTCAAATAAGAAAATTCAGCCTACAAAATTAATTTTTAAAACCTACAAAGGGGATAGAATTGTTCCAATGGGTTATGTAACGGTAAATGTTACCTATAACGAGGTTACGTACGCATTAAACTTGTATATCGTTAAGGAAAATTTAGATACAATTTTTGGTCGCGAATGGATGTATAAAATTAAACTAGATTGGAATTCAATAAAAAATTGCAAAGTTGAAACAAATGTTAGTCTTTCTAAATTGTTAGACGAATACAAAGAGTTATTTAGTGATGACTTGGGAGAAATTAAAAATTACGAGTGCAAATTAGAGCTAAAACCTGACGCTAGTCCGGTATTCTGCAGACCTAGACCCATGCCCTTTGCACTGAAAAATAGGGTTGGCGAGGAAATAGATCGCTTAGAACGCGAAAATATTATCGAAAAGGTACATATTTCGGATTGGGCAACACCGATCGCACCGGTGATTAAATCAAATGGTAAAGTTAGGTTGTGTGCAGATTACTCTGTAACATTAAATAAAAATTTAAAAGTGCAACAACACCCACTTCCTAGAATGGAAGATATTTTTGCATCACTGAGTGATGGCAAGGTGTTTTCCAAGGTTGATTTCTCTCAGGCATATTTGCAAATGAAAATGCACCCTGAAAGTCAAAAATTGTTGACAATAAATACACATAAGGGACTCTATCTGTGTAAAAGATTAATGTATGGGGTAAATGCCGCTCCGGCGATCTGGCAGAAATATATTGAAAGTGTTTTTCAGGATTTAAAGGGAGTTGAAGTATTTTTTGACGATGCTAGAATTGCAGCTCCAGACGCTGAAACTCATTTAGTAAGATTAAAAGAATTTTTTGAAAGATGCCGCGCTCATGGATTAAAAATTAACAAAGAAAAAAGTAAATTCTTTCAAAAAGAAATAGAATTTTTAGGGTACAAGATAAACTCTCAAGGACTATCCCAAACATCTGAAAAAGTTAAAGCAATTAAAAATGCCGTGGAACCCAAAAATGTTCATGAAGTTAAATCATTTATGGGGTTGGTAAATTTTTATTCGCGCTTTTCAAAAAAGTTAGCTACACTGGCTTATCCTTTGCATGAGTTAACGAAGAAAGATGTTCCTTGGAAATGGGATAAGAAATGTAAGGAAGCTTTTCAAAGGGTCAAAGACGAAATTTGTTCGGAAAGAATTTTGGCACATTATGACCCGGAACTTCCACTTTTGTTGGCAACTGATGCGTCACCAGTTGGACTGGGAGCAGTATTGTCACATAAATTTCCAGATGGTTCAGAACGACCGCTTGCTTTTGCATCTAAAACTCTTTCTCCGACCGAACAACGGTATTCTCAAATTGACAAAGAAGCCTTAGCTATAGTATGGGCTGTGAAGAAATTTTTTCTCTATGTGAAAAATACCAAGTTTACTCTAATTACAGATCATAAGCCACTACTGGCAATTTTTGGCTCAAAGAAAGGCTTGCCAGTTTTAGCTGCTACACGTCTATTGCATTATGCGTTGACTCTGCAATCGTTTCAATTTGACATTATTTATCGTCAAACTAAGGAACACGGCAATGCAGACTTTCTCTCGCGTTTACCTACGGATTCGGAAAAATTGGCTATACATGATGATATTGATATCTTCCAGTTACATCAAATTGAAACGCTGCCGGTGACAGCGAAAGATTTAGCCAAAGAAACTGAAAGGGATGAAGAACTCACTCCGTTATTACGAATCCTGGAAAGTGGTGGTGAACTGAAGGGAAGGGAGATGGAATACAGCCTGCAAGATGGTTGCATAATGTATGGGCAACGTGTATGCATTCCGAAACTGTATAGAGAAAGAATTTTAAATGAACTGCATCACGGACACTTAGGTGTAGTCAAAATGAAAACAGTCGCGAGATCATACGTATTCTGGCAGGGAATCGACAAGGACATTGAAAGGGTTGCAAAAAACTGTGTAGATTGTGCAGTTAACAAAACTGATCCTCCTAAAGTAAAAGTACACCATTGGGAGTACCCTAGCGCTCCAATGGATAGAATTCATGTTGATTTCGCAGGTCCTATATTTGAACATATGTTTTTAATAATAGTTGATGCACACTCAAAATGGCTAGAAGTATACCCCATGAAAACAAGCACTACTTTCAAAACTGTCGAATGTTTACGTGATTTCTTTGCTCGCTTTGGACTGCCGATCATGTTGGTAAGTGACAATGGTCCACAATTTACGTCACAAGAATTTCAGGCGTTTCTGAAAGTTAATGGCATAAAACACAAACCCACAGCACCGTTCAAACCATCAAGTAACGGTCAGGCCGAAAGGTATGTGTTTACTGTAAAGCAATCTTTGAGAACTATGAAAAATTATCCTGGAACTCTTAGACAAAAGCTGAGTACCTTTCTTATGCAATATAGAAAGGCCCCCAACATGACGACATTACAAAGCCCAGCTATGCTCATGATGAAAAGAGAAATTCGTACAAGGATCGACCTGGTTAGACCAGATCTAAAGAGCAGAGTCGAGGAAAGAGTTCGCAAAGGAACTTATGAATTTTCGAATAGAGGATTCAATGTAGGAGATAAGGTTGCAGTTAGAAACTATCGTCAAGGCGATAGAAAATGGCGATTTGGAACAGTAAAAAGCAAAGACGGCCAACTACATTACACAGTAGATGTGAATGGTCAACTCTGGCGACGTCACATCGACCAGATGCGTGACGGGGGAGACATTGAAGACGTCGACTGGGTGCGCCGACCATCCTTCCGGAAAAGATCCAGTGACGTACGTCCTGAAAGCGGTACAGCCTAAGGCCCCTATAGTGGAGGAGCCGACGCATCCGCCATTTTGGAGCAAACTTGATCCAGTGCTTCGTAGCGTTAGCATTGCTGCCGATGTTTACATTTTCTTAGCATGTGTTAAATTGAGTCAAACGGGTGGTTGTTCGGCTGTTAATTGTGTAAACAGCTCCAAAAAAGTATTTCGGCTCTTCAAATTTCCAGTACATGCAGAAAGAAAAAAGAAATGGATAAATAATGGCACGCGAAGTGACTGGCAGGATAGAAACGACGCCAACTGTGTCCAAAATTTCGCCAATGTTCACCTTCGCTCTCCGACTATCTCGTGCCCTTTTTGGCGAAGGATTGCCAATAAAGGTAGCTTTCCCTGTTGTACGCTTGCTCCAAAATGGCGGATGCGTCGGCCTCTCCAGTTATAGGGGCTCTAGTACAGCCGACAACGACAACAGCAATCTCCAGGGAGACCGGTCCATGCCTTCGGAGATGACTGATGTCCGGCCAGGATCTCCAGCCGCCATACCTATGGCAGTTACCAAGATGCCAGGAGAGCCATCAGCTGCACCTGTTCCACTTAGACGTTCCACCCGCGCGAGAAAAGCACCAGATAGACTGGGCTACTAAAGATTAAAAAGGGAGGAATGTGGTGTATCGAACTAATTGAACTCCGCTACCGTAATCGCAGTGACGTCAGAAGTCACTGACGTCACTGAGGAAAAACATCCTCTCAGGAACGGAGCAGATCGGAACGAACTCCGGAGATGTGCGCATTGGCGGCACACTCTGTCTTGTATATAGTATTATGTATATAGTAAATGTAGCAATTAGAATAGTAAAGTCTAGTATTATAATTCCTGAATGATTAATAATCCATTACATATTACAGCGAGCATAGGTTCCATAAAAATGAGTCATAACAGGCTACATGCCGATAAATTTTTCTTTCATTCCGTTCATTATTTCTTGAGATACAGCAGTCACAATTGACGACAAAAAACGTTCTATAGCTCAACCCCCGTTCTAGTTACTGACACCAAAATTGAATCAGCACCTGTTCCTGTTAATGACAACATATGGACCAAATTTTGTTTAATTCCGCCAGTTACTTCCTGAGGAATAGCAAGCACGCGTAACTCAAAATACGTCCCATTGCTCCACCCCCCTTGGAGGAATTCGCGCCAAAAACCAATGGGCACAAGTTCACATAGGGGCACATATGTGTACTAAATTTCGCTCGATTTCATGCGGTAGTTTTTGCTGTAGAGCGGCCACAAAAAACTGGTCACTCACAGACGTGACACACACACACACACACACACACAGACATTTTCCAAAAATAGTCGAAATGGACTCAGCACACCTCAAAACGTTCGAATCCGTCAAAATTCGAAAATTTGCACGAATCCAATACTTTCTTCTTTATATTAGACTAGTGGCACCCGCACGGCTTCGCCCGTAATAGAAAAATTAAAGGTCTTTTGGTTCGCTTGTATATTTACAAATAATGTATGGTGAATTTTCTCGCCAGTTGGCTTGTACCGACATTACGGTTCCACGTTATGATAATTTCGTATCTCGCCAATTGACTTGTGCCCATGTTACGGTTCCACGTTATGATAATTTCGTAATTTATGATAGTTTTTTTTCTTAAAATTGGAATAAAAAAAGAACCACATCGAATTTTCGAAAAATCGCTTCGAGGTGCACACCCCCATGCTACATACTAACTTTGTGCCAAATTTCATGAAAATCGGCCGAACGGTTTAGGCGCTATGCGCGTCACAGACATCCTACAGACATCCAGACATCCTCCGGACAGAGAGACTTTCTGCTTTATTATTAGTAACTAGTAGTACCCGCACGGCTTCGCCCGTAATAGCAAATTAAAAGGTATTTTGGTTCGCCTGTACATTTACAAATGATGTGTAGTGAATTTTCTCGCCAATTGGCTTGTACCCACGTTACGGTTCCACGTTATGATAATTTCGTATCTCGCCAATTGGCTTGTGCCCATGTTACGGTTCCACGTTATGATAATTTCGTAATTTATTCGTCCATCTTATGATAGTTTTGTTCTTAAAATTGGAATAGAAAAATTACCACATCGAATTTTCGAAAAATCGCTTCGAGGTGCACACCCCCATGCTACATACTAACTTTGTGCCAAATTTCATGAAAATCGGCCGAACGTCTAGGCGCTATGCGCGTCACAGACATCCTACAGACATCCTACAGATATCCTACAGACATCCAGACATCCTCCGGACAGAGAGACTTTCAGCTTTATTATTAGTAAAGAAGATATAGAAGAAAGTAAAAATTACCATGCGGCGCAGCGTTGAGAAAATTAATCATCCATGTACCGCGAGAATTAAATATCGTTCAAAAGAAAGTCAAAAGCTTAGGTGTGAAAATACAACGATCACAGCAACCCCACGTGACCATGACGTATGAAATTTAAAGTTTCTTGGATTTCTCCGGGACCCCTTATATTATCAGATCCAGACCAAATTACAATGGGACCATCTGGAAAGTATACCCTTCCAAAAAAAAAAAAAAAAATTCAAATCGGTTCAGTAGTGTTGGAATAATTCGAAAACACACATAAAAAGCCGCAATACGAAATCATAACCTCCTTTTTTGAAGTCGGTTAAAAATAGTACACAGTTTTTGTTAGATTTAAATTCATAATTTTGTTTTCGATCAGAAGTAAACAAATTTTTGCTTCAATGAGGTATGGTAACTAACTGCTCTATAAAATACTAGCAGTACCCGCACAGCGATGCCCGTGCTAAAAATTTAATAGAAGTCCGTTGAATAAAAAAATTGACGCCCCCTCCCCCTCTGATGTAAAATGATAATTTTTCTTTGTATAAAATGCGAGCACACCATTTCAAAGAAAAAAACTTATTAAAGTTTCTTTGGAATTTAAAATTTTGCGTCAAATCATTAAATTATATTTACAGTTACTTTAAAACTTTATTTAGCGAGTGAAGCGGTTTTTACTGCAATTTAAAATATTTCGCCAAATAAACAAAAAAAGACATCAAATAATATTTTTCAAATGTAAAAATAGTTCCGCAACTCTATTGTTTATCGCCAAACTCGCCCAGCAACCACGCTCTCATAATCCAACCGTTAGATAGTTCCGTTTTTTTCGTTAGAACGAAAAAAAAAAAAAAAAACCCCACCCGGTGGAACATTTAAAAATCATCGTCAGAGATAACGAAGAAAATGTCGTACATTTCACTCGGATAAAAACAAATCAAAAGTTTATTTTCTTCCGAAACAAATCGCCAAAACAATGAATTACATTCACGGTTGCTTTAAAGCAATAATCCTAGACTGAACTGCTCAGCGCCTAACGCGCCAAGCGACCTCACTACCGAAACCAAGACCTTTTGCAAGTGAAGCGGATGTTTTTTCTTTGGCAAAGAAAAATGTAAACTATATCACTCATTATGCCTCATTCATTATGCGTTGGGGGCCTTCATGGCTTTGTGACAGAAACTTCGCTTCAAATGCCGGTAAACGTGGGTTCGATAACCTCGGATGCTCTGAGTGGTGTATTTCCTTTCTTTACGCAGAAAGTCTTTCTCATGTTGTCTTATGTGTGAATAAATTTAAAAGTCCAAAATCTCGAGGCAATGGCCCTCAATCCTTCCATGGTTCTTATCTGGGGGGTTGGCACTATCGTCAATTATGGGCTATAATTGTTTGCTTTTGTCACTATCAGCAAGGCCATGGCCGAAGTACATTAACCCTTGGTCTTTGGCGTCCACAAATTTGGCGACAATTGGGAAAATTGCTAAGACTCCTAGTTTTCAAACTCTTCCCGCTATTTCTACATTGTTTGGGGGAATTATCATAATGTAGATCGTAAAATATACAGAACTGGCGAAAACATTTCCCCATTGCTTATAATTCTGCGGCGCCAAGTTTGTGGACCTTTAAGAAATTAAAATGAAGCGAAGCAAGCTAAAAGACCTAACCATGGCAATGCGAAACAAAACATCAGTAATTTTAATGGAGATTAGATTTATTCGAACTTTATTTTTAACGGCTTGTAACTTTGTTTCCTTTGGAGATAGGTTATTTTTTCGACCATAGGTCGAGATATTTCTGGAGCAAAAAATGTCGGTTTTTCCAACGGTGTCAAAAAGAAAACTGTGGGACGATTCCTTCACTTTTTATTGATAGATTTAATGTAGAAAGTATTGCCAAAATTTCAGCTAAGCCTAAAAAAGTTCGAGATAAAAACGCAAATTGCCCCCGTCGTAATGACGTTAGAGCATTGAAACAAATTGCTTAGAACGCGGAAAATTCTACCCTTTTCAACGATATATAATATTAATATGTGCAAGTAATTTTCCACCCCTTTAATAGCCAATAATAGGCAATTTACGTGAAATTTGCGCCTAAATTTGAATAAAAAAAGAATTAATTATCGGATTTTTTTCGAATTATAGCCTATGTTACTCAGTAAGAAAGCACCTTTCATATAGTGAAAGAATTTTTCAAATAGGTGCAGTGGTTCCGGAGATTACCTCGAACATATAGACACACAAAAATCCACCCTCTCTCTTTATAATATTAGTAAAGATATAAGAATTAATTATTATTATTATTTTTTTTTTTGCTAAATTAAGTAAAGAAAGTGATTGCTCTTAATAAAAATGGTTACTCAGTTCGTTTTTTTGGTGCTGTTTCAATTTGCTCCCAGTATTGTAACAACCAACTCCGGGCGCGTGGCTAAAAGGTACACAGCTCTTTTCTTAGAACTCATTAGACCATGTTTTTCCTAATAGGCATGCACATAAGGTTCTTTTTAAATTAAAACCCTAAATGACTGCTTATTCAAACAAATCTATATTTACCTAAATCAATCAAGTATTCAATGTCAAGTTATTTAAAAAATGTCACAACCAGCCCCAGTCTCCCTTATTGTAAAAATACAATTGAAAAAAAAAAAGAATAAAAAATAAACCGGAAGATACAAAATGCGTTCATGAGCTGTTAGTTTACTTCTGCAATTACGTATCTGCATGTTATTTTTTATTTATTTTGCATTGGTAGGTCAATCCATGTCGCAATATTATTTGCAATATTAAAACCGGCCCATAAGAAAAGAACCTTTAGCTCCTAACAAGGATGGTGAAAAAGCTTAGTGCAGAGAAAAAAGAGATGAGCTTAAATAAGGCAGTGAGAAGCAAAGGGATGTACGTGGCAAAATTAAAAATTTGGATTGCGAATGGAGCTCCAAATTTCGAATGGTGATTTTAAATGAATGCACTGTAAGAACCATGTTTTTATAGCTTAGTAATTGCAAATTAAAATGATATTTATGAACTTGAACCCATTTCTTCATTATGAGAAAAGTAAAAGCGTAAATTTTTTTTCTCTATGGTTCTTTATTTAAGTATATTTCATTAAATAATACTAATTATTTAATCAAAAGTTTTTTTTTACTGTTTTTCGTCCTCTGGAATCCATAAAATCAAGTCAATATGTTAGACGGCGTATTAGGGTATGATATGAGAATGAGGCTTTCGATCTCAGACCCTCCCCTTGCAAAATTCCTGTGTACACTACTGCTCCCCGGTAAGGAAGTTCAGGTCCTCAAAAAAGGTCACGGTATAAAACAAATAATGAACCAATACCGTAAATTAATGAAATAATCAATAAAAAATGTCACAACAGCACTGTTATAACCAGAGGTTCCAGACGAGTGAATATATTCCCCCTAAGGTGAAAGCATGGTGCCCAAGGGTGCAATACTAGCCAGGAAGTAGAGCAGGGGTGCGAAAATAGCAGACAATCGTAGACAGGGGTGCCAAAACAGCAAGCAATCGCAAAATGACTTGCTGGCGCATGCGTTTCCGGCATACATTCACCATTCAACCACTTCAATATGGCGGACGAATGATAGGTTGCATTTATGCGTGGCTTCTATGTCTTTCACATTGAATGAAGTACACTATTGGATTAAATCTCAACTTTTCTAGGATAATTCTTTAAAATAACAAGTAAGTACAGCTTTTGATCACTTTGTAGCATTTAGGGCTTTCAAACATAGTTAAAAGTGCGTTTAATGCTTTTCAGTTACCGTTAGTCCGTTACGATACCGTAGTACCATTAGTGTCTTGAAATTTCCATCATTCAAAACGCTACTAAATATATATATCATTATTTTCTTGAGTAGGGAAGACCGGGGCAAGATGACGAATCTCTTATTAATTCCGTTTTCCTTTAGGTAACGGCATCAACTCGATACGACAGGCTCTTCCATCGGCCGCCCGTTAAGCAATAGTATACACTGAAATCACAATATTTGTATTAGTTCTGAAGCTCTGATTGTTTATGGCTGCCACGTTATAACCTTTATGCATGTGTAAATAAGCTCTGCTACAGATAAGATATATCGTGTTTCTTTAGTATTTATGAGAAACTTAGTTTAAATACTAACTATTTCCATAAATAAATGTCAATTAATCGTCTTCCTTAATGGCAATGAAGATGCATCATTTCAAACAAGCAGGCCGGGGCACGATGATGGATCAAAACACGGGGCAAGATGACGAGCTCTTCAGCTTGCTCTAGGCCAAAGTTTCTACAATTTAGGCCAAACAATCCAGTTGCCAACTTCAAAGTATGGTGTTATAAGCTGTCCTTAATTGTAAAGAGGAGTATTGTGATTCTCCAACAGAAGAATGGATCCAGTACTGTAAATGCCAAGATTGGTGGCAGGAGTAAAATTCCAATAACGAAAATGGCATTTTGATTTTGACATTACACGTTAACTGCACACGTCAACATTACGTTCAATTTTTTACATTACGCTTAATTTTGATAAGTGTAAGATGAAAAACACAGTTATCATTTGTTAAACTACGTAACATAATCAAAAGATTAAATATGTTCAACCTTTTTCAGTGTTGTCATCTTGCCCCAAGGCCAAAGTCATCTTGCCCCAGTACTGGGGCAAGATGACGATTTGTTAAGGTTATGAAAAAATAAAAATATCCTTCTTTTTTTTCATTTGAAAAATTAAATAGTAAAATATTTAATGCTACAAAGGACTACTCTTACAGCTCATGTAAAGTTAATTTTACTATCCTTAAAAATAAATTAATGGACAACAAAAACTGTTAACATAGTCATCTTGCCCCGGTCTGCCGTACTCGATAAGCAACATTCAATCACCAAAATAATAACCGCAATAAGATTCTCAATAATCAACAAGTGAGAACCTAAATAAAAATGATTCTTGTGCTTCGTAGATTACTACACAACAGCGAACGCAAAAAATAAAAAAGAAATCTCTCTCCGTCTAGCTTTTTCTTTTGCTTTTTCGTTCAAGTGTTTGAATCATTTCCTGTTAGCGGTTAATATTTCGATAGCGTTAAGAATTTCTTTAAATTTTTAAACTGTCGAAAAATTTCATGCGCATTTTATTTTATTTTCATTTTGAACGTTTGAGAAACGTATTTGTTTTTCCGTAACTTTAATATCCCAGAATATTTTTGGCTCTTCATGTAAATAATTCATAAGTACCTCTACACTTTACTTTCGGTGCGGTTATTTCTCACAAATGATCATTAACTTAACTATGATTATTCAAATAATTACTCGTCTTTAACTTTAAATATATTTGTGACAACTCTTTGATACCAAATAAAGTCTGTAGATATTTATTCTTTTATTCATTTTTAATATTACTTCGTAAAAAATAAACTCATCAGTACGCAGAATTTTTTCACAAGTTTTTTTTACCGCCCCGATAGTTATTATAATTATTATTATTTATTTTATTTATTTTTAACAAAAGGATAAAAATTTCACAGGTCCGCAATGTTTTTCATTTGCTTTTACCGACCCGTGGGTCAAAAGAGGTTGAGAAACAATGATGTAGAGAACGATCAGATGAATTAAAGTAATGAGCACTTCTTAATTATGTTGAAAACTCTGAAATATGATCTAATGCTGTAATTACAAGTTTTAATCATTTCCAGTACTGAATTCATGCAATGTGAAAAGTGTGCAAAACGTAGACTATCATGAATCAAAACAAAACTATTAAAAAAAAAAAAAATACACACCTGTATTCAAAAACGCACACAATACGGGGGAGGGGGAAGGAGGATCTACAGCAAGGGTGCCATTTCTCTCTTCGAAGGTTCATTCTTTTCACCCCGGCTGCCTATTTTTTTAAAAGGTGCCTGTTTTTCACCCTAGTTAGAGGTGCAATTTCGGCTCCGTATTAGGTGCCGCTGGTGAACAAGCGCTTCACCCCTGAAAGGTGCCGAATGCAACCTGTAGCTTTAACAGTAAGGGCACACAGTTTTTTAAACTGAATTCTTTTCCTCTCGAAATCACTTTATTTATTGAACACAGTAATCTGACAGCGACTCATTCTCTTGGGACCTAATCATGATACATAACATATACAAATTTACCAAGCTAAGAGGATTGCTACTGTAATAACCACGATACCAATATCCACAACTGAAAATTCTTGCTGCTCTGAATGAAATTACGAAACATCGACAGCGATTGTCAAGAAAAATCGAATGCTCCGAGGGTGGACCATCCCGAAGAATCGTCTGGCAGGGAACAGACACCAACAGCAAAGGAAGTCGATCAATTATGTAAACGTAATCTCCAAGTCTGCAGATTAGAGACGACTTAAAAAGATACTTTAAAATAATCCCCCTCGTCCCTCTGGGAATGGAAGTGCAGGGGGAAAAAGGTATCAGAGGAAATCGAACTTCGCTAATTCTCTTCGATGCGATTTTAAAAATCATGAAGACTTCGATCGACTTGAACATCGAGAATAATGTAATTTCTTGTGAGGCTGATTGAGCGGTAACGTACAGGGAAGCTTGAAATGTAAGCAATCAATCAATAATAGGGAGTAAGTACAAAGTAAGTAAAAAGTACTTATTCTACTGCAAAACTTAGAGTAAAAAATAAAAATATGTTGAATTCCTAAAAATTTAAACGAAGATTCAACGAATCAAAAGCAGCAAAAAATTGCTAAAATACTTATAAGAAAATAAGAAAATTTATAGACTTACTAGATAACAAAACGTAGAACGAAAATTAAAAAAAAAAAAAAAATCTAAGTTAAAAATATAAAAAATATGATTTCATCTTGTAAAAACATAAGAAAATAAAAGTACTAAAGTACAAGGGCCATTCCATGAAAAGTCAACCTCTTGTCCCGCACGTGACGGTTCCTACATTCCATTGAAAAGTAACCATTTTCAAGAATAACGATGAATTTTTTTGCTTAAGATATCACACAAAAGCAGGGTTCGAAAATATCATAATATTTTCGAAAATATCGAAAACATCCAATATTATGCTATATATCCGATATTTTCAATCACACAACTAAACACAAACTAACACAACTACACAAACTAAAGTCTTCAAAAAGTGCATCCTCAAAAATCGCTCTTTATTTCCTTACATCATTATTATAATATATAGACTTAAAATTCCTTATTTATATCTAATATTTTATTTTACATTTTTACCAGTTTTAATGAAATAAGTTTAGCATTAGCTGTTTTACCCATTTTTCTTCTGTTAGCTACTTTTAGGAAATATGATTCAGAAATAAAAAATATGTATTAGTTGGTGAACAATCCTAAGACAGTTTCTGTTTTTCTGACCAACGTTTAACATTTAATTAGGCACTTTTATAATCATTTAAAATTGTTACATTACAAATAGTAAAAATGAATGTAAAATAAAAACTATATATTTTACTACTTCGCTGTATTACTGATGTATTAATACATCATAAAAATATTATGTTTATATTTTTGGTTATTTTTAATAATAAATGAACAATATTACTATGATTAATATAATTTTTATATTTAAAATACCGTAGTTTAAAAAATAAATATCGAAAATATCAAAATATCATGATATTTTGAAAATAAATATCGGATATATATCATGATATATATCGACTGAAATATATCGGCGAATCCTGCACATAATTTTGTAATTTGTTAATCAGAAAAAAATTGTTTTCTAATATTTTGAAGTACTATTTTTAATGACTTATATTAGGCGTCACGTGCAGGACAAACTGACTGTTTTCCATAGAATGGCCCACAAACTAGATGGCAAAATTTAGAATGAAAAACGTTAAAAATTTCTACGTTCAAAAGATAAAAGCTATAGTTCATAAAGTTAAATTTACGTAAAAATTATGATAGTACTACACACAAAAATGTAAATCTTAAGATTTACATAGCATAGAATAAAAGTGTAAAACTTCTAAGTTCAAATTATGAAAAACAAAGGATCATTTTGTTACCCTTAAGAAAAAAAAACGCATAAGTACTAACTACATTTAAAAAAATTAAAATTGAAAAAAAGGACAAATTTCTAAGTCCAAAAGTCTAAAACTAAGATTCATAAAGTAAAACTTAATTTAAAAATGTGAAAGCACTTGCCATGAAATGATAAAACCAACACTAACATGGAAAAATTTAAAACAAAACTTCAAACTTCAACTCCAAAAGATCAAAGCTAAGATTCGTTTAGTAAGAGGTAGGAAAATTTTCTGAAGTAATAAATCAGAAAATAATACAACATAAACTCACAACGTAAAACTTTAAAAAATATATACATAATTTATAACATAAAAATAAATAAATAAATAAAATTTAAAAAAAGAGGGTGGGAGGACTTTTACGTCTAAAATATCAAAAATAAGGTTCATGAAGTTAAACTTTTTAAAAAAATAAAAGTACAAATCACGGAATGTTAAAAACTTATTTTTAAGTTAGTAAGACTTGTACGGTGTAAAACTGCAGATTATAAAATAAAAATTACTAGGTACTTCTTTAAATTATCTTTCATAAGGAAAATCTTCTAAATTTCTTTCTGTAGTAAGTTGTTTCAGAACTATTTTTATTTTCGAAAATATTTTTTTTTTTTTTTTTTGCAATTTGCGCATGTATGTTTTCTGCTAAGGTTTACTTAATGAATTCCGTTTCAATGGGGGAATCTCATTTTTGATAATTTATACTTAGTACTTTTTTTTTCTTCCTTTTTCCACTCGTTACATTGAAGCATCTTGAACTTAGTACTTATACGTTTTCTTTCACTGATTTACTACATGAATCAAAGCTTTAATATTTTGTACTTAACGCTTTAACTTTTTCGTTTCGGACCAAGTTTTACTGGATTGATTTAAGTTTTGACAGGTTGTATTTAGTAGTTTGACGTATTCGTTCTATTTTTAATATTTTATACTCGGCAATTATTCTTTCTTGTGCTAAGCTTTTTTATGAACTAAATTTGGATATTTTGCTCTTAGAAGTTTCACATATTCAATCTAAGATCAGTCTAAGTCTGCGAGTTTAAGTTCTATCACTTCCTGAGTACTGTTTTTGGGTTCATTTTAAAATTTTGGTAGATAAATCTTAATTTTGTTCTTTTTACATTTTACTTCTAAGTTTTTCAATATGTGTCTTAAGTTTTATCATTTCGTGATACTTTACATTTCATTTCTAAGTTTTACTAAATGAATCTGTTTTGATCTTTTGGACTTGGAAGTTTCGCATTTTTGTTCTAAGTTTTGTAATGTGAGGGGAAGTTTTATATTTTCCAGCGTAGTACGTTAAGTACATGAATCTTAGTTTGGCTTTTTTGGACTTACAAATTTTGCATTTTCATTCTAAGTTTTAGTACAGAAGCCATTCGCAACTCCAGCGCTCGAATACGCTACCTTGCGGTGATTTACAAAACTGCCGAAAAAACTAAAACATTGTCACGTTGCGTTCCATGTGTGTTTGTTGACGTAAACACAGGCAGTTTGTTCTGAGTATTTATTAACGCATTCGATGTGTCTTAGATTGCTTTCAGTTACAGAAATTGTTTCGTCCCTTAATAGTATTCTCGAGCTTCTCAAAATAATATTAGTTTTCATTATTTCCATCTAAAAAGCGAGTTGATTGTTAAATGGTGAAAGCGTAAACACGAGAAAACTCTGGATTAACAAACTTGGATAACGTTATACCAGGTAAATTTTTTTTATTGTTTTGTGTGAATTTGTAAGAATAGGGTAACACCCCCAGTAATTGGCAGGTCAGCAGTAATTGACAATTCCAACATAAATGTCATAAAATCAGAGTTCATATCCAATTTTTTAAAAGTAGAAGGCTATATATCAACTGAATGTACATTTACTTTAAAGATTATAACTTGAATTCATATTACTAAATGGTAGCAGTGCATAGAAAAGAGAAACAATTGTGGCTTGTGTCGAATTAACCATTTTTGTTGCAAAAGCTTCTTCTCTGGCTTAAGAGAAGCATGCACATCAATTTATTAAAATCAGACTTAAAATTCATTTTAAATTTTGGTTGTCAAAAGTATCGTTTAGTTGAAAGGTGTTGCTTTGAGTGAGTAGAAGAAAATTGTTGGGAGGTACTTTCTCTCTCCTGTCGTTGTTCTTCCTTTGTGTGAATGTGCTGTGTATGGTTGCATATCCTACAAACGGTTCCCTATGGCATGTGTGTACTGTGGAAGTCGGACTTCACACCAAATTACGGTACAATTGGAAAAGTGAAGCAGCGCACCCCAACATTAATTTATGTAAAATTATCAACTCTAAATTAACATTAGTTATGTTTCTTATGATTATGAAATTTGTATGTAATCTAAAAGTGAAAAATAAAGTGATTTTCCAGTTTTATTAACATGTGCCAATCACTGGATCACAAGGTGTCATACACCGGGGTATCAGGTGCCAATTACTGGTGATTTTGGAAACTTTTTATACAAACATTTTTATAAGAATATCTTTTCAAATATTTTTGCTTTTAGTGAACTGAATAGATGCACAGATTTGCATTCTTTGATACAAAAATATTTACAAGTAAATATTTCTTTTCTAAGAAATGAAAACAGAGGTAAGTTTAAGGACAAACTCTTAAAGTGCCAATTACTGGGATTGTTACCCTATGTTTTTTTCCTAAATCTTAAATTAATTTAACTAACTATATTTTATAGCAACATTTAGTTGGAAAGGATAGTATACAAAATATTTTCTTGAACATATTATTGTAGAACGAAATGAAAAATGTTTAACCGAGAAAGAATTTATTTTATTGCTTTTATTCTCAGCTGAAAGGTTTCGCCAAATTTGTTTAGGGTTATAGTTTTAGTATTGTGCGAGCTAAGTACCCTTGGCGAGATTCCGCATGTTAGTTAAACCATTTTTATTTTTTATCATGAGTGGAATAAAATGAGAGAAAGATTATAGAATTCGATAAGTAAAAAGAAATAATGGTAGATCAATTGAATAGAAAACTACCACCATATATCCGTGAGAATTTTGTTGATGATTTGCATAGCATGAGATAATTAAATCATAACTCAGAAATTAGAAACATTCGAAACAGAAAAATTTTAAATTGACTGATTCGAGAATTTGAGAAAAATAACTCAGCTACAAATGCAAAACAATTAGCGCTAGTCAAGCAATGCAAAGAAGTATCATCTTCTTTTGATAATAATTCGTAATGTCATATAATCAAATTATCTAGCATTAATTGTTATTCTTGTCAGGTCACAATTATTATTTAGTTTTATCAAGATTTGATAAATATTGAATTCAACATCGTGAAAATGGCTGCTAATAGAACTACACAATTTGCATTAGTTTTTGACATTTAGTAATGCTTCTTGAATTCTCATTTCTTTTTACGTGGACCAGAATATCCACAAAACTTTGAAAATTAATTTAAAAAATATAAAGCGAAAAAATCGTGCATACGAACAAAATTTACTAGGCTTATGAGAATTTTCTACGCTACGGCGTGCGTTTGTTTTACCTTTTTCGTCCGCCATTAAACAGTGGCTGCAGCGCCCCCTATAGTTCGTTGGAGTTGCGAATAGTTTGCTATCGGCGTCTTAGTTTTATTATTTCATGATTGTATACTCTTACATTTTTAGCTAATCAGTTTTACTTTATGGAATTTGGTTTTGATCTTTCAAATTTTTTAAATTTCTTTTAGTTTTGTGATATAAATAGTTCTTCTGAATTCTTTTCATAAGTTTAAATAGATGAATTTCAGTTTTGATATTTTGAACTTTGAAGTTTTATATTTTCGTTCAGTTTTGCTGTTCAATTTTCGTCAAGTTTTCATCTAAGTTTTATTTCATAAATATTAGTTTTTTCACTTTTTTTTTTAAATTCTAAGTTTTGGTATGTGATTTTAAGTTTTGTTATTTTCTGGTAAGGTATTTCCAACACCTCCCTCCCCCCTACCTTTTACTGAATGAATCTTAGTTGTGACCTTTTGGAGTTATTAGTTTTATATTTTTCATTCTAAGTTTTTGCTTTGTGAAGGCAAGTTTTTATTTTTTCCTGATTAGTACTTTTACATCTCTATACTTTCATTTTCTAGATGAAACTAAGTTTTGGTATTTTGTACTCAGAAGTTTTGGTTTTCGGAAAAAAAAAAAAAATCTTTATTATTGTGTATTTTCTTTTTTTTTTTTTCAACGAAGTTTTGATATATGTGATATATGTTTCAATTAATAATTTTACATTTATGTTCCAAGTTTGTTCTATCTGAGCCTAAATTTTAATACTTCCTGATTAGTAGATTTTGTTTTTTTACTATTATCAGCTACACGAGACTTGATTTTTGTTTTTGAACTTTTGGATTTACAAGTTTTACATTTTCATTCTGAGTTTCGTTATCGAATTCTGGATTTGTTTTCAACGATTAAGTTTTATCATTTTGTGATTAAGACTTAAAAATTTTCTAGTCAAGTTCTACTATGGATCTCAGTTTTAAATCTTTTGGACTTGAAATTTTAGTTTTTTCCCCTTCAGCTCTAAGTTTTGCTATATCGGAGTTTCATTCGTATTTCATGATAATTTTGCTTTTCATTTCTAAGTTTAACTAGATGAATAGATTAATCTTAGTTTTGATACTTTGAACTTAGAAGTTTTAGTTTCATTGGACACAGAAATTTTTGCATTTTTTAAGTTCTGCTTTCACCTTTTTTCTTAATTTAGAAGTTTTACATTTTCATTTCATATTTTCGTTACATAAGCGTAAATTTTATCATTTTGTGATTAATTCTTTTATACTTTTCATATATAATATTTTATAATTAATTTTACTTTCGGGACATTTCATAGTGACTAACGTAACATTCGCAGTTGTTTTTCTTACTCTTTTCACTTACACCAGGAGTAAAAATATTATTTTTTATTTGGTTTAATATGCAGATTTAAAATGTACAAGGTGACTATTTTTCATTTCTACCAAGAATTTGAAGCGAGATAAGCGCCGGCATTTATTTTTTCACCAAAAAAAAAAAAAAAAAGGCATTGTGACTAAATGCTTATGCTACGAGGTAAATTTTTCTGAAAGTTAAGCAGGCATTTAAAATTGGTCGATATATTTGTGAGAGGTAAACAGATTTTTTTAAATGTATACCACAGATTTATTACAGATGAATCTTTTTTGGCATTTAATAGAGCCCGTACCCTTTACAAAGTACTGGCCTTTTAGCCCGTACTTATACGAAAAACTGTGTGACTAACGTAACCATCGAATAACAAGCAATGAATGCATATAAAAAATGTTTTGTAATTAATTTCTTGCTTTTATATTACATTTACACATTTTAGGGACCTTTCTTATGTTGCATTATGGTTCTTCCTTTACTTTTTTTCTATATTAGTGAAAGAAATTGGATGGAACGATTCAGTTCAATTAACTCCATCCAAAAAAAAAAAAAAAACACCTGCGTTTACTAATTAAATAACATCATTTTTGGGCTAATTAAATCCTAAATGTTTCTTTTAAAACGTTAACTTTATACAAGTTGATAGTTTCACCAAATTCAAATATTCTACCGATATACCAGTTATCATTATAAGAAACTCCGTAGTTCTTTTCAACGGCATATTATTTTTTTAAGGTTTAGTGATTCATCGAACAAATAGTGTTGTGCATTCTGAATTAAAATGTAATATTGATAAAAAATGTTCAAACATTTTTGCAGAATGCATTTTAATTCCAGATATCACAGCAAATGTTTAAAATTTTAAATGATCATTCATGCATTTTCTGAAATATGCTGCAGCAGCGCTTATTGTCACTGTATCATGTAACATCTTCAACTGTTTTCCAACGAGCTGCCATTACTTCCTTTTAATAATAAGTGGAGATGTATTTTCTAAAAAATAGAGGCGTTATTCTTTGTTAAGACTGTCTTTCTATTTTCTTAATTCTTTAGTTTGGATTCTTGTGTTGAATGCACATTCAGCAGAGTACTCATTTTGCTTTACCCACATTTTTCTTTTTTTTTTTTTTTTAAATAATAATTCTTTAAATTGGAAGTATCTTTTTAAAAACCTTCAAGAAGTATTTTTCTAAGTAGACAGAAGGTCTGCAATGTAATATTACTGGTATTTTTCACCCTAATATTTTTAATCAATATAGAATGGCTACTTATTTAAAATTGTTCATGAAAATGTACATTAAATTAATTAAGTTTTAAATATTAGCAGTCATTTTTAAAATGCTACGTTATTCACATGCAAACTGTTACGTTAGTCACAGCTCAAATGTTACGTTAGTCACACCAATTATTTTATATCTACTGATATTAAAATAAATATTTTGCACTTTTTAATTAGGGTAGACCGACCAGTGAATGAACAGTTAAGCACAATTTCATTTTTTTAAAATACTAGTAATTTTAAATTCTATACTATACAGATCGTAATAGTTAAAACATTTTAATTGATCTATGTAAATATCTCTAAAAAATCGCGAGAACTTAAATGGTACCGCTTCCGACATTTTTAGGTGTTTAAAGAAAAAATGGCACAACGACCCAGTGAATGAACACCTCGAACCAGTAAATGAACACAAATTGGTCCAGTGAATGAACATGATAAATTTTGATTCAAAAAGAACCTAAGTTTCTTTGAGATCTATCTATCTATCTACATAACTATCTATATCTATCTATCTATCTATATCTATCTTTTTATATCTCTATCCATCTATCAATATACCTTTCTATCTGTTTTTCTATCTACACATCTATCGGTTTATCTCCATGTCTATTTACCTATTTATCAATGTACTTATCTATTTTTCTATCTATCTATCTACTTATCTATTTTTTATCTATCTATCTAGCTATCTATCTATCTATCTATCTACTTATCTATCTGTCTATCTACCTAACTATCTACCTTTTTATCTGTCTGTACATCTAAATATCTACCAATCTATTATCCTAATCAATATATTTATCTATCTATCTACCTGCTTTTTTACCTGTCTATATATCTACCTATCTATCTAACTATCTCCTTATCAATATATCTACCTATTTACATCTATCCACCTATCTATATCTATCGGTCTATCTACCTGTCTATATATCTACAATCCATCTCTATATCAGTCTCTCTACCTAGCTATCTATTTCTATATTAGTCTCTCTATCTACCTATCTATCTATTAACCACTACCTATCTACTTATCTATCAATAAATCTATCGCTCTATCTATCTACCTACCTATTCTATCTCTATATTTATCTACCAATATATCTATTTACCTCTTATTTTTTATATATCTATCTTTATATCTTCCTCTATCTATTTATCTATCTATCTATATACAAACATACCATACATATCTACCTATCTATTCTCTCTCTTTGTATATATATTTCTATCTCTCTATCTATCAAGAGAGATAAAGATATAGAAAGATAGATGTAGGTAGGTAGGTTAATATACAGATAGAGATATAGATAGATAAAAGATAACACTCAACAAAAAGTGCATTGTTTGCAAAGACAAAAATAAAGAAATTATAAAATATATAATGAAATACATAAATAAATAAGCATATAAAACTATCTGCATTACAAAAAAGTACAAAAATGAAAATATCTCAAAGAAACTTCAAATTTCTTTTTAAATCAAAAGAAATTTTGCCATTGTTCATTCACTGGGTTTTCGCAATTTTTCGTACTCAGTGACTGAACAATCCTCTACCTAAAAATCATTCTGCATTGACTGAAACAATTTAAATCCATAGCCTAAATATGCATGCTTAATTTTTCTTTCGTCGAGTTAAAAAATAAAATTTATCGATAAAAATAATATGTATCAAAATAATTGCTAGCACGAAACCAGCCTTATTATTTTGAAAGAGATAAAGAACGATTCACGGCAGTAAAAATTTCAAATTTTTCCAGGAAAAAAAATGCGTATCCAAAGTAACCAATCAGGTGTCAAATAGCTTAGAATATCAATAAAGAACGCTTTTGTAGTTAATTTATTCAGAAAAAAAAAAAAACTTGGAAGCTTATTTTTTTTTTAAATGACGCGGTGTTCATTCACTGGGTGGTGTTCACTCACTGGTCGGTCTACCCTAGATATGACACAGATGTAAGAAAATAAAAAGTGCTGTCTGGTTCAATTATCTGGTTTAGTTTTTAAACAGAAAATAGTACATTTTCGTGACTATCGTAACATAAATCTTTTCCGTGAAATAACCAAACTAATTAAAATACTTATCTTATAATGTATGCAAAAAGAACAGTCAATTTTATTGGGCCAACCTCTAATCTTCTTTATTATATTTACTAGTGGCACCCGCACGGCTTCGCCCGTAATAGAAAAATTAAAGGTCTTTTGGTTCGCCTGTATATTTACAAATAATGTATGGTGAAATTTCTCGCCAATTGGCTTGTACCCATGTTACGGTTCCACGTTATGATAATTTCGTATCTCGCCAATTGGCTTGTGCCCATGTTACGGTTCCACGTTATGATAATTTCGTAATTTATGATAGTTTTTTTCCTAAAATTGGAATAAAAAAAGAACCACATCGAATTTTCGAAAAATCGCTTCGAGGTGCACACCCCCATGCTACATACTAACTTTGTGCCAAATTTCATGAAAATCGGCCGAACGGTTTAGGCGCTATGCGCGTCACAGACATCCTACAGACATCCTCCGGACAGAGAGACTTTCTGCTTTATTATTAGTAACTAGTGGCACCCGCACGGCTTCGCCCGTAATAGAAAAATTAAAGGTCTTTTGGTTCGCTTGTATATTTACAAATAATGTATGGTGAATTTTCTCGCCAATTGGCTTGTACCGACGTTACAGTTCCACGTTATGATAATTTCGTATCTCGCCAATTGGCTTGTGCCCATTTACGGTTCCACGTTATGATAATTTCGTAATTTATGATAGTTTTTTGTTTCTTAAAATTGGAATAAAAAAAGAACCACGTCGAATTTTCGAAAAATCGCTTCGAGGTGCACACCCCCATGCTACATACTAACTTTGTGCCAAATTTCATGAAAATCGGCCGAACGGTTTAGGCGCTATGCGCGTCACAGACATCCTACAGACATCCTCCGGACAGAGAGACTTTCTGCTTTATTATTAGTAAAGAAGAAGATAATTTATGATAGTTTTTTTTCTTAAAATTTGAATAAAAAAAAAACCACATCGAATTTTCGAAAAATCGCTTCGAGGTGCACATCCCCATGCTACATACTAACTTTGTGCCAAATTTCATGAAAATCGGCCGAACGGTTTAGGCGCTATGCGCGTCACAGACATCCTACAGATATCCTACAGACATCCTCCGGACAGAGAGACTTTCTGCTTTATTATTAGTAAAGATAAAGACTAATAATAAAGCTCAATGTCTGGATGTCTAGATGTCCGGATGTCTGTGACGCGCATAGCGCCTAGACCGTTCGGCCGATTTTCATGAAATTTGGCACAAAGTTGGTTTGTAGCATGGGGGTGTGCACCTCGAAGCGATTTTTCGAAAATTCGATTTTGTTCTTTTTCTATTCCAATTTTAAGCCCATTTTTCACAGAAATTTAATAAAATGGGAAATAATTTGTTCTGAAAATTTTCTTTCTTTATCTTTCTTTTCTTTACTTCTTTTCTTTTCTTTTTAAATAACAAACCTGAAAGTCTCTGCATGGATGTTTGGATCTTTGTGACGCGCATAGCGCCTAAAACGTTCGGCCAATTTTCATGAAATTTGGCACAGGGTTAGTTTGTAGCATGGGGGTGTGCACCTCAAAGCGATTTTTCGAAAATTCGATGTGGTTCTTTTTCTATTTCAATTTTAAGAACAAAAATATCATAAGATGGAAGAGTAAATTACGAAATTATCATAACGTGGAACCGTAACATGGGCACAAGCCAATTGGCAAGAAAATTCACCATACATTATTTGTAAATACAGGCGAACCAAAAGACCTTTTAATTTTTCTATTACGGGCGAAGCCGTGCGGGTACCACTAGTTTAGAATAAACACAGTTCTTTTTAAAATTTGCAAAAAATTTTACATTACACAAGAAAACTTAGGTGCATGTTTTTTGCGTATGCTAAGCCTTTTCTACATTCTCGCACGTTTAGAGCCAGAAGAAAAACACCAAATGAAATTTTTGCAAACTGTTACTGGATTTATGTACTTACTAGAAAGTATGCTGAATGAAATGATGGGTCACAAATAGGATTTTGTGGGGAAAAAAAAATCTGAGGTTGAGGTTGACATTTCTATGGTCACCTTTATAAGTATTATTTTTTTTGGACTTAGAAATTTTTGCATTTTTTATTTTAGGTTTTGTATGTGAGTCTAAAGTTTATTTCCCACTTAGTACCGTAAAATGGTACAACTTCGTCCCGAGGGAACAACAATGGGACACTGTTGTCATGGTGATGATTTTGCTCTCTAGTGGCCTCTTTTTCAAACTTACGAGCTCAAAAAAAAAAAAAAAAAAAAACACCAGGTAGGGCAACCATTTGGGTAGTTAAAGACGTTTTATCAGTTTTCCATTGCTGTTGTATACCTTAGATAACTTAGTGCGTGATTCGACTCAATCGTGGAAGAGCCAAAAGTCTTCTTTGGGCAGACCACTATACTGTTTTCCAAGACCTGATAAGTTCAGATTTGCTTTACTACTTTATCAGTCATGAATTAAGCCGCTTGTTGACTTAAAATGTTTCATAGTTTTCACAAGCTCTCAACATTTATCGAAAATGGGAATGTTTGGGGCACAACAATGGGCCACCTATTTTACAAGGTTTTTAGAGGCTTGGAGCTTCATTTTATTCTCTGTAGGGATGCGTTCGTCATATTTTTTGTTATTTATTGTAAATAATGGCAATAAAAGACAAAAGAAACTTTGGGGGTCGCCCTATCGCCCGTATTCATAGGAGTTTTTGCAGAAGGTGTTGCTCGAAATCTGGACCAAATATAAACTGAGGTACACTCTTAATTCAAAAGAACGAAAAAATAACTCTTAAAAAGAGTGAAATCTATTGCGGGTGCATTCATTCTTTCTGAGTGCTGGCTTTATCGAAAAAAGACGCTTTACGAAAAAAACCAAGACTAAAACTTTTCCTTATTGGCGTGAAATTCGGAAACACTCTTTTAAAGAGCGAAAAATAAAAACATTCTTTAAAAGAAGGACTCAAAAGCATTTTTATTGGTTCGATTCTGTCACGTGATTTTGTTTAGAGAGAATCTTCTATACCTCCACGTTAGGCTTAACTAACGTTGGTCGCGAATACGAAGTGGATGTCGATACCTGAATGTCTTCATTTAATGAATTAAAACACTATTTGTTGCCGAATGAGGATTCTGAAGGAAATGCACAAAAACTGAATGGTAAGTGCGAAGAATTTTCTTTTTTATTAAAACTTGTAACTGTTATATTTCTTGAACTGCTATATCGTTACAAATCATCCACGTGCAATGTTACGGCGAACTTTTTGTAACTTTTTCTTCCAAATTAATGAAACTGTTATCAACAATTTTATTTCGGTCATCGAATAAAAAATATGACATTTGAAACAGTCGTTACCATCTTTGGTGTGTGTGTACTGTATATATATTTTAGGTAGGTGTTACAGACCCGACCATGCGCAAATCTATAGGTCGGATACCGAATCCGCTCCCGATGGTCGGAGCTCCAACCACTGCGTATATTTTAAATTAATCAAACATTGTTTTTGTGTATAATAAACTTTAAAGAGTATCATAAACTTTGTATAATACACTCATTCATATGTGTAACGGGCCATTCATTAATTCAGGGTCCTGAGGGGGAGGGAGGGAATTCTCTACATACCCTTGCTTGGAGAGGGGGGTTGGTGGATCCATTCTTACGTGATATTTTCCAAGCCGATATTTTATATTAGAAATCCGCGGTCAAGTGGTTTGGCAAATATTATATTTCATTTGCTTCAGGAAGGTAAAAGTATGTATTATAGGATGAGCTGTTTTTTACTTGTGTTTCAAAGAATGAAACGTGTAAAATATAATAAAAGAATCGCACTGTGTTTTGCATGTGTTATTTTTAATTATTATCGCATCATATACAAAAATTATTTGTCGAAAAACGTTCGGTCTAGATTCCTTACAGTAAACATTTCTTTACTCAAAAATGTTTTTGAAAAAATTAAAAAAAAAAAGATAGTTAATTTAAGAACAATCCCAGTGATGTAATATTTGTTATTATTGTGAAGAAAAAAAGAATCTTACGTAAGATGGGGGGGGGGAGTCTTACATACCCTTACATAGGGGGAAGGGAAGGTCAAAAATTGCCAAAATTGTCCTTACGTAATTAATGAATAGCCTCGAAGAAACAAAATTGAATTCAAACGTATCTTGTCACAATTTATGAGTGACTTTTTAAATTAATTTGAACTGATGTAACTTTTAAAACATTATTAATGTTAAAAGGCACACCGAGAATATCAATATAGAGTTTCAAAATTTTAAATCTTTTTATTTGGAACTGTGTGGGTTTTTTAGTTTTATTTCAATCTTTAGATTCGGAAATGTACGTAATATTGCACGTGGGTGATTTGTAACGATATACAAGTAGTTCAAGAAATATTACCAGTTTAAGTTTTAATAAAAAAGAAAATTCTTCGTACTTACCATACAGTTCTTGTGCATCCTCTTCTGAAACACTAAAAACATTTTTTTTTTCATTTTTTAAATTGAAAAACTAATTTTTTTTTCAAATGAAATAAGTTTTAAAAACAGTTTTAAATTCAAATACACAGCATAAGCACATGAAAACACGTTTAAAAAACAATTTCTTCAAAGGAGAGTGAAATGATTTTACCTATTTTATTCTAAAAAAAAAGCGTGAAATAGCGGCCGGCTTTCCAAAACGGAAAGCAACCACTCATTTAGGATATTAATTTAGTCTTAAAAAGAGTGAAAAACACTTATCAAAAGGGAGTGAAATTAGCTTATCCAAAAGGAGTGAAAATAACCGCTCCGCAAAAGGAATGAAATTCACTCCTATAAGGAAAGAGCGTTTTCGACAATGGAAAGGAGTGAAAATTCACTCAGTCTGAGTTAAAATCGCTGGAATTTTTTAAGAGAGTAGTTTTTAAAAATTATGTATTTTGATGAGATTTGGAATGTGATATGTGATTTCACATTTCATCTTTCAAAATTTTTGTTGATCTCGTCTAAAACTTGTCAGACCTACGTATTTTCTGAGACTTCAGCATAGGTTATTAGCCTTTAGTTGGTGAGATTGTTCTAGTTTTCAATTGTTTCTACGTCAAAACCTAGGCAGATAATAAAGAATGTCACATACATTTACCATGTTGAACTTTAATAATCACTCAAACAACAAGTGATCATTAAATCTTGAAAAATTAAAAAAAAAAGGTAAATGAAGGACTAAAAAAATCTTTATACAGTTTCAAGCAGACGGCAACTTTCAGTCTCTCAGACAACAATAGGCCAGATCAAGTTTTCAAAAGTCAAAAGGTTAAAATGAGGTGGCCCATAGTTGTGCCCCTGGGTATGGGTCACACGGGGAAAAATTTCCCCTTTCTTTTCTTTCCAAATTACTACCAAACGGCACGACCTTGAGAGTCACATATCTGGATGAAATTCTGGATTTAGGTCAGTTCACACTAGACATGAATCCAGGTAAAGCGGTTTGACTGCATAGGGCCTAGTTCGGCTGCAATGGGGGTCCAAAGTTGCTGTTCGAGTCCAGAAAAGCAATGGTTTTTCATTTGAAATTAAATTTTCTTTACCCTTTTCTTGCATTTGCATTGCTGTATGTGCCAATCAACTGCATTCACAATACAGTGAAACCTGTTTATAACAATACTGTTTATAACAATAACCTGTCTATAACAATTTTTTTTTTTGGCCCCAGCAAAATGTCAGCATGAATAATCAAACTGTCTACAATGATAACCTATTATGATATTTTTTTTTTAGATCCTAACAGTATCGTTGTAGACAGGTTTTATTGTATTGAATAAATACCCCCCCCCCCTGTTGTACTGACAAAAGACTTCAAATGTCTTGGAGGATAGATATTGTCCCAAGGTGTCAAATTCTAATAAAGGCACCATTGCAATTCTGGAGTCCTGCAAATCAGTGTAGTTCAGACGGCAAAAACTTGAGGGTCATGAATTTGGATAAAGTTCTGGATTTAGGTCAATTCGTACTAGATATGAGCCCAGGTAAAATAGTTTGAGTCATAGGCTTTAGTTGAGCTGCTAGGAGGTTCCAAATTTGCTGGTTTGGCTCTGGAACTGCAATAGCGTTTTATTTGGATTTTGAAATTTTCGCAAAATATTTGCTTTTCTAACATCTGTCGCGTCTCTTGTTAGTACAACTTAGGCTTAGGAGTGGTGGAATTTATTCTATACTGTGAATGCATTCAGTTGGGTAATACTGCTATGCAATATCAAGAAAAGAGTAAAAAAAGGGTTAATTTCAAAGGACGAGTCATTGCATACTGAAGCTAAACTAGAAACTTTGGACCCCCATTACTATTGAACAAGGACCTATGCATAGTAAAACCGCTTTACCTGGACTCATATCCAGTGGGAATGAACCTAAATCCAGAGTTTCGTTTAGATCTATGACCCTCAAGGTCGAGCCGTTTAGTAGTTAGTTTTTTTTTTTTTTTTTTTGTTTAACATTTCATTTGAAAGATGAGTTGTATACCTAAACTACTATTACTAAAGTTCCCAAATTTCTAAATCAAAGATGTACATGGAATTTTCATTGAAAACATCCGAAAAATGGCCCATAGTTGGACTATTTTACAATACTTGAGCATTTTTTGCTGTTGTATAAGATGAAACTTAATTTTAAATCTTTAGGACTTAGTAATTTTTAAATTTTTTTCTAAGTTTTACTATATAAGTTTATGTTTTTATCATTCTGTGATTGTAAGTTTTACATTTCTTGCAGTGGCGGATCATGGGATTGTGAGGCTCCAGGCGCAACCTGATCCGGAGGCCCTTGACAAAACAAAAATGATATAGTTTACTAATAGAAACAATGCAGAAAACCATAACTTTTTTTTTTGTTCTTTGAATCAACAAGATTTGAGGGGGACGGAGATTAGTGATGTGCCGGATCGTTAAAAAAGTAGATCTGCGGATCGGGATACGGATCCGGATCATTAGTGTCAAGATCCGCAGATACGGATACGGATCTCAATTTTTTTTTACCCAATTTAACTATCCAAGTGTAAATTTTTTTACGGAAGGTATTCCCATCAGAATAATGGCACTGTTTCTTCAAAAAATGTCATCTACGGCGAAAATATAGTCAAGACTATGATTTCCTCTTTAAAGAAATCTCCGTAAAAATTGAGGAAGAGCTGGAAGGAATGGATCAGCGCTGCATTAATACTTAAATAGAATATGAAAAATTATTTCTAGCTTGATCGGTAGATGTAGGATACAGGAGCAAGAGTGGTAAAGCTGCTACTCGGTAAATGTAGGATACAGGAGCAAGAGTGGTAAAGCTGCTACTAGATAGGTTAGAAATAATTTTTCGCATTTTAATTCAGCATAAATGCAGTGCTGACCCATTCCACCCAACTTACTCCGACCAACGATATTACAGAACCAGGAGCACCTTTACAAACAGTAAATAGAGTATACTTTTTTTGAAGGATGCCGAGAAAAACCAAATGAAGAATAACAGAAACCCCAAATCAGAAACGAAAACGAATATTAAATTGAACATTATAAAAAAGAACCTCATACGAAGATGAATTTCGCGGGTCAGAACACACATTGTTAACAAATATGAACTGACAGCAGATAGAAATTTTAAATCATTGAGCTTTTTCTCCTTATCTTCCGACTATGAAATCGCTACCAATAGCGCGTATAAAGGCTTAGAATTGCATTTAAAATTTACTTAACAAGATTATAGTAGGTCCTACTTTATAACTTGGAAATTCCAAACTAATATCAAACGCAGAAAACTTCGTTCTTTCAATTAGGGCCAATATTTTTAACGTACAGGTAAGTTTTTACTACCCTAATTGTGAAAAACGTTAAGTCGGTTTTTAATTAATATCTCCGGTGGTTAAAGTTCTACAAAATCGAGGTCAAGCTAAGAACACTTTCGATAAAGTCAGTTTTTGAACGAAAAAATAACTATCCAAATCGGTTCACCTGTTAAAGAGCTACGATGTCACAAATTGACTCAGATACACACTTTTAAAACTAATTACCCCTTCCTTTTCACGACGGGGGGGGGGGGGGATAATTGGCTTCTGAAACGATACCTTATAATTTATATAGGGAATAAACCTAATTTAAACGGAATTTAAGGTTTTTATTCAAATATTTAAGAATAGAAAAGATCCGTTTAAGATCCGCCAAAAAATTAACGGATACGGATACGGATTTTTATTTTCCCTCGGATATCCGCGGATACGGATATCCGGAACATCACTAACGGAGATAGTTACATTCTTATTTAAAAGGGGAAAAACGATATTTCTGACAAAAAAAAAAAAAAAAAAAAACCATTAGTGAAAAATTTTACCTTTATATTTTTACTTAATTCAGCCAGGGGGTGAGTTCAAAGCTCCAATTTCCGACATCTAGCAAAATCCCAGCTATTTACGCTGTTTTTCAATGCAAGAGTAATTCAGTGGCTCAACTAGAAAAAAAATTTAGGGGGGGGGAGGCAATTGGCCAAAAAATAGGAAAGAAAAAACCTTTGATTTGATAGGAAAGGTTCGGAAAGGGGGGGGGGGCGGTCTGGGGGTTCTCCCGCAGAAAAATTTCGAAACATGTAGTTTTCAAAACGCATTTTAAGACTTTATTTGCTGATGTTGGGGGCAAAAATGTGCAGGGACTTCAAAAATAATAGTTTCAAGTATAAATTTGTAATACTGTAAAAGCATTAATTTTAGTGAGTGGTAATTTTCGCGAAAATAAATATGTTAGTAACTTTGCCTTGTAAAGAAGAACATTTAGCAACTTTTAATAAGTTTACTATTCCCTTTATTTTATTTTATTTTATTTTTACATTTTGAAAACAGTTTTTAAAAAAAGATTAAAAGCGGTGGTGTGGCGAGGAGGAGTTCGTACTAATCTACAGGTTCGTGCCAGCTCATTTCAAGCATAGTCATGTTTAATTACTAGGGGAGAGGAGGGAGGATTGGGACACTTTTCACATAAATGATTCTTATTCATAATCCTCTACTTATTCATTAAATGCAAAAATTCACACAATAAACTTGCATATTATAACTACATTTTAAAAATACACACAATGTTTAAACATTTTATTATTTTCACACTTGACTAATTACAAATTTCAAGAATTTTGTCCCTTTCCTCCCTCCTGGGTGGACATGAGTATGGCAGGAGTGGGACACAGACTGTGCTCCACTGGTCCCACCAACCATTTGTAGTGGCGGTAATTTCATGATAATATCTGTTTTATCTATAATGCTACAGTCATCCTGTTGAGGAAAATTAAAATTTCCTTTCATGTCCTTACTCATAAATTTTGCATTGTAGCTTTCAGTATCATAAATGCTCTCCACCCTTGCAACATAGTAAACAATTGACCGTTTGGTAAGGAATTTGATAAGCACAAATTCATTTTCTCCTATGCTTGGTTTGTCCTCCATCCAGTCAATCTCTTGTGCTATTTCCACGTCATCATGCATATGAGGATAAAATATTTCTTCATCTGAAGTGTCGTGTAAAGAAATTGACGCTTCACTATCACTGGATTCATCTTTAAACTCAAATGCTTTTTAACTTTTGGTTTTTTTGCATACAGGTTTTAGTTGATGCTTTTTTTTTTTTTTCTAGTTTGGCAGCTTCTGCTTCTTCAATTTCTATCTTCTCTGGGGTATCTGTCAATATCTTTGTTCGTCCTTTTTTCTTTCCTTTATTTTTCTTCAGGGAATTCCTGGGTTCTGCTTTGGGAAATGGCCGTATGTCTGCAGGACTAAGCGACAAAATATGAGATGAGGATGGCATGCTAACAACGATATTAACAGGATTATCAGGTGCGTTAGATGGTGAAGGAAGACAACTACTGTTATTATCATTATTTACCGGCAAGGGATGGTCTGTAACATACGATGTCAAAAACTCTTCATCTCCAAACGGCTCGCTATTAAATGGATATATTCCAGGTTTTTTAAACCCGGAAGTAATATTTTTTGGTGTGAATGATGCCTGGTAGGAAATCCCAACAAGCTTTGCTGAGTGGTAGATGTTAATAGTTTTTCCCAGATTATTTATCAACCAATCATTGCAAGCTGCATTATACCGGCTTTTAAATGAGGAATATACCGATATATCTAGTGGTTGAAGCCTATGACTGCAATGAGGCGGAAACGTTAACATAAAAACACCATTGTCTCTTGCCTTGTTGGTTATTTCAACTGTAACATGGTTGTCCAGTGTTAACAAAATTGGATTATCTTTTGAACTGTTGGTTCGGTGAATTATATGGCCCACAGACGTGGCTCCAAGGGAGGGGCAGGGGGGGCAATTGCCCCCTCGTCGGAAGCGTCTTGCCCCCCCGTCGGGGAAAATTTAGTATTTCGTCGGGGAATCTGTTTGCTTTGGCGTTTATCGTAAATGATATAATTTTCTCATATATGAACTCGAAAAAAAAATTAGTAGAAAAAAGTAGAAGTATCTTATATATTTGTATATATATATATATATATATATATATATATATATATATATATATATATATATATATATATATATATATATATATATATATATATATATATATATATATATGTATATATATATATATATATATATATATATATATATATATATATATATATATATATATATATATATATATATATATATATATATATAAAAGGAAGCAAAAAATCAATCCCCTTTGAGGCAAGGTTAGCCCGAGTCCGTATAACGTCGTCCGGATGGTGACAAAATATAGCTATTGCTTCGGGGGAAATGGTGTGTTTTGATCCTTGAAATTTCTGTTTGTCGATGCAGGGTGTGGATGAGCTGGTTTTGACCTCAGGGTGTCCACTTAGACTAAAAGAGTACCATCCCCGTCCCTGCAGAATGTAGTGGTGATTACCGGTCAGACCTAAGGCGTCGTCATCGGGTTACGAGACAAATACGTACCGAATGACAATAGCCAGGACGAGACGAGAGGGGGAGGGGGGTTGTCATCGGAGAAAAAACATGCTTCGGAGATTTTTGCTTTCCTATTACATTCGCTAAACAGCTCTTCATCGGCATGTCAAGTGCGCAGACGCAGACCGCACTCATTGATGCGACTCAAAGTACTTTATATTCACTCAGAAGAGAAGTTACAAGTAAGTCATTACTATAGTTATATTCACAACTTTTCTGATTATTTTTGATTATTCTGCAACAAAACATATCGATGAGTAAACGATCCTTTTACCTCATACAAGGAAGTGTACTAAAGTAGATTTAATGTTTTAATTTTTTAGTGCAATGATGTCTTGTCGGAAAATGCTAAATGCAGGAAAAAAATTCTTTGGACTAATATAATAAAAGCAAATAAATGTTTAACATTTTAAATACATTTTTCTCAAAAACTGATATTGATCTTGTTTGTAGGCTGCATAATAGTTTTGTTGGGAATGGAGAATGATTTACTAAACATTCTGGCTTGGCACAACTAAACAATCATTGGATTATTAAACGTCGGGTTGATAATGCATCGGGTTTGGGTTCTTTTTGAGAAAAATGTTTGGGGGAGGGGGAGTTGCGAACCTTTTGGAAAAGGCAAAATTAAATACATAAATAAGTCATATGTTAAAAGCAATTGAAAACATACATTTTGCTTCCAAATTTATTTATTTTTTCAGATGTTATTTTGTAGTCGAAACACATGTTTCTAACTTAAAGTAAAAGCTGCGCTTAGCCCAGAGCGCTGTAATCATTTGATCGGACCAAGTCCAATTCAAAAGTCAACATTGCTCCTTTGAGATCGATCAAACCAACTTACAGACTGATACCAGACTCAATCTTGCTTAAGTTTTCTTTTCTTTTTGCAAGCTATATTCTTCTTTTTTTTTAATATGCTTTTTTTCAAGTACTAAACTAGTGTAAAAAAGCAGTGTTGCGCAGTCGGAGTCGGACAGATTTTCGAGACAAGGAGTCTGAGTCGGCATTTGTAGGTTAAAAATTCCAAGAGTCGGAGTCATTTTCCCTCAATGCCTGTAACACTGCCAGTGATTGCGGGGTCGGAGTGAGAGTTGGAGTCGAACTGATTTTAAGGTAAAGGAGTCGGAGTTGAATTGTTTGTCAGTGAATTAGAGGGGTGATTAAAAACTAATTGTATCGAAAGCCAATGTGAGCACGAAGCAATGCGTTGTCTTTTCGTTTCCCGCGCTGTTTCTCTCTGTCGACTGCTGTCATTGGTTTTTTCGAATCAAAAACAATTTTTACTGTGTATTATCTTAATTTGTGAAAGAGTTTATAACTTAAAAAAAGTTTTGTTTGCCTATTTCTTTCCTGATATTTTTGTAGTTCCAACTACATCTTATAAGGCTTCAAAATGCGGAATTTTATATCTATTTTTCAAAATTTCCTCCGGGGAAGAAATCCCCGGACCCCCTACAATTGGGAATATTTTGTACTCCACTTAAAGCGGAGTCATGTGTGACTTTTTTTGATAACATTTCCCCTCTTAAGGTCAATCCAACACAGGACATCAGGGAAAACACATTAAAACACGATCATCAAAAATTAAAGTATTGCTGTATGTATCAGATGAAAGAGACAGACATAGTAAAAGAGAGAAAAAATGCCTCTCTTACACCACCGAGAGAAACGTTGTTAAAACTGCAAAAGGGGCCCCATACCTAAAATAGCTTAGGGCCCGGTTAAGTCTAAATCCGGCCCTGAGTTGGAGTCGGCCATTTTCCCTCCGACTCCGTAGATCTGCAAAAATGGTCTATGTAGATAAATTTTGGGGTAAGACTTTGAATTTACATTTCCCCCCCCCCCCCTTAGTCTGGGAAGTGAATTAAAACTTAAAATTTGAAATTATGACCTATTTCAACTGGCATGTTCAATAAAAAGTTTGAAACTAATGGTTATGCATTTTCTAATTATGAATACTTCAAAAACTTTGAAAAATAAACAAGTTAGGTATATAGTTAATTTAAAAAAAAGAAAAACCTTACACAAAAGAAACTAGTGCAATTAATGTTAATCACTTTGATACTTAATAAGTTTGTTTATGGTGTAATATCGTCGGCACTATGCTGAACTACCGAATGTGAAAATTGGCTCTTTTCTGGAGAGCCGAAACAATATTTTTGTCCACCAGACGCTTTAGTTATTTTCAATGTTTTGATTTTTATAAATAACATTAAGTGTAAATCTTATTGTTTGAAGTACAGTAAACTCTCGATTATCCACAAGCGGATTATCCGCGAAAGTCTCGGAAAAAGAAAAAAAAAATAGTTGAAAAATTTTGTTCTTCAAAACCGCGGATCTGAAATCAATTCTTCCCAGATTTTTTTCCCCTTTCCCACAACAAGTGCTCCTTCTCAAAAAAACGTGAAAGTTGGTATGCACGTGCCTCAAGGGAAAGCGTTCAACTGATTTCGGTAAAACACATGTGTTTACTGAAGACCCCTAGTTTATCCCCTAAGGAGCGTACGACATTATATCCTTATCATCTGTTCCGATTGAGAAAGGTTAGGAAAACGCCCACAGGTCTTCTGGGGAATTCTCTGACAGGGGTGGTCTTTTTTGTTGTGGTCACTGTTTTCACTTCTGGGCTGTTGAATGTTTTAGGTTGACGGTAAAGTTCCTACTCATGATTTAAATTTTAGTTTTATTTTAGTTCTGTAGAGCTTGAAATACAAATATTTTTTAATGTTGCCGCATCTCTTTTAAACGTTTCACGTTTTATTTACAATACAATCATTCGCAAGCAAAAGATAATTTCTGTCTTCTTTACCTCTGGTTTTAAACCTTTTTCGCATTATCCGCGACTTTCGTTATCCGCGGTACTTGGGGCCACTAATTCCGCGGGATAATGGGGAGTGTACAGTAGTAATAGCCCTTTTTGAGTACTACGGCAAACCATTGAATTTGAAAAAACGAGATTCGCGATTTTTTCACCTTCGTTTGTACCGAGTTTAGCATAGTGCCGATCATATTATCAAGTTTCGTTTTTTTTTTTTTTTTTTTTTTTGGATTACACAAAACACACACACGCACACACACATTACTTTTGTTTAGTACATTTCAAAAACTTAGAACCAACGGAGAGGAGTTGAAGTCGGACTGATTTTGAGGTAAAGAAGTCGGAGTCAGGAGTCGAAGGTTTAAAAATTCAACAGTCGGAGTCGATCATTTTCCCTAAAATCTGCAACCATGCCAGTTCTTGGAATCAGAGTCGAAGGCTCTTTCCCGAAGTCGGAGTCGGTCATTTTTCTTCCGACTCCGTAGTCTTGCTTAGAACTGCTGGTGTGACTATTCATTTCAATAATTTAAATCTCGCTCACTACATTTTAACTTTTATTTTCTATTTCAAACATGCTTAGGCGGCCCACACATTTTCCTCCAAATAGCTGTGATTTGTACGATGATATTTAAAAATCTAGGAATGAAATATGTTTGCGGCCCCTATGAAACTATCATGATTATTTATCTGATTAGCCCGGTTGCCCGCCGGCTCCATCCACCACCAGCTAGGCCTAATCGATGTAGACCTTTTATTATCATACAAATTAATTAAAAATCGTAAAAATTTGCACCTTTTCCAATTTTTTTAGCGCAAAATTTTTACCCATTTTCAGTTTCTATTTGTTATCAAATAAAATACTTGTAATGGGTTTTAGCAAAATAGGCTCTTCAAAAGATTTTCAATTTTTTCTCTTGATTCTGCTTTTGCGCTAGCAAAACTTAGTAGTTGTAATCGTTTTCCCTTTTCCATGCTTTCCCAAGTTATCCCGGAAAAATAACATAATGAAAGAAAATATAAATAAATTTAATTTTATACATGTTCTGAATCGCGAGGTTCATCTTAATATAAAGCTAGGTATCGGGCTCAAGTTTCTTTTGAATTTTTTAACTTAATATTAGTTGCTCTTCTTTTGTTTGCTTAAGATGTGGGTTTCTCTGCTCGTCAATAAATATTTTGAGCTAGTTGATGAGCACCGCTATAACCTTGAGCCCTGGAGTTTCCCTTCGTAAATTTGTGTGTTTATAAGGTTTGATTACGGAAGGGGGGGGGGAACCCTCAGTATCTTAATTGGTCACTAACCCCATCACCCTAACGTTGCCAAACATGACCTAAAATTGTGTTTTCGAAACTTTAATTTTAAAACTTTTTCGGGGGTGCACCTCGACTCTCACTCCCTATAAAATACCATTACAGATCGACTAAAAGTTCGTTTATTCGACTTCAATTTCTTAAAATTCTTTGGGGGTGAGCACCCAAATCCTTCTCTCCATGAAATTACCGAAGATCATCTAAAATTGCGTTTTCAGAGCTACAATTTCGAAAAATTTCCGGGGAGAACCCCCGGACCCCCCTAATTTCTACAAGCACAACTAAATTCCTGTTGTTTAGTTTCTTTCTCTGCATAAAATTCTGTTGGGCACACATTTATAATGATTTTACATCATAGTCAGACTTTTCGTCAATTCCTGATTCTCAGACAGTTCTAGTTTATTGATCTCGCGATGACCCTGCTCACAAAAGCCTAGTTTCATGTTTTTCATTTTAAATTTGATTTTTTTTCCCTACATATTTCATTTTATCTATTTTAAATTTTTTATTTTTTGCCTTTAGGGGGGGGGGGGGCAGAGCCTGATTACCGCAGGGGCATGTGGGGCATAGGCCCTTCCTCTTAGATTTCAGGGGGGGGCTAAAATCCCCTTAATTTATCATGTTAATTAAAAATAAATAATGATTTCACTCAGAATCTGGAGTACAATGATATCATTGATAGTTTTGCAAATGCCAAAACAAGGAAAAAATCTATTTGTTGTTAAAAATTCGCCTTAAAAGTGTGATCTCTTTGCAAATCAGAAAACCACTCCAAATTCAGTCTGTACTTACTATTAAAAGTTATATGATAGCTCATTTTGGTATTTAGAGTTTACTGCAAAGTTTAACCACATTTATATATTTATCGTATACTACTATATCTCTTCTACTTTTTAAATGTATATATTACATTGTGATATGAGGTACCACCAAATTTAGTACGGTTGTGTAAAAACGCAAGTATCGAAATATTTTATTGCTTCAACATATAAAAAAAACTGAAATGGGGGGGGGGAGGCACAAAATGAATTTCCTGAAATAGAAATGCGCCCCATGTCCAATGTCAGGATGATCAGGCTCTGTGGGGGGGGGGGATCTTGCAAAGTAAAATTTGGCTATGCCCCCCTGTCGGGCAAGTTTGCCACCCTGTCGGGGATTTCCTAGCGCCACCACTGATGGCCCAGTAACCTTTGAAAAGATTTCTGCATTCATTCAGCCACTGGGATTGGCAAAGCCAATGCTATCAACAGGTGCTCCTTAGATAAAAATATCTTTGAAATTTTTTCGTGGAAAAATAAATACAGGTGGTACTGCATTTCCTACTGGATTAATGATGCATAATACAGTTACAAGCTCTCCACGCTCTGCTGAAGTTGCTTGTCCTACTTGCTTATTACCTCCTGCAGCCACAACTTTTGGTTGCTAATAGCTTATGTTATTATTAAGGGGGGTTTACGATTTGCTTATTTCTGCTGACAAGGGGGAGGATAGGTCAAAAATTGTTAAAAACATGCTTACATAATATTTGAACAGCCCCTTTACAGAAGGGACATATTTATGGGGCATGTCCCATTCCTCCCTCTACACATTGCTTCTAAAAATAACTTGTCACATAAACCATGCTGGTTTTGGACTTAATTAAATTGCAGATAAGCATACATTATATACTTAAGATTACAATGATAATATATTATGTTAGTTTTACAAATTACATAAATAAAGAAATAAAACTAAAAATAGATTAGAAACTTTCTTTGGAGGTGAGAAATTTAACTTTTCCCAACTATTAACTTAAACTTCCTGCTGGATAAACTGCAAGTATGAAACAAAAAGAAGCTATACACAGGCACTCTAGTGGTCAAACTGACAACAAAATAAAGTGATTTATTTTGCCATAATTTTAGCTGCCCCACTCCTCCCACTGTCCCATTCCTCCCTCCTCTCCCCTACTCACTAGACCATCATCCAGTAAGAGAACCTCATATTTAACTAAATAGAATCTGAAAAAATCATTATTTCTTAAGTCAAATTTTATTCAAAAATTCATAAAAATATGATCCCATTGAGATCCAACGTGAAATTTTGCACAAAAGAAGATAAAATACACAAATATTTTGAGATTCAAAAAAAAAAAAAAAAAAAAATCATTATGTTTTCTGAAACATTTAAATTTCACTTTTTAAAAATGAAATTTTTTATAAAATTAATTGTTGCATAAAAATATAAAACAGCAGCTCATGTACTTTAAAATGCTTTTTACCAAATCTTTTTTATCAATATTTGGTGCTGAGTTATCGTCTATTTTATGTTCAAGCATTCATGAAAAAAAGAGGGTTTTTCTAAAAACCAAAGTCTCATAAATTAAAAAAAATTAAAAGAGATAAAAATCTAAAAATTTTAACTTTTGATTACCTCGAAGAATAAAATCGATGAGCCAAATTTCAAAGAAATACAAAAAAGTGAGAGAAAAAATTTCTCAAATTTTGGATCACACTTGACATGGAATGACCCGGTTCTCTTCTCAGAAATATGCTCTTTAAATATTTCCTTCATTTGAGATTTTTTTTTTGCTCATTTCTAAGCATTTCTGGAAAATGAAAAAACACTTAAAATTTGTGAATCTAAGTTTAACTCGGTATCAGTTTGACCAAAGCAACACCATTACGTCAGCTCAAAAATGGGAAAAAACAGTTACGAATATAAGCAACTTCTGTTACGAAAATTCATGTCTTCTAATCAAGGAACACTCTGTATCTTGGTTAATATGATATACAAACACCCTACACTAAAGTTGAAAGCAAATAATAAAAATTTACTTCACTTTTTTTTATGGATAACTCGCTAAGAAAAAAACGGGTTTCCCTGCTTACATAGGGCGAATAGTTTATATCGATATCAGGAAAAATTCCGTCATCGTAAAAAATGATGCGTAGGAGCAGTGCATCAAAAAGAAATACGCTTCGGCTCTTTCAAAACGATTCTGTTTTTAAACTTATAACTAAGCTGCTAACTAAGGCACTACAAAAAAAAAAAAAAAGAAAGAAAAAAAGAAAAAAGTTTGATTGCTCACCTAAATTCCAGTGTTCTTTTAATAAGGGAAAAGGCTGCTTTTCCCGTTAAACTAAAAAGAGGCTAACTTTTCAAATTATGTATTCTAATTATGTATGTTCTTCCATTGTGACAAGACAACAAGATAACTCTGATGGATTGAAATGTACGAGTATAAAGATGGGAAAACGGCTGTCGCAGTCATTTACAGCCTTGTGCCCTTTGTTACGTCTTAGGCCGCCTCTACACTCGACGACAAAACGCGCGACAGATTAAGGAATCGATTAGCACCCCATCTCATTAGCCCTTTGATTGATTATAGCCGATAAGCTATACGCGGCTATCTGCAGGAGCCGACTGGACAGCTTTTCGTAGTCTCTTGCGATTTTATAATCGCTCAAGAATCGCTTGAGAACAGCAAATTGCAGCAGAAAGAGTTCTGAAAGAACAAGCTACGCAACCCGCACCAAGTACGTGACAGTTCAGCGACAGTTATGGCTAGCACAGACATATTATTCGATACAGAAAAATTCGTTTTGGCTGTTAGTGAGCACAGTTGTCTGTGGGACCTTTCAGCAAGTGATTGCTATGATCAGAATAAAAAAAAAATAAGTAAACAAAAGCGTGGAGCACGTTGCAGCTCAAGTAGTGATTGCGCAGTTCTCTGATTTGGATACTAAAGAATTGTAACATAAGTTATTTGTAAGACAGTTATAATAATTTATTTAGAATTAAAATAAAATGAAAGGACAAGTAATTTTTGTAATTATTATAAGTTAATAAAAAACATATGAAAGATCACAGAAAACTAAAAATTAATTCTAAGATTAACCTAAAAATAATCGTAAAATTTATACAATATTACTTTATTCCTATTAATATTTATTTGATTTTATCTGATTTATTTATTCATTTTTCTGAATACAGATACACTTTAATTGACTCAGAGAAATAAACGCCGGATTAGCGGTTGAGAATCAACCACTTCCAAAACACCTTGTTTTAACACATGTTGCCAATCCTTTTATTCGGTAGTTTATACACCTATAAAGGCGGTTATGACCAACAGTCTCACCCAGATGGTTATTTCTGATTGCGTTTACTGCCCGCCTATAGATGGATTTGTATCAATATTTATTCTTATTATTATTTATTTATTAATGGAGAAGATTATTTAAAAACAAAATTCCAGGCTTAGTATTTCGTCTTGAATTTATTTAGAATACTTTTCAATTAGTTAAAAAATGAATAGTTCATTTAACATTTAAGTTTAGTTTCATTAGTCATATTTTTTGTTTTCTTTTTCAATAATTATTATTATTATTTAATTCAAGATGATTTACTATATGGTTGGGGCAAACCTAACCTAGCAGCGTCGTAATACTGTGATTAGCACCTAGCGCACGAAGCAGCACAATGCTGCCAGGTTAGGTTTTCCCAGAACTATAGACGAAATTGAATTTAGCAGTTATGAGAACGAAGAATTTTTCTTTACTACATCTGAACAACAGATTTGAGAATTTGTTTTTTTTTTTTTTTTCAACTTTGAATGAATTATTTGCACGAATCTTCGCTCAAATCCCCTCTCTCTTAAGTCTTGATAACTTTCACTAATATTCGTAGGTAAACCCCTACAAATATTAGTGCAGTTTAATTATTGTACACATAAACTGAAATTCTGTGTTTAGGGCTGAACTAAATTGATGTTGCTTATAAAAAATTAGATACGATGCACACCATACGTATTTTTATCTCTTTTACTAGCTTATTTCACGTTTTAAAAAACATAAATACGATTCAAACATTTATTCAATCTTATGTTCACGTTTTTTTTTTTTTTTTTTTTTGCATTGAAGTTTCAAAAATATTACATTTGAATGATTTCGTTATTTTATAGCATACAAAATGTCAAGCAGTCTCCACATTGAAAACCAAAATATTGCACCCCTCTTATCCATTTCATTCTTCAAAAGCTACTTTTATTGTGAAAATCACCATTGTTATCCTTTAAAAATTGGGCAAACTTTGAAGTGTTATTGCAAGTATTTGCATTACAAGATTTCAAACATAAGTCACATGCGCCGTTTCAAGTCAGCCTTTGATGTACCGCTTCAAGTTGCATGAGCAATCCACACTGGGTCTTCTCTGATGACTCGTCGACCCCCCGTGTCTAATGAGGGGGATTCTTAATCTGTCGTGCGTTTTGTCGTCGAGTGTAGAGGCGGCCTTATCTTAACACCCCACTTTCCTGGGGACTTGTTTGAACAAAGAAGTGGGAGTTCTCGGATCTACCCCTCCCGCAGTAATAAAACAGTGCAAGTGCAAGTTGCAACAGTGCAAACAGAGAAGTTGCAAGTGTCCCAGAAGGAGCTGAATTCGCTGAAGGTCAAAGATTCGTTTGTGTTGTTCCATTGACTTTTCTCTCTCGATTTACAGAAACTTTTCTTTTATCCAGAAAACTGAGAACTGAATTCATCAAAGAAGTTCAAATTAGAATACATAATTTGAAAAGTAAAATAACTAAATTTTTCTGAATATTTTCCAAACAGAAAATATTAAGGAAACGAAAAAAAGTAATACATAATTTAGGAAACTTAGAATCCGACTTTCTTTTGGCCTCCCCCTGATTTTACGCGCCGTGCGATCCACCTTGCCCACCCATTTCGCTGACCCTGCATTTGACATCAACAGCAGCAGTTACGGTACAATAAGTTAAAGAAAAGACTCTTCTCGCTTGATTATAGAGCATGAAATATGCTGCTTGTTTTGATGAAGCATTCCAGAGGAAAGAAACAAATATATTTTGAAACTTTGAACCTCGTACATACAAAAAGAAAAAAAAAAACTTACTTTTTTTTTTTAATATCCCAATTTTTTCTATTGGAAAAAATCCAAACAAAAGCATCTGAAGTCTGGGGTCACTTTTTAGACGCAGGGGCCCTATTAGGAGCAATCAGCCCGCACATAAAATCCATTACTATCCGTCAATTTCCATGAGTTTTGAGCATTTTCCACTCAAAATTATGACTTTCCATGGCAAATCCTCAAAACAAAAAATTTTGGTTTCGAGGATGTGACACTTCGCGGCTCCGAGGCCCCCTGCTTTGCTGGAGGCTCCAGCACGCGCCTCATGCACCTATGCGGTGATCTGCCACTGATTTCTTGCTAAGTTTCATTTTAGGAAACTTATTTTTCATACTTCAGATTTAGAAGTTTTTACTCTCCAAGTTTTGCTATGTAAGTTTATATTGCATTATTTTCTGATAAGTACTTTAGAAATTTTTCTAACATTTTATTACACTGCTAGACAATTCCTAAGGAACAATTACTCTTTTTGGAATAGTTAAGAAAAGACAATTATTAAAGAAACAGAACTAAGTACATAGTTAGTAGGGATGATGTGCCTTTATTATAAGAACAAAATAGTAC